>NW_026606163.1:600000-952500 GCF_029834395.1 Sorex fumeus
CGCATGGCAGAGCTTGGAAAGATACCCAAGCTGTATTCGATTTTCCCAAAACTGTAACAAGTCTCACAATGGAGATGTTACTTGTGCCCTCTTGAGCGATGAATAACGGGAGAACAGTGCTACAATGCTTGTACTTGTACAAGTAGCCCAGTCCTTATCCTTACTCAAACAGAACCCAAACCCTAATAACAGTAAACCAAAAACAGCAAAGCCACGTTCTTATAATCCCCAACCTAAAGGCTGGGCATTAATTTACCTATTATCCTCAAATGAACAATCTTCCTAGACTTTACTTCATTTTCAGTTTTAAAAGCAGTCAAACCCTTATCAAACAAAACTTTAATCCAAACCCAAACCTGAATGCAATCCACATTCTTTTAGTGACCCACACCAAAGGCTCTGCCTAATTAGCGTCAAATGAACCAACACTCTTTCTCTAATAACCCAAACCCCGTCCTAATTCACATTGTTATAATATCCCATACCAAATACATGGCCTAAACTTACCTGTTGTCCTCAGATGAACAATTGCCCTATGCATTATTTTCTCTTTTGAACTTTAAACATAGTCAAACCAATACTTACTTTACAGAACCCTACCCTACCCAATTCACATTGTTTTATTCTTTTTTGGGGGGGATCACCATTAGATATAGGTAAAAATCTGTTCATGATTTGGTTTCAGTCATACAACGTTCCACACCCATCCCTTCACCAGTGCACATTTCCGACAACCAATGTCCCCAATTTCTCTCCTGTAGGAGAACATTGGTTTGCCTTTCCTTCCCACCCACAGAGAGCTTGGGGTTGTTGATTGCTCCCCCAACCTGTCAATTACCTTTGCCTCCTGATCAGACTCTGCTGACTTGTAAATATTGTTTTTCTGTCTTAATGTCCTTTGCATAGTTAGCTACCTCAGAGCAATTGCTTTTTGTATGGACAGAGGAAGACAGTTAAAAAGACATGCTTTTGTAACTTGGGAGTTGATTGACTCCAGATAATATTACTTCCTAGACATCTGCTCTCTCAACTTATGCCTCAGTTGCCCTTACTGCCTAGATCCCCCAAATCAGGGCCCTAATAAGGTACTGGATGGAACCAGGGCAAGCGGTGAGCACCCTGGCATCAAAATGGGCCTGGCCAAAGTTGCCTAATACTAAACTATAAGTTAAGAACATGGTCATGGACAAATTCTGTCATGATCCAAAAGTAATAACTAGATTTGGGTCCTGCTGGGGTTACGAATGATTGATCCAGCCTGAGCACTGTAGTCTGAGTCTATGGTGAGATGTCCCCAGGAGAGTTGTCCTACAAGCCGAATTGTGTCTATTACTATGTCCATACAGAATGGTAATTATTAGGAAGTTGAATTAAGATGTTAATTAACTTTCTGGTCTAAGGAGAGGAGAAACACACCTTAATTGCTGTTTTGCCCTGGTGGGTTGCAGGTGGTCAGAAAGGCGTGAAGAACATGTTGATTGTACCTGGGTGGGGGGAGGCACGGTTTGGGAGGCTTGGTTCGAGAAGAGGTGGTAAAAAATGTGGTTGCAGAGAGTTGGTGAAAAAAGAAAGAGAGGTAGAGTCGGAGAGAGGCAGAGTTGGAGATGTAGGCAGAGCAAGAGACAGAGTGAGCGAGTGAGGGTTGGAGAGAGAATTGTGGAGTGTGTTAAAGAGAGGTTGGAGAGAGCTGGAGAGAGTTGGGAGCAAGTTGGGGAGTGAGTCATGGCTAGATGGGGAGAAGGTGGTGGAGAGAATTTGGGAGAGACAAGAGATGGATTAAGGCACCTGATTATCAACCAGCTTGGCCCTCGTTTTTCCTCTGTCGGCCTCAGTCAAAGGTCATCCCAGGTGGGGAAGCGGTTCAAGAGCACTGTACAGCCAGGGAGAGCCACCAGGAGAGCCCATGAACACCCGCTAATCTGTGATCATTCCTAGAGACACCAGGGTAAAAGTTGTTGCAACAGTTAGGGAAAGGATCTTAGGAAGGAGCCCAGGAGAGGAAAGCAAAGGGAGGAGTCCAGGGCAGGAAAGCACATTGGAGCCCTGAGTGACAGCAGGGCAGGCTGCCCACCAGGTGTGGGGTAGCCTGGGAAGCAACCCACTGCTCACTGCCTGCCTGAGGACGGGCAGCAGGGTCTGCACCAATAACCCGCGTCTGCACAGTGAACGGGATCTGCACCGTGACTGGAGTCTACACTGGGCAACTGGGGTCTGCACTTGGAGACCCGCGGCTGGAGCCGGACGGGAGGGAGCGGCGCTTGGACCCCTGAGTTCGACCCGGCAGGGCCTCCTCACTCAGGGCCGCACCCTCGGCACCCCTACTGCAACCGCCCAGGTGCCTGGGGTCTTGCAGAGACCCCCGCAGGATGTGCACACACCAAAGGCTGCTCATACTCAGTCGGGAGCCAGCGGAGTCAGAGCGACACAGCACGTCTTGCCCTGCGCCAGCAGCTGGACTGGACTTGGCGCTGAGGGCGCTGCACGTGCACTGCGCCTGCACACTCGAAACATCCTGATCAGTGCGTCAAGCCCAACACGTGATCCCCCAAGCACCACCAGGGGGCGATGCGGAGCCAGGATAATCCAGACCTCCACTAGGGATTTCCCAAAATGTCACATATTTCCACTAATATTAAATTGCCTGTATTGGGGGGCGGTGGTTGGGGGGCCGAATTTCCCCTCCAGAACTACATTCTAAAGTCAGAATGTATTTTAATGACTTTTGCCACTATAGTCTAAAGCAACAGGGTTCAGGACTGGACAAATAGTTCAATGGGTAGGGATCTTCCCTTGAACATGCGGACCCGAGGTCCATGTGGATCCAAGATCCATGCCTGGAATCCCATATGGTCGCTGAGTCCACCAAGAGTAATCCCTGAGCAAAGCCAGGTGTGAACCAAAATCCAAACTGTAAAGAGCAGGAAGTAGGATGCTTGCCTTCATGCTGCAGATCCAGTTCAGATCCACAGCACCACATGTGTTCCATGAGAGCCAGAAAAATAGGAGCACTGTTGGACGAGGTCAAATTGACCCCCACCCAAATACTATTGATGCAGGTGCAGCAGAAGGGGCGGCAGTGGGTTTCTATGTTCATTCGTGAATCCAGGTTCTTAAATATTTTCAAGAATGAAAATACTAAATACTAAAGATTCTCAGGCTGGAGTGATACCACAGTGGGTAGGGCATTTGCCTTACACACAGCCAACATGGCTCACTGGAGTTCGATTCCTCCACCCCTCTCCAGAGCCCGGCAAGCTACTAAGAGTATCTCGCCCGCCCGACAGAGCCTGGCAAGCTAACAGTGGCATATTCAATATGCCAAACACAGTAACAACAAGTCTCATGATGGAGATGTTACTGGGCCCGCTAGAGCAAATCAATGAACAACGGGAGGACCATGACCGTGAAAGATTGTCAGATTTAGAAAGTAGAAAAATTTATTGATAAGTAGAAGAGAAAGGAATAGGAGATTCCCAAAGTGGGAGGGAACTTAGTGTGGGCCTATGGCTCTTTTTCTGAGACTTTTAGAGAAAAACCAGGTCTTTGTGTGACAGAGAATGCAGGGAATCTACAGGGTGGTCAGGCTGATTTATCTTTCGGGTCATCTGCCTCAGGTATTGTTCATTATCTTAGCCTTGTGACTACTAATTCTAGGACACGAGAATACGGTCCTGGGGAGCTCCAGGAATGTTTAAGATTTGGCCTTGCAGATGTAGTGGAGTAGATCAATGGGGGAAATGGAACTGCTGGTGAGGGGAAACAGTGGACATGCCTCTTGTTGGCAAGGGGAAACTGAGGCTTCCTCTTTTACTATCAAATGATGATATATTCATGAAGGTGTTTCTTGGTTACATGAAACACGTTATTAAGTTTTTCAAATTTGTTTATATCTAAGTTACAGGATATATCAGTTTGAACTCATTAGTGAGTGAGAAGCAGACCGTCACTATGTATTCGGTAAATGAAAGCTCAATTGAGTCACTTAACACTCTTCTATTCTACTAGAATTTATCAGTTTTTTCTTTAACGTTTTATCGTTTATTGGTCATTATTTATCTATACAACCTCTGAAATGTAATTAATGAAAGAAACATTATCGGAGGGCTGGAGCAATAGTACAATGGGTTGAGCACTTGTCTTATATGCAACTGAACCAGGTTCGATCCCTGGTACTCCATATGTTCCCTTCAACCAGGCCAAGAGTGATATGTGAGCACATATCTGAGAGTAATTCCTGAGTACTCCCAGGTGTGGCCCTCAAAACAAAACAAACAAAGAAAATTTTTATGGATCAGTGATATAATGGACTGAGTGCATGCAAGAGTCTCAAGTTTAGTCCCTGAACAGATCCCAGGCCCCCCAAGCGCTACCAGGAATAATGTTGAAAAACAAAACAAAAAAATTTCATCAAACTCAAAATTATTTATTATGATGTGGATTCTGTCTTATCTGGAATGAGAGGCTATGTTTTAGATGACATCCTAGGGATCCTCCAATGGGTGGAGTTATCACTGCACCATAGTAGAACTCTAGCCAGAGTCAGTAGAGATTTGCTTAAACAAAGGATTATTTTGTAGACATGTGAAACGGTGATATTTCTGAACAATTTCTCAGAGTGGAGCTTAATTTATCTGAGTTAGATGACCAGATACGTAAGATTTAACACAGAGCAAGGTGAAACTTACCATCTCCTTTTCAAGTTCACTGCCTTAGCAGTGGTAGGTTGCTGAGTGGGTTTGAAGTAGAGCATTAATCACCTTTTTGGTAATTAATTGCTTTTTTCCGTCTTTAGTGTTTTGCCTTTCTGACTTTGGTTAATCTGAGTTGTATTTACTAATGTGATTGTGTAGTTTCCCCATCTTAGGGGAACATTTGCTCTTGTTTAAATATCTCAGCTGTGTTCCTGTTCTTTCCTCCACCTAAATATTTTCTAAGAAGTGTAACTTCACCATTGGAATGAAGCGTTAGTAAACTCTCTCATCCTTCTAGAGGCTTTTAAATTTTTCTGACTCCTTGTAATCCATAAGTACCCATTTGCAGTGCATCCACATAAGATATAGTTCTGAACTCTGGAGTACTGTTTGTGACTCACTTTACAGCCATATAGCTCTGTATCAGGTGAACTTGATCTGGCACCATTTAATAATTTCTAAGCCATTTTGGGGGTTTGATGGTCGTGGAAGGAAGTACAGTAACTTTATACACGCTAAAGATGACCACCCTGAACGCGCCAACAATTATAAAAAGCAATAATCAAATAATAATACCCATATTTGGGGTGTGTGTGTGTGTGTGTGTGTGTGTGTGTGTGTGTGTGTATGCTGATGCCCAGGCATTGTTTTAGCAGAAGAGAAGTGTTTCATTTCTGGCTGCATTTTCTCCCAGTAGCCAGAGTGAACGTGAACAAATGTGGGAGTACAACTTAGCTTTCAGGATGATATGTTCATGGTTTTATCCTGTTTTAATTGTTTTAAAATGAGTCTTACTCAGTATTGTGAAAAAATCAAGTTTCTCTGATGAACTCATTCTAAGGATATTTCTTGGGGATATGGAGGCATGTATGTTGCTACTACCTCCCAAATGGTGCTCTGAAGATATGGGACCCTTCTTGGCATTTTCTGGACAGCTGGGCATGAGGTTCATTTCAGGATGCTGCTTGTGCCCTGAGAGTTTGGCCAGGCAACCATGTTGGTTGTCAAGGGCCTCCGAGACCAGAATTTACAGTTCCCAGGGATGAAGCTGGAGATGGTTGGGGAACTTTGTGATGTCAGTGATCAAACCAAGTTTGCTTTCATGCAGACTTGCACCTTAATCCATGTACTGTACCCTAAAGCCTATTCTAAGAATCCTTAGATTAATTTATATGATTTAAATCAGTTTTAATTATTCAAAGTACCCTTCCCCCCACAAACTTCTGAAAGTCTTATATACTGATTGGAAAAGCTAGAACATATTGAAAATTATATGAAAGACAAAAAAGATCTATAAATCACCTAGATAATTGCTGTTAATTGAACTTTTATTTCTAACAAGTCTTCCATATTTTTGCACTTTGTAACTTTAAAGTGTTTAAAGAGAGACGCCTGCAGAAAAGTAGCTCTGAGACTCAGTCTTTCTCTCTTCACCACTCACACTGCACTGATCTTGTCCCAAACCCAGCAACATGAAGAAACAACGCAAATCCCCACCACATAGGGAGGACAACAAAAAGAATGCAGAAGAATCTGTCAATACTGTTCACCTAAGGGACCTCTCAGACAAAGAATTCAGATATGAAGTCATGAAAATGTTCAATCAACTCAACCAGACAGTTAGACCGATATCCATTAACATGACAGAAAAAAATGACAAATTACACTAGGAAATGAGAGTAGAAATGTCACGAATAAAAGATTCCGTAGATGAAGTGAAAAACTCAGTCTCTTCTCTCAACAATAGAATGACCGCAGATGAAGAGAGAATCAGTGAGCTGGAAGATCAGCTGCACCAAGCCAACAGGCAACAAAACACAGTGGCAAGGCACCTCAAATTAGCTCTACAGAGAATCAGAGTCCTAGGAGATGATTCCAAGAGGAACAACATTAGAAACATTGGACTACCAGAAGCTCAGGGAAACAATCCCAATGTAAAAAAACACGGTGAAACAAATCATTGCTGAAGTATTCCCAGAGCTCCACAATGCAGCCATTCAGGTTCAAGGAGCCCGAAGGGTACCAAATAAAAGAGACCCTAACAAAAACACTCCAAGACATATCATAGTTAGAATGATTGATGTTCCTGATAGAGATACAAAACTGCAAACAGCAAGGTCAAAGAAGAAAATCACATACAAGGAGAACCCCTTAGATTCACAGCAGATCCATCAGAGGAGACCCTCCAAGCCCTAAGGCAGTGGCAAGATATAGTGAAAAAAAAACTCACTGAAATGAATGCTTCACCAAGAATACTCTATACGGCCAAACGCTGACTCAAAATTCAAGGAGTGGTACAGTATTTTCTTGACAAACAGCAGCTCAGGAACTTCATAGGCTCAAAACCAAACCTAAAATAATGGCTAAAGGGGCTACTATAAGACAAGACAAACCCTACAACCACAACACACCCTTACAGAAAGGTGACACAAAAGTCCATAACAATGATCTCTCTCAATGTCAACTGTCTAAATTCACCACTTAAGAGACACAGAGTGGCAAAATGGATTCAGAGACAAAACCCAACATTCTGCTGCCTACAAGAAACTCATCTCCACAGCCAGAGCAAACACAGACTCAATGTCAAAGGATGGAAAACAATCCTGCAAGCAAACAGCTACCTCAGATAAGCTGGGGTGGCCATACTAGTATCCGATAGCATTAATTTTGCATTGAAAAAGATTAGAAGAGACAACGGAGGCTATTTTCTCTTCATCAAGGGACAAGGACAACAGGAAGAAATCACACTCTTAAATGCATATGCACCTAATGAGGGAATAGCTAAATATTTTAAACAACTGCTAACACATTTTAAGGAGGACATTTCTAGCAATACAATAGTAGCTGGAGATTTCAACATCATCTTTTCAGCTCTGGATAGATCAACAAGAACAAAACTCAGCAAGGAAACGTTGACTTTGAAAGAAGAAATAGAAGAGAGAGGACGTATAGACCTGCACAGGGCTTTCTACCCAAAAAAGAAAGAATACACATTTTTCTCCAGTGCGCATGGAACATTTTCAAAATAGACCATGTCCTAGGCCACAAAACATACCTAAATAGAATCAGGAAGATAGAAATAGTATCAACAATCTTTTCAGACCACGATGCACTGAGAATAGGAGTGAATCACACACAGATAAGGAGAACCAAATCAAACACCCGGAAACTAAAAAACGCAATGCTTCAAAACGAGTGGATCAGGAGGGAAGTCAAGGATGAAATCAAAAGATACTTGGAAACAAATGAGAATGAAGACACGAGCTAACAAAACTTATGGGATGCAGCAAAAACCATTTGAAGGGGAAAATTTATAGCTCTGTAAGCATATCTCAGGACAGAAGAAAAGATGCACATAAACAACCTAACTTCACAGCTCAAGATCTTAGAAAAGGTTCAACAGAAGTAGCGAAAATTGTGCAGAAGGAAAGAGACTATAAAACTTGGAGCAGAAATCAACCGCGTGGAAACCAAAAAAAAAAAAAAACCCCAATTAGAAAAATCAATGAAACCAAGAGCTGGTTATTCGAGAAAATAAATAAGATAGAAAAACCACTAGCTACACTCACAAAGAAACAGAGAGAGAACCCTAATAAATTGAATCAGAAATAAGAATGGGGATATCACAACACAAACCAAAGAAATTCAAAAGATCATCAGAGACTACTTTGAAAGTCTGTATGCCACGAAACAAGAGAACCTAGAAGAAATGGATAAATTCCTGGATTCCTATTATCCCCCAAGGCTGAATCAAGAAGATATGGTGTACCAGAATAGACCTATTCACATCAAGGAAATTGAAACTGTAATCAAAAGTCTTCCCAAAAACAATAGTCCAGGTCCAGATGGATTCCCTAGCTAATTTTTCCAAACATTTAAAGAGGACCAATTGTAGGTTATTCTCAAGACTTTCCAGGAAATTGAAAAAACAGAAACTCTCCCAAACAGTTTCTATGAAGCCCATATCTCTCTAATACCAAAAGGAAACAAAGACACCACAAGAAAAAAAACTCAGGCCGATATTCCTGATGAACACAGATACGAAGATACTCAACAAAATAGTAGCAAATAGCATTCAAGAACTCATCAAAAAGATCATACACCATGACCAAGTGGGATTCATCCCAGGGATGCAAGGATGATTCAACGTTCGGAAATCCGTCAACATAATCCATCATATCAATAAAAGAAAAGATGAAAATCATATGATCATATCAATAGATGCAGAGAAAGCATTTGACAAGATCCAGCAACGGTTTATGACGAAAACCCTCACCAAAATGGGGATAGCGGGGACTTTACTTAATATAGTTAAAGCCATCTACCACAAACCTACAGGAAACATCATCCTCAATGGGGAAAAACTGAGAACCTTCCCCCTAAGATCAGGGATGAGACAAAGATGCCCACTCTCATCACTATTGTTCAATATAGTACTGGAACTACTTGAAATATCAATTAATCAAGAAAAAGATATTAAGGGCATCCAGGTAGGGAAGGAAGAAATCAAGCTCTCACTATTCACAGCTGATATGATACTATACTTAGAGAATCCTAAAACCTCTACCAAGAAACTCCTTGAAACAATAGACTTGTATAGTAAAGTTGGAGGCTATAAAATCAATACACAAAATTTTATGCTTTCCTATACGCAAATAGTGAAAGAGAAGAAAGTGACATAAAGAAAACAATCCCATTCACAACTGTACCCCAGAAAATCAAGTACCTAGGAATCAGGTTAACTAGGGAAGTAAAGGACCTGTACAAAGAAAACTACAAAATGCTTCTTCAGGAAATAAAAGAGGGCATGAGGAAATTGAAAAATATCCCCTGCTCCTCTTTACAATAGCCAGAAACTGGAAGAAACCTGAGTGCCCAACAACAGATGACTGGTTAAAGAAACTCTGGTACATCTACACAATGGAGTACTATGTAGCTGATAGAAAAGATGAAGTCATGAAATTTACATACGTGGTACAACATGGAAAGTATCATGCTAAGCGAAATGAGTCAGAAAGAGAGGGATAGACATAGAAAGATTGCATTCATCTGGGGGATATAAAGTAACAAAATATGAGATTAATACCCATGAATAGCTGAGATCAGCACCAGGAGGATTACTCCATAGCTTAGAGGCCAGCCAGGTATTCTAGGGCAAAGGGCAGTTCAGATAGAGAAGGGAGCACCAAATAAAGGGTGTTTGGAGGATCCTCCCAGGAGGGGAGATGCATGTTGAAAGTAGACTATGGACTGAACATGTTTGCCACTCAATGCCTCTTCTGCAGACCACAACACCCAAAAGGAGAGAGAGAAATAAAAGGAATGCCCTGCCAAAGAGGCAGTGTGGGATGGGGGGGATAGGGGTGAGAGGGATATTATCCATGGTGGTGGAAAATGGGCACTCTTGGAGGGATGGGTATTTGATCATTGTGTAATCGAAACCCAAGCACAAAAGTTTGTAAATCTACAACTGTACCTCATGGCGCTTCACTAATAAAAATTTAAAAAAAAATCCCCTGCTCATGGATGGGGAGAATTAACATTGTCAAAATGGCAATATTTACCAAAGGACTGTAAAAATTCAATGCGATCCCTATAAGGATATCCATGACATTCTTCAAAAAAATGGAGGAAACAATCCTGATATTTATATGGAACAATAAGGCCCCACGAATAGCTAAAGCATTTCTTGGGAAAAAGAAAATGGGAGGAATCGACATCCCTAACTTCAAACTCTACTACAAAGCAGTAATAATTAAGACAGCATGGTACTGGAACAAAGGCAGGGCTGTAAATCAATGGAACAAAGTTGAATAGACTGACATCTTCCCCTGTGTAAACACACAAAAAATAATAAGGCCAGCGGTCAGACCGTTTCCCCACTCCTGGGAGGTCGATGGCGATTGTCAGGCGAAGGAAGGAAATGAGGGCCAGGCTGGGTGGTCTTAGCAGCGGTTTATTACATGGAAGAGATGTATGTCATGGAGGCCCCAGGATCTCTCAAGCACATGCGCCTTTGTTCTCTCAGCATCTGTCCTCAGCCCCATCTTCCCAGGTTCTCTGATGCAGTGTCCCCCAGAGAGCCCTGAAATCTCCCTTATATAGATCATAGTACCTCTAAAGGGCACAATATAGTGATGTCATCAAAAGGAGTTACAGAAAGAATATTGAGGTAGCAAAACGTACATTGTTTCTTTACATCTGCAGGCCAGTAAACCTGGCCTCACCTTTTACAGGCTACAAGCACTGGTATTAGCACATCAAAGAGGAGTCTGCTAGAGCTTAGAATCTACATCTCCAAAATCAGCCAGCCTGCAGCCAGGCATCTACATCCCAAAGATCAGGCCTAGCTTAGCACCTGGGATCTGCATACCTAAGGCCAGCTAGGTTCCTGTGAGATAAGAGAAACTGCCTCAATATACTGAAATCATTTACTGAAGGCAGTTTGAAGGGGAGAAAGTTCAGTCTCATCCAAAGCTAGTCAGAACACAAAGGAAAGCTGCTTCTAGGGCAGATTCTCATTTAGCAGATCAACTCCCCTAGAACAGATTTCCCTGGATGTGTTTCTCCTCTCCTTGTCCGACCAACATATAAGCATACATGATATAAATCATTTTGTATGGACACAGTAAGAAATACTTTGAGCATATAGAATTGCTCTCCTAGGACCATCTCAATCTCAGACGGCAGTGCTCAGGCCAGGTAGCTATCCTATTCCTAGCAGCAGGGTCCTAGTCTCGTCGTTACTTTTGGATCATGATAGCATTTGCCTATGATCAAACTCTTACGTTATAGTTAAGAATCGTGGCACATTGGCCTGGCCCATCTCGATGCCAGGGTAGCACATAACTTACCGGCTTGCCCTTGGTTCCATCCAGTCCCACATCGGGGCCCTGCCCTTGGAGTGCTAGGAAGTGAGGGCAACTGAGGCTTAAGTTGAGAAGGCAGATGCCCAGGAGTGAATAATATTCAAGGCCAATTAACTCCTAAGTTACAAAGCATAATATTAACGGTCTTCCTGTATCTATACAAAAAGGACATTATATTAAAGTAAACTATTCAAAAGCCATAAGGAGAGGAGAAAGGTAATATTAACTTACGGTACAAGTTCAGTGTCCTAGAAGGATGAGACCTTAAAAAGTGCTTGGGGGAGAGAGCATAGAAGTGATTACAGACAGACAAACTAATGGGAGAGACTCAGGAGCACTGTGATGGGTGCAACCTGATAAACCTAATCTCCTTGTACTCCAACATTCCCCCAAGCATATTATGATCTAATTTTTAATAAGGGGACAAGGAATGTGAAGTGGAGCAAGGAAAGCCTCTTTAACAAATTGTGCTGGCAAAACTGGATGGCTACATGCAAAACAGTGGGCTCAGAACTCTACCTAACGCCATACACAAAAATAAGATCAAAATGGATTAATGACCTCAATATCAGACCGGAATCAATAAAGTTCATTGAAGACAAAGTTGGCAAAACCCTCCATTATATGAAAGCTAATGGTATCTTCAAAGATGTCACACCACTGGCCAAGCAAGTGAAAACAGAGATAGACAAATGGGACTATCTTAAACTAAGAAGCTTCTGCACCTCAAAAAAAAAAAAAAAACAGTGACCAAAATACAAAGACAGTCTACAGAATGGGAAAGGATATTTGCCAAATACACATCCTTCAAGGGTTTGATATCAAGAATATACAAGGTACTGATTGAACAACACAAGAAAAAAACACCCAACCCCATCAAAAACTGGGGCGAGGAAATGAACAGAAACTTTCTCAAACAAGAAATCTGAATGGCTAAAAGGCACATGAGAAAATGCTCTACATCATTAATCATCAGGGAGATGCAGATCAAAACCACAAGAGATATCATTTCACACCACAGAGACTGGCCCACATCTAAAAGAACAAAAGCAACTGATGTTGGCTCAGATGCGTCTAGAAAGGGACCATCCTTCATTGTTGGTGGGAATGCTGAATGGTTCATCCCTTTTGGAAAACTGTATGGACGATTCTCCAAAAATTAGATTGAGCTCCCATTTGACCCAGCAATACCATTCCTGGGCATATATCCCAGAGAGGACAAAAGTATAGTCGAAGTGATGTCTGCACTTGTTTGTTCATTCCAGCTACTGTTTACAATACTAGAATCTGGAAAAAACCTGAGTGCTGGAGAACATGACTGGTTAAAGATACTTTGGTACATCTACATATGGGAGTACTATGTAGCTGTTAGAAAAGATGAAGTCATGAAATTTACAGGAGACTAAAACACAAGAATAGCCGAGATTGGTACCAGGAGGTTCACTCCATGGCTTGGAGGCCAGCCGCACATGCTAGAGGAAAAGGCAGCTCAGATATAGAAGGGAGCACCAAGTAAAGGGTGTTGGGAGGATCCTCCCAGGATGGGAGATGCATGCTGAAAAGAGATTATAGACCCAATATGATTTTCACTCAATGCCTCTTTTGTTGCAAACCACAGCACCCAAAGGAGAGATAGAACAAAAGGGAATGCCCTGCCAGAGGCCGGGTGGGATGGGGGGATGGTGGGTGGGAGGAATACTGGGATAAGTGATGGTGGAAAATGAGCACTGGTAGAGGGATGGGTACTCGAACATTGTATAACTGAAACCCAAGTACAAAAGTTTGTAAGTCTACAACTGTACCTCATGGTGTTTCACTAACAAATTTTTTAAAAATTAAATAAAAAAGGTATTCCAGCCTTACCTTCCCAATAAAAATACCAAATGCGCTGAAAGAACACGATGACCTCAGTACATGTATTGCAAACCATAGTGCACAAGAGGAGAGGGAGAGAGAGAAGAAAAGTGTCTGCCATAGAGGGAGGCTGGAGGGCTGGAGGGGGTATATAGTGGCAGATAGTGGGAGGAAAACAGGGCACATTGGCGGTGGAAATGTAAAATGGTAGAGGGATGGGTGTTATATCATTGTATGACTAAAATCCAATCATGAACAGCTTTGTAATGTCTGTCTCACTAATATTAAACAAAAAACTGAAAAAGAGAAATGAAGAAAATGAGACATTATGGGGGTGAATGTGTTGATATGGGTTAGAATTTTCTATGTATGAAACATTGTTGTTGAAAAATATTGTAATATTATCAAACAGTGGCTAAAATAAAATTTAACACTAAATATTGTAAAAAATTTTAATATTGAATTTGCTGTCTGAAATAATTGGCCATTTTACAACATGCACCTTAACTATACCTAGTATTATTCCTTGTATTGAATTCCACTGTATCTAGTTCATTTTTTTTAGGGAGATGGTGTTGGGTCCACTCCCACCTTGCTTAGGTGGTGCTCCTAGCTCTGTGTTTGGGAGCAATCTCCAGGGAGCGTATGTGGTGCCTGGGAATCAACTGCAGCTGGTGACATGCCAGGGAAATGTCTAAACCCTCGTGTGACATTCCAGCCTGCCTTCGGGGATTTGAAACACAGTGTTTGCTTTTTCCAAGTCCAAGTGCAGAGCTGTTCAGTCTTTATGGTGCTGGGGAACACCAGGCCACCCAGAGAGTGCTCTAGTGCTCTTGGGGCCTCCAGCATCTCACCTTGACGTGGCCAGGGGACTCTTAAGTCTATTTAGCTCCCAGTGTTGAGGGAAGGGCGAAGTAGTGCCCACATCAAAGTCAGGTTCAGCACCTGCGAAATTTGTACCACTGACCAATGAGCTGAAATTGATTAAGAACCTAAGAAATAAGGGTCCTGCTAATCCAGTCAACACCTATTGAAAATTAGGGTACCAAATAAATAAGGCCTCAAATAAAAAATTTTCTGTCCAGTCCCAGTCCTCAGGAGCAGTGGCCACCAGCTCTGTGCTAGCAGCAGGGCTAATGCAACAGCCAAAGTCAGTGTCAGCTCACTGCACAGAGGTAACAGACTTCGACCTCTGGTCAACAGGGCATTCCTCGGCTTCGGCACTGCTGGCCAGATAGTTCCCAGGATGTGACTGGGGTAGCGCTAGATCTTTTCGGTCCATGGAAATCCTCAGGAGTAGCTTTCTCAATCTGAGTGGTGAGTCTGCTGGTTTCCTTGAAGTAAACCTACTAAGGCACACTCACACACTTGGTGAATGCAAGCTCTAAATATGACAAAAGGGGGAATTACTGAAACATTGTTTTCTCTTCGCCTCTACTAGTAATTCATCAAATAATTCACAAAGTAATGGGTTATGTTTACTTCTGATAAATAGTGCCACTTATTTGCATCAATACATTAAGAAATACACAAATTCCTTTCATCTAAAACTTAGTTTCTTTGGACTCAGCGTAAAAGTTTAGAGCAGGGTGATTTTTTCTGGGGACATCCAGTCATATTCCCATACAAGAGAGCTTCAGGACCGTTTAACTTATGCTTTTCCTGTCCCTTAAATTCTTGTCACTTGTTTCCTTTGGGTCAGAATCTGTTCCATGATTGTGCTCTTGACAAATTATATTACTTCGGCAGACAAGTGTTCAGAAGACAAGAGTTCTCATGACAGACAATGAAGCAGTAGTAGAGGGAGAATCAACTATTAGTTATCTGGGTATAAAAATAACTGAGTCACTTGAGAAGAAAAATATCTCCACTTTCATCAGCCACTGCCAGATCGAAAGGCTGCTTCTCCCGAAAAGAGCATAACTTGAGACCCCCATAACCATGCCACTGGACTCCGCACCAGGCTGTTTCACACAGAGCACTTCAGAGGGGGGCAGGTGAGAGCCCTCCCCGCCCCAAAAGACCCAGCTCTGACAGCCAAAATCTCCACAACCCTATCACCCTACTGCCACGATGCTGTGGGGTCATTCCCCACGTGCTCAAGCTGAGTCTCACACATGACTGAACATATTCCTGGAAACAGCATAAAACACCCCCTGCCCAGTCTCCATAATTACCACACCACATTTGATGGGGCTCAGATAGTAGCAACAAATCATCGAGGGAAATATATATGCATATATGTTCACAGTTTCCTATATGAATAATGTTTGTAAGCATTTTCAGCAATACTACGTAACAGACAATATGAAATATATTATTTCTGTTGTGTTTGAGACAGGGATTAGGGCATGGAATGGAAATATCCTTAATTTGGTGGTGGTAAGATGTAATGGTGGTGGGATGGGTGTTTGAATATTCACGATCACGATCATCCTGTTGTTCATAGATTGCCTCGAGCAGGCACCAGTAACTTTTCCTTTGTCCTAGCCCTGAGATTGGAAAAAGTGCCACATTCAAGGCCCTTTCAGGTTTAGGGGAATGAGACCCATCATTCTTACTGGTATTTGGCATATTGGGTATGCCACCTTGAGTTTGCCATTTTGAATATTAAATGTAATCAAATATTGTGAACTAACATATAAAATAAAAAAAAATCTCCACTTTCTTACTGAACACATTTAGCAAGGGCTAAATTATGTACCATTGTATTTCTAACATAAAAAGCTCTGCTTTAGTTTTTTTAATTTTTTATCTGTTTAAACTGTTTTATCAAGTATAAAACTACAAGTACCATAAGAATGATCTTTGCAGATATTTGTAAGAATCTCTTTTGGCTCTGTAAAAATACTTGCCGTTGCTAAGGTTTCTTGTGCTCTACACTACATAGATGTTCTACACTAGAACTTTGTAGAAAAAAAATTATTTCTTGTGGGTGAGTAGGCCATCTAATGTCGAAGACAGGGTAGCAGAATGCTTGCCACAGGACAATGTTGTGTCCCCTTCTACTCATGCAGTGCAACTCCTTCCACATGAGCGCATGCAATGCTGTTATGAAATAACATGAAAACCTGGTCATGTTAAGACCAGGCACTTTAAGGTCTCTCATGCCATTTACCATATATTTGCAACATAGTTCTAATAGTAAAATAGTAAAGGTATTTAGAAACCTGCTTTAAAAACCACCTTTTCTCAAATTCTAACACATGCACAGACAAGACAACATTGTGGTAAAGCAAAAGAGACAAAACCAGGTTTCCAATGTGACAAATCTTAAATCTGAAACACAGATACAATAAATTTTGCAAAGGATCAACGATTTTACTTACAATTAAATATCTTATGAAACAGAGTAAACTAGGCAGAAAGTCTGCTCTGTATTGCAAATTAACCGGGATACACTCTCCAGCCTTCAAAATTTAATTTCTAGGAAGACAAATGTTAAAGGGTTTAATAAAGCATTCACTTAGATGATTATGAACAAGCAAGACTTTTGGGCCGGAGCTATAGTACAGCAGCAGGACATTTGCCTTGATTGTGGCTGCCCCGGGTTGGATCTTTGGCATCCCATATAGTCCCGTGAGCAATGCCAGGAGTAATTCCTGAGTGCAGAGTCAGGAGTAACCCTGAGCAATGCCAGGTGATCCAAAAAGCTAGGAAAAACAAAACCAAAAACACATAAAAAAAAAAACCCACAAAGGAAAACAAAATAAAAAACCAAGACTAGTTTTGGACATGGTAACAAAGCTGACACATAATAAAATCATCTTCATATATTGCACTTTTAGGTACTTTGCAAAATAATTAGCAATATCATTTAACACTGATTACAATAGTTTCCCACAGTTCTTGCTCAATTATTTTAAAAAAATTTATATTTATAAAGTTGTTCGCAATACTTTATTACATACATTCACTATTTCAACACCAATCCCACCACCATTACACCTTCCCACCATCATTATTTCGAATTTTCCTACCCCTACCCAAGCCTGCCCCAAAGGCAGAGGCTAAATAATTGATTTTGTATTGCTTATTATAAATAATAGACTTAAAATTATCCAAAAAGACTTCCTTAGAGGAAAGTGTGTGAAATTTGTTGTATCTCACCAGCAGCCATTAAGCCCCTGTGTAGGAAAACACTAACATGTTGTTACAGGTTGAACCCTGTATATATATATATATATATATATATATATATATATATATGTGTGTGTGTGTGTGTGTGTATATATATATATATACACACACACACACAGATCAGTTGCCTTCTACCTTACATCCCATCAAATGTAAATTTCTGACTACTTTATTTATTGAGACGATAACTGATGCTACTTGGCTCAGTGTTCGGGTAACTCCCAGCACTGTTTGGGGAACCATGTGTTGCTAAGGACAGAACCGAGGGCTCACATATGTAAAACATGCACAACAGTCCTCTGAGCCATCTCCCTTATGTTCCTTCCTTATATTTATTGGAGGTGACTTGCACTAAATTTTGAGAATGGGGCAAGGTTTAGGTAAGCTTCCCAGTTTAGTGGTTTTTTTTTAGTATTAGAAATGATGCTTTCTGAAATGCTCTCATTATTTTTCTTCATATAGTTTGTTGTGGGCCTTCTCTTTGTCTTTATTCCCCCCATCCTATTCAATTTTTTTTTTATCCTTAGCACTTTTACTTTGCATGTGGGCTCTGGTCTGGGAAGGGATCTTTGGTAGATCACTTTTGACTGTTCATGAGCTGGACTAGACCAACTCTTTCTAGTCTTTCCAATCCTGCCTATTTCTTATGTCATCATGAGATGGGTACACTTGCTCCAGTGCCAATAACTATTCTCTAATTTGCTGGTTGTATTTTTCATTAAAGTTCCTTTTCTGAAGGGGTGGCAGACCCTATCAGATGCAGCTTTTTATACTCTCTGGCTTCTCCTTTATTGAGACCTCTATTTACATGCAGGTTTTGTGGCCATTCGTGATTTGCTAGTATTCATTTGTAGTTTGTGGTTCCTTTTGTTATGAACTTTGGCCCGTTTCCTTATTTTTCTAGTTCCTTTAGATAGAATAAATGTTTTTCTTTAAATGTACAAAGAAATTAAACTACAAAAGGCAAAATAACTTTGTGAAAGATATAGGTAGGGCTGGTGATAGCCAGTTTCTTTATGGGGACCGTCCCTGGCATTGCCCAAGTACCTATTGGTAATCAAGCCCTGTGCTGGAGGTACCTGTTGGCCCTGCAGTGCGTGGTGTCAGGAGGTGTTGGAATGAGCCCAGGCCTCCCACGTGCAAGGCATGTTCTCTACTACTGGATCCATTTCTCCAACGCAAGAACTCATTTTTGTATTTTACCTCTTAGTCAACATTTTTTTTGACAGTGGTTGGGGTGGTATTTGGGTTTTGGGATCATATCGAGTAGCGTTTAAGATTTACTACTATGATTTTTAAATTCAATCACTATGAGATACAAAGTTACAAAGCGGTTTATGATCCAGTTTCAGTCATACAATGTTCTGACCCCCATCCCTCCACCACTGTAGATTTCCCACCACCAGTGTCCCCCAGTTTTTTTACCACACCATCAACTCCCAGCCTATTGTAGACAGTCTATTGTAGACAGTCTCTCCCTCTCTCTCTCTCTCTCTCTCTCTCTCTCTCTCTCTCACACACACACACACACACACATTATGGTTTGCAATATAAATATTGAGAGGTTATCGTATTTGTTCCTTTTCCTACTTTTAGCACTCAGTTCTTATCCGAGTAATCATTTAAAACTATTGTTGTCATAGTGGATCCTCCTCTATCCCAACTCTAGGTACTTTCCTCAAGGGATCACTCCTGGCAGTGCTCACGATGTTGTGCTTCCATATATGGTGTTAGGGATCAAACTGGGGTTGGTTGTGTTCAACGCAAATGCCCTATTCTACTTTTTTTAATATGCCTGACCGGCCCCTCAACTTCTTAATTAATTATTTTTTGAGAGAAACAGGGATTGCCAAGGATAGAACTCAGTACATCATACATTGCAAGTATGTATATCATTCATATATACTCATGTATATCACTGAGTAACAAGTAGGCTGGTAGTACAATATGAGGACCTGAGATAATTCAGCCCTGTTTTGGGGACCATGTGGTATCAGGGATCGAACGGGGGTTGGGCACATATAAGGCATGCACCTTAACCTCTACTGTCTCTCTGGCCACCATCTATTCTTTTAAATTGCAATAAAATACAGCTTTAAAAATTCCAGAATATACCTATTTCTTATATAGTAATTTAAAAATACAAATTAGTCAAATTCATATCACCCATAGTTTCAGGAATCACATATATACCACTGATATCTATTTATATCTCTATCTATCTATCTATCTCTCTATCTATTTCTCTTCTTGCACATTTCTTCCCAGCTAACTCATTTCCAGACATCTTGGAAAATTTTAATTATCAATAACAAAGTATATTTTGAAAAACTTGGAAGACTGACCAAAAGTTTAAACGCTTCTATTCATGTCAGTAGTCAAAGGTAAGACTTTCAGGTCTTCTCTTAGTTGAAGGATGTTTTTGGTTTCAGGGAACCAGGGGAAGAAACGTAAATGAATTTTGGGTAAGTGGATATCAGGTTGACTATACGGATTCTCCTGGTAAGAAAAGCAGAGAAGTCCTGGAACTGGAGGAAGCATTCAGGGAACTAGGACTAGACCCAGACTCTGCACCTTTTTGTGAACTCAGTGCACAGTAATGTGTTTATTTTCTTCTTAAACGGACTTAATCTTTCTTTCCTAGTGACTCAAATCTTTTCTTCCTGATATTTCTGCTTACCTTTCTAGGTTCCCTATTAGAGAGCCTGGCAAGCTACCGAGAGTATCCTGACCGCATGGAAGAGCCTAGGAAACTCCGCGAGGTGTATTTGATAAGCCAACAACAGTAACAATAAGTCTCACAATGGAGACATTACTGGCGCCCGCTTGAGAAAATTCTCTGCTTGGGAGGACAATGCTACAATGCTGTAGTAGATCAGTAACATGTTGTTACAGGTTGAGCATTGTGTGCTAATATATATATATATACATATAATTATTTTTTTATGAAGATCGATTGCCTTCTACCTGAAATTCATCAAATGTGGTGTGCTACTCTTGGTATATCAGTGGCATACAGTATGAAATGTCCAGGAATTCTAAAATTTTAAATATGGCACTAGAGCTGAAGTTAAATTTTTAACTGGATGGTGGTTTGCAGTTCGGAAGCATCTCTGTATCATGTTGGCTCTCTTCCAAAATTTATTTGTGAGTCTCTGGATCCTGGTCATTAATGAGCTAAAAAGGTCACTACTTTTTTTCTGTTTTAATTAGCAAACAATGAATTCCTGAGCTGGAGACTTCCTCCAGTCAGGAGGGGAGAGAAGTACAGAACAGAACTACTTCTAAATTTACTCAATAACACTAAAATTTAAACAACAAGAAAATCTCAAAAAGAAACTATTCCTAAGTGTGGTCAATTTTGGTGTATACATTTGCCTTTCAACTAAGTAAAACTGACTGAAATTAGTTAACACATAACTATATTTTATAGCTATATAATTCTAAACTTTCCCCCAAAAGGCAATGCCTCCCATGAAACTCCAAACAGGTCTGAATTTATAAATAGCAAATTTCATGGATTGTGCTAGAAAATCTTCTCAGTCTCTCACCCCCTTTTATTTTCTTCTAATTCAAGTTTTTCTTCAGAGTTTAGTTCTGGAAGCCCTGTTTTCCAAAAGTTACCACAAAATAATAGCTACTTATTTATTTCAACACAGAAGTCCTCAGAGTCTATATTTTTCTCCATTAGAACACTAAACATCAAAGTTGAGTCTTAATCCAGTAAAACTGGAATCATTAAAGTTTAAGTTGCTAAAAACCTGACGTGATTCTAAATATTTTAAACATTTTGGTCTACTTTCCTTTCTTCAATCTAAATTAGAAGCTACTGATACTCATGTCTTCACAGGCTGAGCTTTATTAATGATGCAGCTTTCCTTGAGGGCTTCTACTTCTGCTTTCAATCTCGCTCTAACTTTCAAGCCTTTTACAAACAGACAGTTGGACAAACTGACTGCAAACATGTGCAAACTAACATGCACACACATGCATACTCACAGTCCATTGAATGAGTTTGCTATTTCTCTGATCCCTCCTCCCCCCCATCCCCAAATGGCCAGAGGACTTCAGGGTAGACCAAGAAAGACAGGGTGTTCCCCAGGGCAAATGGAGCCCTATTGGCCTACTGAGATCATCTAGTGTCCCTTCAGACACCCTCCACCTACAAATGCCCCTCTGCCCTGTCTGTCTCTTAGAGAAACAGTTCAGAAAAGAGCTCTCTTGGCATCAAATTGGCAAAGATAAATTATGAATAAGTGACTACCACTACAGTGGTACATAAGCATTCTCAGCTTTTCTAGTTCGAGAGAGGCATTTTCTCAGCAAACAAGGAGACTCCAGGTGGAGGTCTTTCTGCAGCTTAAGTGCAAAGGTGGAGGGGCTGCAGCCTGCTGAAAAGGAAGGCGGGCGGTGGGCACCACCGACACCATGGAGGCAGGGAGAGGGTGGGAAGGGGTGTATACCAGGAATATTGGTGCTGGGAAATGTGCACTGGTGGAGGGATGGGTGTTTGATCTTTGTGTGATTGTAATCCAAACATGAAAGCTTGTATCTCATGGTGATTCAATAAAATTTAAAGAAAAAAGGCACCTCTCTCTTCAGAGAGAGAAAGACAAAAAGTAGTTCTCTTATCTCATGTCTCAGATTAGCTCATTTTTACCCTATTTCTTGGGTCTCTATCAGTCTTTTAAACAAAACAAACTCAAAAGCTCACAAGCTCAAGTGTTGGAATCTTCTGTTTTAGCCCTTTATGTCCATATATTTTGAGAATAAGAAGTGTAAAGTAAGAATTTCTCACTGTTCCTTGGGCAGGGAGGGCTTTCACCCGCCCCCCTTGGGTCGCCCAGAGTGAAGCAGTCTGGAGCAGAGTCTGGTGGCTTGGCTATGTCAGGCGTCATGTTACTCCCTTCAGGGAGAAAAAGCTGGGACCAAGCCCTGGCAACCGAAAGCCTCCAACCCAACTGCCACCACACTCAAGGCTGATCCCCACATGCTCAGGCCGACTAGTGAATGTATTCCTGGACCGAGCGACACATCATAAGACATTCCCTACCCGTTTTCCATAAGTACCAAACCACATTTGATGGGGTACAAATAGGAAACAAAATCATAGAGTGAAATATATATGCATATATACATATTTTCAGATATATAATCAAAAGCTCATATCACTGAACCTTTAATAACATGTTAGTGATATCCTAAAGTATGTTTTAATGGCCCCTGACAAAATAGAACAATCTTCACACTGTTTCCTCTTTGGAGACTTTTTTTGGTAGCATTTTCAGTGGTTTTTCAAAACAGACAATACAAAATATATTATTTCAGTTGTGTTTTGGGCTGGAGAGATAGCACAGCAGGTAGGGTGTTTGCCTTGCACATAGCCAGCCTGTGTGCAAGCAGGATTCGATTCCTCCGCCCCTCTCGGAGAGGCTGGCAATCTACTGAGAGTATCTCATCGACACTGGCAAGATTGAATATAATATATATTCAACATGCCCAGACACAGTAACAACAAGTCTCATGATGGAGACGTTACTGGGCCCGCCGCTTGAGCAAATCGATGAATAATGGGAGGACCGTGACCCTGTTTTGGGACAGGGACTGGGGCTTGGGATGCAAACATCCCAAATTGAGTGGTGGAAAGTTGTAATTGTGGTGGAATTGGTGTTTGAATATTAAATATAATCATTTATTGTGAACTACCTTACAAAATTAAAAAAAATTGTTTGATTTTGTTTTTTTTTCTTTTTGGGTCACACCTGGCAATGCTCAGGGATTACTCCTGGCTCATGCACTCAGGAATTATTCCTGAACGTGCTCGGGGGACCACATGGGATGCTGGGAATCGAACCCGGGTACACAATGTTGGCTGCGTACATGGCAAATGCCCTACCCGCTGTGCTATCGCTCCAGGCCCAAACATTTTTAAAAAGGAAAAGAATTCCTCAGTGTTCCGTGTAGGAACCTGTCAGCTAACAAGTTTCAGAGAAATGACTAAAGCAACTTGGATGATGCCAACAGAGAGGAGGAGTTCTGGTTCTCTTGCCACTAAAAAACAAACTGTCAGGGACCCCTTATGCTTTCTTTCAGGGAAGCTATTAACTCCTTGCTTCCTGGGGAATGGAAATCTTGGTAAAATTACGGTGAGTTTCTGAGGATAGATAAGAAAGACGAGTAACTCCAAAATATTTCCTCCCAGTCATCTAAGACAGAAAAGTTGCTCACTCCTCCACATGCAGAGTAATACGAAAAGAAAGTCTCAGCTCACCAGATGAAGTGGGGTAACAGGAAAGAGAAAAAGATGGTAAGCAGGGAAATGCATACCAGATTCTTGGGAATTCCACAAAAGAAAAACACAAACACTACACATGGGTGACTCATTAACCCTTCCCCACACTGAGTAGGTAGGTGATCAGTCTCTCCCAGGCCCCTGAGTGAGAACCATTGTGAAAGCACTGTTCAGAACAGGCAGCACTCTGTGGGCCGCTTGGGGCCAGTCCTGGCACCTGAGAATCAACTCCATCCAGAAGGGAAACTCACTCCCCACATTCAGAAAAGGACTCAGAATCCAAACTCTCGCTGGGACAGGAGCTAAGGGCTTTCCTGGAAGTCTGTCCAAGTAAGATGGTGTTAGGTAAGGTATCTGTTGTCAGTGAATCTCATTGATCCCTTGCCCGCCTGGCCAACTTCTCCTGGAGTCTGTGGGCTGCTAAGGAAGGCTGGTACCCTTAGAGACCTTCTAGTAGGATCCAGGTCTCATTTCAGCCACAAAGCCAGGAATTCCAAGTTGTCTTAGTATCGTACTAGTGCGTTCAAATGTAACAATTTGATTAATCCATCACAGCAAAACAAACTTTAGGACATTAAGCAATGAGAGTGAATTATTTCATGTCAAGACTGACCGCAACCAGGCAATCTGCTGGAACTGTAGCCAGACAAGGGAACTGAGCACTTGACATAGGAACATTCCAGAAACCACTCACTGGGGGCAAAGAGAAAAGGAGCAAATAAATGGGGCTTCTCAATTGGTTGTGTTGTGACAATACACTGTTACACTGAAGCAGGAGGGGTCTTAGTTGTGGTTCCTGTTGCTAGAAATCTTTGTTATGGACACATTGTTTTAGGTCCCATAGAGACATCTATTGATTGACTAATTGTTTCTGTGACTCTTACCTACTTCTCCACCTGGGTAACAGGTGGGTTTGGGTCCTTCTGCTCCATTCTGAACCAAGACTTATTACTGATGACCTATTCTTCTCTGCTAGGTTCCTAGAATGAGCCACTCAGAGTTCCTGCCTCTGGCTGTTTCCTGGTTGCCTTTGCTTGGCTCCCCCTCACATTTCTAACTCTGCTGTCACTATAGCAATACATCATGAGAAGGTATTTCTTAATTCAAGTGGTACAGCAGAAACAGAGCAAAAGTACAATTTAACCCTTACATATCAAAGCAGCCTGAGACACCAACGGAAACAGTACATCACTGCTCAGACCACCGTGAACCCAGAGTTTAACCAAAAACTCACATGAAGCACTAGTAATAATGAAAAAAATTAAGAAATTTCACCATTCTTTGGACAGAGACAGAAGCCCAGAACACTTCTCAAGTGCTTCATAAATTCTGACACTGACTGACATGACCTAAAGCAACAAAATGCTCTTTATAACCACTGAACTACTAAAGCATCACAAGTGTCAATGACCCTACAAAAGACTGAGGGGAGAAACAATAAGTAATTGAACAGAAGAGGTAAAGAATACAATAGTAGGACTCAGCATTAGAATGGAACAAGCCAAAATTGAATCAGTGACACACATGGCAGTGGGTGGGGGGAGTATGATTCTGCCAGAAGTTCAACCTGTTCCTTCAGGGAGAGCGCATCAGCAGCCTGCTGGTGTCTTCAATGCTGCTGTGCATTTGGTCAGACCCCAACAACTTGGGTCCAAGTTTACCAGGAAAGTAAACCGACAAAATTTACATATGGGGGAGCCACACAGACAAACCACCGCTGGCTCAGCTATACAGGCTGCTTTATTGGCCTTATTTTCAGAGACTCAAAAATTTCAAAAGAGAACAAAAGCCATAGTTAAGGCCGGTGGTGCACTGTTGGAGAGCAGGCATGCCCTGCATGGCATATGCCAATTTCTCTGGAAAAGATGGAAACAAGGGTCATGATCTAGAGACACAAAAGAGTCTCGAACAGAGCAGCTCACTGCAGAGATGCCTCCAGAATTCAAGTCAGACCAACTTTACCGACATGCCCAGATATTGGGGGCGGGGAAGGCATTGTCCCTCCACCTGCCCCCTAAACCCCACCTCCCTGGTGGTTGCCAACTTTCAGAACCCAGAGAGAAGTGCAGGTAAGTGGGTTCAGAGACAACAAACTCCTGGCATCAATGGATAGGGGATGGGATGGTGCCTCTCTTCCCCTATTCCCAAGGGACCCTGGATGTCACGCCCAGAAACTGCCTCTGGCTGCTACTTAAGCTCCTTAATGGCCATGATCCAGAGACACACAAAAGAATTTCTGAATCGAGCAACTTGCTGCAGAGATTTCTACACACCCCACTTATGTAGAATTTTAGAATTCCAGGAGCAAGCTGCCGCTCCTTGACCACGCGACATCTTATTCGAATCATAACAAGCAATACAAAAGAGAGTATAGGGGAGATTGTCTGCTATAGAGGCAGGGAGAGGGGTGGGACGGTAGGGATACTCGGGACATTGGTGGTGGAAGACGTGCATTGGTGGAGGGATGGGTATTTGATCATTGTATAACTGAAAAACAAATAGGGTAGTTTTGTAATTATCTCACAGTGATTCAATAAAATTTTTTTTAAAAAGACAGTACACATGTTCTCATCAATAAGCAAGAGATGGAGGCCAGAATTCTAGCAAACCAGGTAGGGCACTTACTTGCACATGACTGATCTGTTTGATCCCTTGTTCCCCATGTGGTGTGCTTAGCCAGCCAGGATTGTTCTCTGCATGCAGATCCAGGGTAAGCCCAGAGCACCAGTGGATGTGACCCACAAACAAATAAAAAAGAGGTCTAGAAAAGAAAATTTTTAAATAAATAATGTAAGCTAATAACTGACATCAGAAGAGAAAAATCACTGAATTATAGAATTGAGAGAAGGGAAGTAAAGAAACAAATGCAATAGTGTAGTGGGTAACGTACTTTCTTGCATGACGCTGACTTGGATCCAATATTCAATATCACCCAGAATCCTCCAACTCCCACCAGGAGTGATCTCTGTGTACAGAGCCAGGAGTAAGCCCTGAGCACTGCTAGTGTAAACCCCCCCCAAAAATTAAAATGAAAAAAAATCAGTAAAAAACCTCCCCAAGCAAAAGTACAGATCCAAAATGGATTCACCAACACTCAGCCAATCCAAATTAGATCCTCAGCACTCCTATGTTTTCCCAAGCCCCGTGGGTGTCACTCACGATCACTGAGCCAACAGTAAGACCTGAGCTTCTATGGGAGTGATGCAAAAAAAAAAAAACAATAACCTAGAAATCAAACTAATATTCACAACAAATGTAAAAAATTACATGAGTATTATCAGTCATTTTAAAAAGGAAAATAAAAGGACTCTGGAAATGGGAAAACACTACATGTTTGTGAATATAAAAAATTAACATTTCCCAAATGATAATACCCAAATTATACATATTTCATGCAGTTGTTCAAGATTCTGATGACATTCATCAACAATTTAGAAAATTTTTTAGTGAAATTAGTACAGAATCATAAAATTCCCTGAGACCTAAAAGCAATTGCAAGAAAAAGGAGGGAAGGAATGCATTTCCTGACTTAATATTGTGTTATAGTAAACTTTCCCATTATAAAGATGTATGGTTGTCAGTGAGACCCCAGAAATACTCAAAGGGGGCATGGGTGGAAATTAGTTAACTGGAGGAGGTGGTGGTGGTGGGCATAGCATGAGAGTATAGGGTTCACCAATAAGATAGGGAGATATAGGAAGAATCAAGATTGGAAGGAGGCACATTAAAGAAACGGTCAAAAACAATGTTGCAAAACATAGTATTCAAAATTATGTTCTATTGAAAGAAAAGCAAACTCTCAGGGCAATGGGGTAGAATTGACAGCACACAGATATAACACAGATATATACACAGATATTTATTGAAAGTCTATGACAGAGTTTCTGGGTACATAAAGTGGGGCAGGCAAGTCCTCTTCAACTAACATGTTGGGAAAACTGGAAAATAAAATGTAAAAAAAGAGAAATATGTATCTCATATCCCCCCAAATGTAATTCAAAGTGGATTATAGACATTGAACTTGATCCATAATCCATACAATACATTTATGAAAGCATATGCAGACCTGTCTAGGAAAGGAACCTCATAGGTGTGTGCAATGGTTTGACTTCTCTGGTAAAAGAAATAAAAATACAAAGAGGATTAAAGCAAATGTACAAGTGTTTACAGAACAAAAGAAACTTGGGATAAAATTTTCAAACTGCCCTACTTAGTGGGAGAAAATATTTTCAAACATATAACAAATGAAGGACCAATATCAAGATGTATAAAGCATGCAAAAGCTCAAAAAAACACAAATCATCACATCAAAAAAGGAAAGAAGTGAGACCCATCCACAAAGAGGACATACAAATTATCAATACGTGTATGAAAACATATTTAGTATCAACTATTACCAGGAAATTGCAAATTAAAACAATGAGATATTATCACACATCAGTGAGAATGGCATATGTTACAAAGAGTAGAAACAATCACTATTGGCAGGAATGTTAAAAAGGTTCCCTCACGGGGAAAACGATCTGGTTCAACTTCTAGGGAAAACACTCCAGAGATTTCACCAAAACAGTAAAAATATAATTTCCATATGTTTCAGAGATTTCACTTGTTGGCATTGTCCCCCTAAAAACAAAAAAAATATGAATTTGAAAAAATATATGTATACCTGTGTTCATGGAAGCACTGATTAGAATAGCCAAGATATGGAGACAACGCAAACATCAATGATGGGTGAATAAAGAAGTTAGGACACACGTGCATACATGCAGATGTACACAATGGAATTTTACGAAGCTATTACAAAATAATGAAATCTCTGACTGGAGCTGGAATAAGTAACATGGATTAAGACAAAAACCTTAATTTCAATAAGTAAGTTAGTTGAAATAAGTAAGATGTATTAAGACAAAACTCACAGGATCTCACTCATCTGTGATAATTGGGAATCAGAAAACAAGGAAATAGAGAGTGTCAAATATGGCAACCCCTTGGCTTGAATTGCAAACCTGAGATTACCATGCACTTGAGGGTGGAGTGCGATATAACAAGAGGTAGCACATGGATAGAGGTGGAAAATCTTGGGCACTTGAGTGGGGTGACTGCAATGACTGTAATAATAAACACTGTTCCCCAAGAAAGCAATGGTTAGAACTGTTGGTTATTAATTCTATGCTAACAGGGAAGGCACACTTGACCTGCAAAGATTAACCTTAGACCTGTCACTCATCATCCTCATTTAGGAGAATTTGAAATGTTCTTGACTGAAGTAGTGATGGTTTGCAATGAGAAAAATTCTCTCTTGCTTTCACATGACTCAAACTTTGCACACAGCCTTATTATTTTAACCATCTTAGATATCCATAAACTCCTTTGGTGTTCAACCCACTTGGGAGCTAGATGGCAGTGGGTGCTGCTCTCCTGGTGTATTTAGGGCTCATTCAAGCCCGGAATGGGTGGAAGGGAACACAACAATCTATCTGGGGTCTCCACCTATAGACTCGGAGTGCAAATAACCCAGAGCACTATCAACACAGCAGAGCCAGAGAATGAGAAATCAAATTCAAAGCAATGAAGGAAAAATATACATGCATACATATTTACTACATATATATATATATATACACATATATATATAGCATTCAATGCATCACAATCTTTTCAAGTGCACATGGTTACATTTGTTACGACTGATCATTTGTTAGACTACAAAAATTTTCTTAGCAATATCAAGAAGATCTAGAACATGCCAAGTAGCCAATGTGAACACAATGGCAAGAAAGAAATTAATCATAAAGAAAACTTAGAACTACTTATATGCATGGAAATAAAACAACTCTGAACAGCCAATGGTACAAGAAAGAAAGTTAACTGGAAATTAGAGGAGAAAAAATGAGACAAATGAAAATGGAAACACAACTTTCTAAAACACGTGACATGCTGCAGAGTTAAGAGAAATTTCACAGCATTGAAGGCCCGTGTCATCCCCTGATGTAGGATAACACTCTTTTGTCCTTCCTCAGGTAGCTTAGATTTGTCAGGTCACACCCATCTAAGGACACTGAACATGTATTGTAAGCAATGTCCTTTCTGTGTGGACACAGGAAGACAGGTAATATTATGCTTTGTAACTTGGGAGTTGATTGACTCCAAATAATATTTACTCCTGGGCATCTGATTTCTTGACTCAGTTGCCCTTAGTTCCTAGCACCCCAAGAGCAGGGTCCTGACGAGGGATTGAATGGACCCAGGGCAAGCAGTGAGCTACCCTGGCATTGAAATGGGCCAGGCCAAAGCTCCACGATACTCAACTATAAGTTGAGGGCATGATCATGGACAAATGCTGTCATGATCCAAAAGTAAGTAATGACGAGACTAGGACCCTGCTGGAGCTAGGAAGATTAACCTGGCCTGAGGACTGCAGAATGTATAGTGAGATGTTCTCAGGAAGAACAAAACTAAGTTTATATCTCTTACTGTACTCATACAGAATGACATTGCTAGAAATATTAGAAGTAGATTTATTACAACTATTTAAGTAGATTACTAACTGAGGGAAGAACACACCCTTGTTGGGATCCCACCCTTGAGCAGATCTCCTAGTAATCTGGAGTAATCTCTTTAGATGAGATTTTATCCTTAATCTCCTGGAGCAGTGGTCTTACCTCTCTTTGTTGATTTGTCAGTATTCAACCCACCTTTATGTCAGCGCCTTACGTGATTGCTATATAAACTAAGCCTGTAAGCTCAGAGAGGAGAGTCAGAGCAAGAGGGGCTCAAGCTTGAGAGAAAGAACAGCCATCCTGATCCAGGCACACACAGGACTCAAGAGCACCGAACGAAGGCGGTGAGAAAGGGCCATCCAGTGAGCCCATGGACACACAACCTTCAGCGTGATAAGATTTTACACCCTGGCAGCCAAAATCCTCCAGAACTCAACTGCTGCCATGTTCACGGCCGTTCTTCACATGTTCAGGCCGAGACTCACCTATGAGTGAACTTATTCCTGGACAATGCGGCTGCGTCTCATACCTGACCCCACCCATCTTCCAAGAGTGGCACACACATTTGATGGGGTTTAAAGGAGAAGGCAACCAATCCTATGCCTCCTGTTCATTGATATTGACTGGCTCCAGCAGGCCCAATAACGACTCCATTTTGAGACTTGTTGTTACTGTGTTTGGCATATTAAAACGTCACGGGTAGCTTGCCAGGCTTTTCAGTGCGGGCGAGATACTCTGGGTAGCTTGCCGGGCTCCCTGAGAGGGACGGAGGAATTGAACCCAGGTTGGCCTTGTCGGCCACATGCAAGGCAAAACCCTACCGCTGTGCTATCACTCCAGCCCAATATATATGCACACAAGGTTCAACCTTTTACAATATGCTCATAATCTCTTATAGAAGGGCTTAGTGGGTCCTGCGTGAAATGCAACAATCTTCACACACTTTTCTCTAAGGAAACATTTTCGAGCATTTTCATCATTTTATTCAGAACAAACAATACAAAAGAAATCATTTTGGTTCTGCTTTGGGGCAGGGGTTGGGGTTTGGGGTGAAAACATCTGAAGTATGGTAGTGGGAAGGTGTAATGATATTGGGATTGGTGATCAAATATTAAATGTAATCAAATATTGTGTACTACTTTATAAAAATAAAATTTAAAAAAAGAAATAAGAACATTCTCAAATGAAAGGGAAAATTAGCCAAGCCACCAATTGATTCTGGTATAGTAAATAAAATTGACAAAAAAATAAGTAGCCTACAATGCTACAACTTGAAAAGTAAACATTTAAACCATCATTAAAATACAAAGAAGAACACAGCTACTGTGAACAATGGTACACCAACAAATCTAAACAAGATTGACTCAGGATAAAAATACATAAAATAAAACCAGAAATAAACAAATGGGCCTACATCTGAAAGCTTATGCATGGCAAAAAAAAATCAGACTTCTTAAAAATCCAAATCAGACTTTCTTAAAATTGAAACGCTTCCTACGAAATGGGAGAAAACATTTGCAAACCATGCTTTTGGTAAAGGCTTAAATATTACATATGCATAAAGCGTTATAAAGCTCAACCAGAAAAACTCAATAATTACATAAAATTGGAGATGAGCATCCATTTTCCCAAAATGGCTAAGTAAAACCAGCAGACATCTGAAAAGATATTACTAGCCACTTGTTATCTGAGAAATGCAAAGCAAAAATTAAAAAGCAATGAATTTCAAGTCACAAGAGTCAGAAAGATATATATATCTTAGCTAAATATATATCTAAAAATAACTGATATATACATATATGTGTGTGAGTGTATATATATACATATATATGTGTGTGTGTGTGTATATATATATATATATATATATATATATATATATATATATCTGGAAACAACCAGTAGTGAGAAGGGGTGGTGTAAAAGGGGTGCTATTTCATTCACAGTCTGTGGGAACAACATTTGGCTGAACCTCTGTGGAAAAGTTTGGAAACCTCTCTAAAAGCAAGAATCACTCTATCACTGTCATCCTGTTGTTCAACAATTTACTTGATGAGCTCAATGAAGTCAGGTGCCAGCAATGTCTCCATTCATACAAGCCCTGAGATTTTAGCAGCCTTTCCTTACTTGTCTTTCCCAATGATTGGAGGTTCTTTCAGGGTCAGGGAAATAAGACTCATTATTTTAATAATTTTGGCATATCGAATACACCATGAGTAGTTTGCCAGGCTGTCCAGTATGGGGAGAATACTCTCGGTAGATTGCTGGACTGTCTGAGATATATATATATATATATATATATATATATATATATAAATTTCCTCTATGATTTGTTACCTATTGTCTGAAACTATATATAAATATATATATTTATATATAAATATATATATATATATATTTCCTCTATGATTTGTTACCTACTGTCTGAAACCCATCATATTGGTGCTGTAATTATGGAAAATGGGTAGGGATGTGGCCAGGAATATGTTCACTCAGATGTGAGGCTCGGCCCAAGCGTGTGGAAAGCGGCCTGGAGTTGGGTAGTGGAGCAAGAATATAGGTTCCAAAAGACCTAGTGATTTCACATTTGCATGTTACCACCAAAACCCCTTAATAGAAAAGTCAAAATGATATATGCACTTCTATATTCACTGCAGTGCTTAGTATAATACTCAGAAAAACCCCAAATGGACACATAAACGGACAAAGTTGTAGTATAAACACAAACAACAGAACCCTACTCAGCTACAAGAAAAGGTAAAATCTTGCAGACTCCTGCAATTTGGATGAATGGAGGGCATCCTGATGAGCAAAATAATTCAGAGCAAGGACAAATACTGTATGATCTCAGCGTGCTATTTAAACAAAAGAAGGTAATTTAAAAATCCTGAATGAAGAGAAAGTCTTGACTTTTGATTACACTAAGAAATCCTCAGTCAAGGAAGAAGCAGACTGAAGGTGATCTGAGGACAATGGTGGGGAAAGGCACCCACGTCGAGAGTTACTGATGACAACATATATGACCTTAGTTGTGCGATGCACGTATAACATGCTGAAAATCACATGCCATGACCACTACATATGTGCCTATCTTTGCAAACACACCAACACTGGACCTTCACTCCTCAGGTACACAAAGCAACTTAAACTCCCGAAGTTGCTCATGGGGAAAATGAAGGACACCCCTCATTCTGTGTCCTTGGGAAAGAATTCATAAGAGCTTCCATGATTGGCTACTCCCAGGACAGAGTGGAAACACTCAGTGAGCTGCTGCCTTGTTTGCCCAGTACACCGTCTTCCTTTCCTCTGGGATTTCTCAAGATTCTTTCCAATTGCATTTGCCCTTTCTCCAGCAGATATTTATCATCCTAACAAATTCTTTGTGGGATGAAGGAAACTGAATTAGTGTTGCCATAATACCAGAACCACCACCACCACAGGTCCCTCATATTTAATGGGTCACCATGTTCAGCTTGCTCTGCTGGGCCCAAAATTTCACTGGCTGCTTACTGAAGTAAACAACCTGAAATGCGTGTTTCTGCCACTTGGCCATTCTACTGGTTTCTTGGAACTGGTTATCACGATGCTTCAACTCAAACAGATCTGGGATTGCAGCATTACACCCATGTACTTGTGAGCTGACAATGGCTGGAACACTTCTACCTGTTCTCTGTAAATGAAGTGTCTGTGTCCAAAAGTACTACAGATAATGAACACACATTTTAAATATTTTAAGGCATTAAAATGTACAAAAATAAAGTTTCACTGTCAATTTTGTAAGCTAAACTGAGCCTTTACCTATCTTTGTTGATATTTGCTTTGTTCTTGCATCTCCTGCTAACCTGGCTATCAATTGCACAACAATTGGACGTCATATTATGATTGATGCATTATTTTAAGTCATGAAAACTGTTTCATTTATTAACGAGGGTATAGTGATGGAAACTAATTGCTGGTTCCTAAAACGTTTTGGGAAACAAAGGAAAAGCTTTTCTATGTATTCATTTTCTATTTGTGTTAGAGATTTTCCCCATTTACGACGGACCTGACTTTCTTCAAGTTCAAGGGCTAATGTTTTCAATAAGAAAAAACTTTGTTTGCTTTTGTATCATACAAAAAAGGTCCACAAAGTAGTAGGGTTAGTTTGCTTCTGCTGTTTTATTGCTGTTGTGTTTTGGGATTCTTTTGTTTTGGTTTTAAGCTACACTGACTGTGCTCAGTAATTGCTCTGCACTCAGGAATTACTCTGGCAGTACTCAGGGTACCATCTGGGATTACGGGGATGGAAGCCATGTTGGTCATATGCAAGGCAATGGCCCTGCCCACTGCACTATCGCTCGGACCCCAAGTAGCAGTTTGAATGGTCCCAGGAGTCCTTTACCTCCCTCGCGCTCAGCATCCAGATCCGGAAACGACATGGCGCAGGTGTGCGGTGGTGCCCACAGCCTGGGGGAGACGCGCCCCTGCAGAAAGCTGGACAGGGCCACACACCTCTCTGTTGAATCTGATAGAGGCATGGGTGCAAATATCCCAAAGGGGAATGATTACACCCATAGCCTGTAGGACGTTGGCAGCTGCAGACCCCGCACGAGATGCAAGTGCGCGTGCCTGTCCGTTACCTCTAACTGCTTAGAACTGACCCAGGACAGCCCCAGTGCGCGCGCACCTACAGGCCGTGGTGGGTGCAAACTTCCGCCAGTCACGCACGCCCAAGAGCCTCCAGAATTATAGGTGGCTTTTCAGGACACAGCAAGGAAGCAAACATAAAGTCTTGCCTGAAGCCTGAGGACAAAGTTCAAGCTCAAAATCCATCTCATGAGAAATCCCTGGCTGAAAATCAAGTATAGCTTCTTCATGACCGAATTGGAAGTTTCAAGAAATTTCTCGAGTCCTCGTTCCCTGTGTCCAACATTGTTGGGGGAAGGATGTTCTTGATTTTGATAGAATTCTTATGACCTGGATATCCCTGTTGAACCAATGTACAGTGACATAGCAGCTGCTGGGAAGCGTCCGGAAATTAGTGTCTGCAAAGGCAGCTTGCCACGCTGCATAGGACGGAATCATCTGACGGCTACTGGCTGAGCAGGTCATTCCCTCATAGAGGCCAAACAGTGCAATGAATGTTGTATATAAATGCATATTCCCAAATCCTTTCAGACTGAGATTTTGGGGAGATCTTATAAATCGTTCCAAAACTAGACTGAAAAATTATTTTCTTATAAACACTGAAGAAGAGAGTGTAGAGGAAATTTGAATCAGGTTTTCCCCACCACAGATGAAAATATGCAGAAGGTAACTTTGTTGCTGATCTGAACATTGAAGTCAGTTGCACTTCCATTCTGCTCCACTTCCTAATTCAGACCTCCCTATTCCATTCGCCACTGAATTGCCAGACACTGTAAGGATTTAGTTAGGGTCTGCAGAATTTCATGCTGTGGGGATGGAGTCTCCTGAAAAAGAGAGAAGCCATTTGACGAATATAAAAAAATCACTACACATGCCAGCTGGTAGAACATACATGTGCTTTTAACCAGAGTAGAAACCAATAATGAGTTCATAAAAAATGAGATTCTTTGGGGTTTCAGTACATAGTACATATCTAGAATTCTGTTAACAACAGAAAACTACTTTGGTGTGGGAGAGAATTGTACTGACCAGAGAAAGTAGAAGGGAACACCCAGCACTGCATTAAACAGACATCATTGACTTTTGTCAAAGCTTAGCTTTGAACCATTAAAGATATCCTCGATCCAATGTTTTATTTAGGAGGCAAATCATCCATAAAATATATTTCAAATGCAAAGAAAGTAAGTTTGAGTTTGGTAGCTGTTCCAACTTGAGGTTTCGTGGCTATTCTAGGAAGGATAAGAGCTTCCAGTAGAACAAAACTTTGAAAAAGCTAGTCAAACATGTTAGACAAATCTACATTACTTTCAGTCCTAGGGACTGGACCCTAAGAAGGATCAGCAAAACAAACAAACAAAAAAGCAAAACCCACAGCATTTGCTGAGGAAAACTCTGTTCAAATTGTGGCCTACAGGGGTTCACAGGTCACTAATGACTGAATTTTCCAAAGAAAGAGTAGACTCTGTTGAAGGAAGTCATCAGGGAGAGAGGAAGGAGAAAGATTTGAGGGGCACACAACTAGACTGGTGGATAAAGTATTGAGATACAGCAAAGACCATGCCAACCTGTGTGCTGAGAATCGGGAAACTGTCTAAATTGCTGGAAGAGGCCATGTGAGCTGTGCTGCCACTGACAAGTTTGAAGGAAAGTTCTTGTTCTGATCCTCCAATGAGATCCTTTCATGGAATGTTGCCCCAGCCAGGCCCTCCTGGCCCTCCCCCTGCACCATCTCCCTCTCACTCCTCCTCCCTCCTGTCCGCAGTGTCTCCTGTGCTGCTCCCAGAGATGACCATGAATCTTGGGGTCTTTGGCTCTGCTTTCAGGGTCTCACCCTTTCTCAATCCAGGGCTCCCCCAGCCACCACCCTGGGAACCGATCCAGATGCCCCCTCTGGTGACCTCGGCCATTGCTCCTGGCAACCCTCTGGTGCTGTCACCTTTCCCCATGATTCCCGTGGTGGCAGGAGCTGCTGGCCATGGACCCCATGTCCCTGGACCTTGCAAGGTCATCCTCTAGGTCAGCCCTGAGGCAGGGCTTGTGGAGTCAGCCCAGAACCAGCCTGTCATCCTGACACAGGCTCCACTCAACTGTGGGGCCACAGAGGTTCCATCTTCCATGGCCGGTCATCCTGCACCCCTCTACTTGGTATCGTCTGTGCTGGAGACCGTTATTCCAACTCCAGCTACTATTGTCACCCAGGCTGGAAGGAGAGACCATCCTCCTCAGGCTCCGCTGCCAGTGGCCCAGGTGGCTCCCATCATGCTCCCATGCAGCGGTGGACCACTGTCCCAGTGGGTTTGTGGGTAGAGTGGTCTGGCCACCACCCGAAATCAGGCATTGCCAAAAACCTCCAGCAGTCCCAATAGCGTCTATGAGAACTTCCGGCGCTGGCAGAGCTTCAAGGCCCTTACCCAGCAGTACATTTCTCAGACTCCGGACACTGAGGCCCTTTCCTGATTCCTCATGTGAGTCCCTCAGGTGTTCTAGAACTAATGGTAGCTTCCCAGAAGGTACTGGTGTGACCCCCAGCATAGGGTCCATGGGAGAGAATGTCCTCAGGAATGCCATCCCAGGGTTCTGGCTCAAAAGCCTGTAGTGACCAGGCATGCCTTAAAGCCTCAGCTCAGTCCCCTATCCGGGTTGGTCCTGACCTATGGAATGAAGGACAGACATTCTGTTCCTAAGACCAGACACAGCACAGATGCACCAAGGTTCAGACAGGCATGACTGCTCGGCCTTGGCGTCTCATGACTTATCCCCAGAGCTGAGGCTTGACACTAGAATAGCCACCGGTCTGGGGTGTAGGAGGTGAGTCAACTCTGGAAGGGGAGGGGAGACCAGGCCGTCATCGGGGCTCAAGGAATGGGTGTGGGGCAGCGGGGGCTCCCAGCAGACGCAGACCCTGACCAAGCCTGTCCTTGCAGCCCAGTGCTGCGCACCCTGGCCCGCCTGAAGCCCACCATGGGCCTGGAGGAAGGCCTGCGCCGTGCCCTGCGGGAATGGCATGGCATGAGCAACTTTGACCGCATGATCTACTACGACATGGCTGCCAAGTGAGTCAGTCCTGGGCAGAGAGTGGGAGTTGGGGCTGGCTGCGGGCCGGGGCTTCCGGGGCTACTCCCAGATGGCCAAGGGGGCCCTGGTATCCCCGGAAGGCCCGTCCCCTGCAGAAACTTGTCCTACCCGGGGCTGGGACAATTCTGCCCACCATGCTCTGGGGCTCTTGACCACAGTCTAAGGGTCACAGTCTCTTATTTTCTGTGACCCTCAAAGGGCTGATATGGGGAATCACTGGAGGTGCTGGGGTTTGTGCCCATCCATTCTCCATCCTCCTGAGGGCTTTTCCATGAGCATCCCCTGTCCTGCCTCATCCTGCGTGCTCCAAGCCAACCCGACTCAGTGGGGCCTGTACTCCCCACACCAGGTTCATGGAGTTTGAGGCTGAGGAAGAAACGGAGGCACAGAAGCTGCAGTCGAAGAATGGAGTGCAGGGCAAGCCACCCCCTGCCCCACCCAGGCCTGAGCCTCAGGGTGCTCCAGGTCAACCACTAGGCCAGCAGCCAGGTACAGACCCTGTTCCCCAGCTAATGGTCACAGGCCTGGGAAGGCCCTAGGGTTCCTGCCCTTCCAGGGAGCCTTCGCTCTCCCATTTACCCCTAGGCCTATGCTCAGCGGCTCCCTGTCCCTGGCTTTCTCCCTCTTCCTGCACACCCCATGCTGCCTGAGGGTGTCGGACTCACTTTTGAAGTGGGGTTGGAGACCCTGGGGACACTGTGGGCCCCTCCTCCCATTGAGGTTATCCTCATCTCTCACGCAGTCACGGGATTATAGTACAACAGATGTAGGCACACACCTGACCCAGCCCACAGGTACCCATCCGCAACTCTGTGCTCAGTGCTATGTGTCTGAAGGCATGGACCTGGGTTCCCTCACATCCCTCTCTTCTTCCTTCCTCCTTAGCCTGTGTCCCTAAGAAGGCCGTAACCCAGGCTCCGGCAGCCCAACCCAAGACACACAAACCACAGCGGGCCCCCAAGACCAAGGCCCCCAAGGAGATCCCCCCTGAGGCCGTGCAGGAGTACATGGACATCATGGACGAGCTGCTGAAGGCCCCCGACACAGTCAGGAGGGCACCCCTCGGGCGACGGGCAGTGGGCAGGAAGGAGCAGCAGGAGGAGGCCAGAACCTGCCCTGAGCCGGGACTCCTGAGCTACGTGGACGAGCTGTGCTCCAGGAGGCCTTTGTCACCAAGGTGGGGGACTGGGCTCTGCTGTGGGGTGGGGAGGGCACAGGACTGCTTCTGTCCAGGGCTTGGTAGTGACGTGTGCTCTTTGCTTTGAGGCCACCTGTGCTTGCATTTTTCTACTTGTGTTTGTGTGCATGTGTGCACGTGTGTCTCTCTGTACAAACATTGGCCCTTGTTTGTGCATTTCTGGGTTTGACTGATGTGTGAACATCTCTGTGTGTCTCCATCTGTGTGTACTGTGTGAGCTCTGTGCAGGAACGTAAGAGGATACATGCACATGTTCCTAGACGTCGAAGAGTGTGTGTCTTTGTGTCATGTGTGTATATGTATCCATGTGTATTTACATGTGCTTCTCTGTGAGAATAGGTGAATAGTCCATGTGCCTTTGTGAGTGCAGATTGTCTGGGCCTGTGTGTGTGAGCGCTCCCGGCTTGTGTCTGTGTGCGAATTTGTGCAGCCGTCCAAGCCCCTGCACTGTGCTGGGAACGGGTGTGTTTGCTTCCTCATTCCCATTGGTCCTTATGAGGACCCTCACTTCCGCTTCCCCCTTCCAGGTCGAGGCGGTCATTCATCCCAGCTTCCTGGAGCACCTGCTCTCCCCAGAATCCCAGCTGGATCTCCTGGCCCTGGCTGAGGAGTTGGAGGAGGTGGAAGGTCTCACCCACACACAGGTGAGGCAGATGCGTCTCTGGGGTCCATGCATGGCCTAGGGGAAAAAATGTGAGGGTTTCCTGCAAGGCAGTGAGCAGCTACCAAGGGCAAATAGGAGGCATTTTGCACGTGGTTCCTGGGAAAGAGACCCTGAAGGGGACATAGGGGACAGGGCCCAAGGCACTCAGAGCAGCAGGTGGGTTGTGAGTCAGGGAGGGGTTTCCCAGCAGTGGGGCCTAGTCACTTGGTGCCCTCCCTGCTCAGGTCAAGTCCAGGGGCCTCCCTCTGACTCCTCAGGGGCGAGGAGGATGTGAATATGGGGTGAGGGTACGATTTGCAAGGGTAAGGGCCCTTAGTGTGACAGAGATCTGGGTTTTCTGCTCTGGGATGAGTCGGGTTCACTCTCTGTCCCACCCTGCACCCCAAATGCCCACAGTGTCCCTCCTCCCCACAGATTGTGGAAAAGAGTCTGCGGCCCGCGCAGGACAAGGAGGTCATGAAGGCTCGTCTCGAACACCAGCTAACCCGGAAGGACTCAAATCTAGCTGAGAGTGCAGCAGGCCACAGCACACCAACACCTACCTGGGGCCATAGGTCAGTGGCCAGCGCTGAATCCTGTCCCCCTGAGACTGACTTTGGACACGCCTCAAGGCCTGGGCAGGCTGAGGTCACTGCGATGGCACCTCGAGCCTCTGACCTCTCTTTGGGGAGCTTGGAATCCCCATCCCTTCAGGCAGAACAGGCCCCCTGTCCCGGCCTCGCTGCCCCTATTCTGAGCAGCAGGGTCTCCCTCATGCTGGGAGAGGCCCCTCCTGGCGAGGGGCCACATGGGGCAGCAGAGGGCTCCAGTGAGGAGGAGGAGCTGCCCAGCCTGACCTTCCTCCACGCCTCTCAACACAGCCTTCTGCCCTGGGGCTTCCCCATGAGCCCTGGCTCAGACACTGGCCCCCGCTGCCTGAGGGCCTGGGGGGCTTCTCGGCCCCAACCCACTCACAGAAGGGCCTGCAATCCTGCTGCCCCTGCTACTGCCCCTTCCAGGAAGCGTCCTCTGTGTGGGAGCGCAGAACTGGGCACTACTGAGAAGACCCCCTTCCCTGGGAAGCACCCCAGGGTGTCTGGGGGCTCAGCCTTGACTGTGGAGCTGGTGGGCCCTTCCCTGCTCCCAAAGAGAAGGTTCCAGCCTGCTGTAGCCCAGAGGAGTACAGTACAGGATGGGTACAGCATCCAGTAGGACACCGGGGGGCTCCCTCCTAGCCTGGCTGCCCCTAGCAGCCTTGTCTTCCACCCAATCTTCATCCAGCTAGGACTTCTCTGTATTGTCTGGCAGGCCCAGTGGTGGGGTTGTGCTGGAGCAGCCCCTTTGTGTCATTGTGTAAATAGTTAATATATTTCATTTCATTGAAAACACTCTTGGTATCTCCTGTCGCTCATGCTCCTTGGACAATCCTGAGATGAAAACAGGTAAGGGCGTTGCAGGAGTTGGGTCTTGTGAGACATTGTGATCCCGGAGCAGGGAGGAGTCCTCTCCACCCGTAGGGAAATGTGCTCAGTTTCACCAGACCCACCCAATTCTGTGGATATAGGCGAGGCTCACGTTTGCTGCCTTTTCCTTGGAATGCATCAAAAAGCACATCGAAGATTGAGGGCATCACGCTGGGAAAAATCACAGCATGGGAGAGAGCAACACAAAGGAGCTCTCAAAGATGTGGAAGACAGACTCTTTCTATTTCTTCCCTGAGTTCCTGGGTCACACCCAACAGTGACTGCTCTACAGAGCTCCTTGTTCTAGGACTCACTCCTGGTATAGCTCAGGGGACAACGTGGTGCTAGACATCAGTAGAACGAGGGCTGTGCACATGCAACACAAGCACCTTAATGTGTATACAATTTTCCCAATTCTCAACATTCAATTTGATTTGTTTTAGCGTCACACAAAATGGTTCCTGGTGCTTACTCTGGCTCTGCCCAGGAAGTACTCCTTTCTGAGCTCAGGGGACCATATGGAGTGCCAGGAATCAAATCCAGGGTGGCCATGTTCAAAGCAACTGCCCCATCAGCTGTACTACTTCTTCAGTTCCAAAATACCTTTTAAAACAATTTCACCACACTTTAAAATAGAGCTCGTATCCTCAGAAGGTGTCCATAACCTCCTCCACTCAGCCATCACCCTTTCTCTCCCCATTGATCCTTGAGTCTTGAACCCCATATTCTTTTCTTTCTCTAGATTCCCATACTCTGGCCATCTAGCTTTCTGTGGCCTCTTTCACTGAGAAGAGCTTTTCCTGGTCCACCTACATGAGCACATGTCCACAGCTCAAACTTTAACTACAGAATCATATTCCATGTGCAGAAGGGCTACATCTGGCAATTCCTTCAATAGTTGATGAACAATGAGCTTCTTTCTACTCCCTTGTACTAGCTAACAGCAGATCACAAATCAAATCACAAATCATCCTGTTATTCGTCGATTGCCTCGAGCAGGCCCCAGTAATGTCTCCTTCATCCTAGCCCTGAGATTATACTCAAGGCTCTTTAGGAGAATGACCCCATCATTATTACTGATATTTGGCATATTGGGTACTCCATGGGGTGTTTGCCAGACTCTGTCGTGTGGGCAGGGTACATTCGGTAGCCTGCCAGTTTGTCCGAAGTAGGAATGAGATGTCGGTTCCGGGAGCTGGTTTTTATAGTCTCTGAGTCTTGGCCGCTGATGGGATTACACGGCGCCAGGGGGCCAGTTGGTGGGTGTGACCCCCACCTACTGGAATTTGGAGGATCTGGGTGGAGGATGCTAGGCCCCAATCAGAGTAGGCTTGGAGATCTCGGCCCCGGAACCCGCGTGGCTTTGTCCCTCTGCTGGTAAATTCAGGTGTGCAGAGAGTGGTCTCAGCATGGTGGTGTCTGGTCCTGGAGGTCTTTGACTGCCGGAGCCCTGGTCGGGGCGGGGAGAAAAGCTCAACCCGCTCCCCTCCAATGGGCCCCAGCGAGGACAGCCAGGCGAGGGGGCAGGAGGCTGCACTCTTCTCTTCCAGGAGCTGGTTTTTATAGTCTCTGAGTCTTGGCCGCTGATGGGATTACACGGCGCCAGGGGGCCAGTTGGTGGGTGTGACCCCCGCCTACTGGAATTTGGAGGATCTGGGTGGAGGATGCTCAGTCCCAATCCGAGTAGGCTTGGATATCTCGGCCCCGGAACCCGATATGCAGATTTTAAGTGAGGTTCTCAAAGAATTTTATTGAGAACGCAAGCCTGAGAAAAACCCTCTCACTGCGGGCAGAGAACCCCAAATTTGGGATTGTGGAGTAGAGATTTGATGCACTGTATAATGAAACCCAAGCACGAAGGTTCTGATAACTGTATTAGGGATGCAATGATTTGTGATATCCAGAAAACATGTTTCCTTTCTTGGTGTTTTCTTTACACTAAAACAAACAGCAAGGTCCTTAATCTTTCCTTGTCTGTCCCGTCTTGACTTCTGGAACTGAGCATGGTGTCCTGAACCTGCAGTTTTCTTTATCCCTGATAGTTCAGGATCTATATTGCCTTTGGTGCTCTGTTACTTTCTGCCTATTTGGAGAGAGTTCAAAATCACAGGTAGTTCCTGTCAGGAATGGGTTTCTTTTATTTTTTTGGAACGCAAAATAATTTTTTAAATTTTATTTTCATAAAGTTATTCACAATAATGGATTACATTCAATATTTCAACCCCACCACCATTACACCATCCCAACACCATTATTTCTAAGCTTACCACCACCACCACCACTCAAGCCTGCCTAACAGACTGATACTTTATTTTGTATAGGTTATTAAGAATAGCATGAGAAGTCACATGGCCACAAAAGTGGCTGCATGCCCTGGAATTCTAAAATTTTAAATAGTGTCTGAAGAAATCTCTGCAGCTAGCTGCTCGATTCTGAGATTCATTTTTGAGTCTCTGGATCATGGCCATTACTGAGCTTAAATGGTACAAGGAGGAAGGCAGTTCATGGGCGTGACATAGAGGCGAGGAGATGGGAAGGAGCAGCTGTCCCTGATCCCTTGAGGACTAGAGTTAGCAGTCACTGGTCTCACATACCTGGGTTTTCCATTGGGCTCTGGATTCGTAAGGGACAGGTAGAGGGACAGCACCTGCCCCTGTCTGAGGCACCCCAGTGAAATCTGCCTGCTGCAAGATCAGGAGACATCTCTTCAGCAAGCTTCCTGGTTCCGAGATTCATTTCTTGTTGGGAATGTTTTAGGGTAAACTTGAGGCTCCTCCACAGCACCAGTAGCTTCTGGTGTGAAGTGGTTCAACATGCCTGATCATGCATTTGGTCCCTAGAAGCAAGAACAGTTCCTGGGCACCACACCAGTTTTGTTCTACTCTCTCTAAAACTGTGATCAGTGTGGTAGAAATGAAGTATGTCCAGACTCTATGGCACAGCTGAAACAAGGTGGTCAGACCTTTCTACTGTCCCTGCATGATCCTTTATGGGCATACAAAGTCCAGCATCCAGACTTCAGAGCAGATCAGGTGCCCTGCAGGGGACCCAGATACAGCAGCGGGGCCTGTGATCATTCCCATAGACTAGCCCATAACCTCCAGGTTGTTCCTGTTGGCGAGCTCCTTGCCACCTGGCCCCAACCCAGCAAGCGCGGGGAGTTCAAACAACACTGACCTGTCTGGAGAAAGCTCTGCTCTCCACTGGGGAAGCACTGAGGAAGCCCTGCAGTCACAGTCAGGGAGCTGAGGGGTCCCTGGGCTCTTCCTCCTCCATGGAGCAGACCCCAGAGGGGCAGCCGGGCTGTGGAACTGGGTTGGATGGAGGAGACTCTGAGGTGGTGGTGCTGATAGAGGACTTGAAAAGTTGGATCAAGCATCTGGAAAGCCCTGGGGACCTGGCTTTTACCTGTTAGAGCAGGGATGGCAGCTTGCTGAGACCAGCTCTTCATTCCTCTGAAGTGGGAGGGGAGTCAGGATGGAAAAGGGTCTATCTGGGGCTTGGGAGGTATTAACACAGTCTGCTCCCAAGAAAATGCACATCTCAAAATTCCTGGAGGGGGGCCATGTTTTATGTGACCAGGATAAAGACTGAGGGGTGCATTTTCATGGGATAGGTGGAAAACAAAGGTCTCATTATCAGGCCTTGAGGATCCTGGAGCCCCAGAAGAGTCCTGCTGTTTGTGTCAAGTTCTTGGGATTGGGTTGTGTCAGACTAAAGCCATCCCAGAGCACATACAGGCACACCTGTGGCCGTGCCTGGAAAACACTTGCAGGTGTTCCTTGCATTGTTGGTGCTTCGACAGGCTTTGGTGCCCTCTTTGCCCAGGTCCTGTGCTCTCTGTATGTGTTGTCTCCAAAAGGGGCCACCTGGGATAGGCTCTGGAAATGGCAGCAGCCTCTGCAGTGGCCAAAGGGCCATGTTCCACACCCCACAGTTGGAAAAGCTCTGGTGTGGGTCCAAACTGCACATCCAGTTGTGGGCTAGGTAAGGGCTCAGGCACTGGATCATGGAAGGGAAAACAAAACCCGCACCAGAGCTAGGTGAGAAGAGTTTCTGTAAACCTGTGTAAGCAGGTTCAAACTGTGCAGGGGCTAGGGACTTACATGAGTAGATGATCCTTAACTCTGTGCCAGAGGCGAGCTCCTTGCATCCTCTTACTTGATGGGGCTGGATCAAACCCAGGTTCTAGTAGAAACTTGGTATGTGGATGACTCTAGTTATGGCCCGCCAGATGGAGGCCAGTGTTAATCCAGCCTTCTACAGAGGGGATTTGGTGTGGTCCCAAGAGGAGGTAATGCGTGCCCTCTGGTGGGACATGCACTCTTGGCCTCCCTACCAGTTGCCAGGCTGGGCTCTGCTGAGGGACCTGTGGCTCAATGCTGCCCAGGAGACACAGGGACTGGATACATGCCACCCGGTGGCTGCCTGCCAGGCTGCTGCATGCTGGCTCCAGAGCTCTATGGGCGGTAAATCGGGCTTGGTTTGACATCTCCACCCTGGAGAAAGAAGCAGTGCTATGGGCCTCAAAGGTGTTTCCAACGATCAGACCCATTAACAGGGACAGCTCAAACAAAAATACACTAATGGGACTTCATAAAATCAAAAAGCTTCTGCCTGGCTAACAACATGGTGTACAATGAAAGGACACCAGACTGAATTGGAGATAATATTCATGTTCAACACATCAGGTAAATATGAATATCCAAGATCTATAAATTACTCAAGAGGACACACCCCCCTCCCCCAATTCACAAACCCTATTTAAAAATTGTGAGAGGAAAGAAATAGACGCATCTTCAAAGTAGACTGATGGCCATGAAATAACACATGAAAAAGGGTTCCTTAACACGTGTTGCTGGTCTTCACTGTGCTGGAGCAATAGTACAAGAGGTAGGGTGTTTGCCTTGTACGTGGCTCACCTGGGTTTGATTCCTCTGTCCCTCTCAGAGAGCCCAGCAAGCTATTGAGAGTATCCCGCCATCTTGGCAGAGCCTGGCACTCTACCGTGGCATATTCAACATGCCAAATATAGTACTAACAAGTCTCACAATGTACACGTAACTGGTGCCCACTCAAGCAAATTGATGAACACCGGGAGGACAGTTTTACAGTGCTATCACTTACTCTCAGTGAAATCCAAATCAAGATGATAATAAAGTATCATATCACACAAAGGAGAATGACAACTGTCAGGGAAAAAAAGTGGGCTCAATCTGTGATGCTGTTGGAATGTGGTGGAAAAGGAATCCTTACTTGCTGTTGTTGGGAATGCTGTATGGCTTAGCTCCTGTGGAAAACTGTTTGGAGGTTTCTCAGAAAAGTAAGAACAGAGCTGCCATATGATCCAGCAATGCTGCATTTTGATATTACCCTCAAGACACAAAAACATTCATTCATACGAACAAATGCACACCAGTATTCATTGCAATACTCAACACAATAGCTAGACATGGAACCAACTTAGGTATCCAACATCAGATAAACAATTCATGAGAGTATGATATGCAAACACAGTGCAGCTATAACGGAAGGTGAAGTCATACAGTTTGCCACAACCTGAATGGAACTGAGTGAGTCAGAAGGAGGACAAATGCCACAGACAAAATGTCACTTTTCTGTGGTACATAGAATAACAGGGTAAGGAATGCAAGGTAACAAATGGGATACCTATATGACCCTTGAACCCTGATTACAGAAGTAAGGAATAAAGGGAAGGAAAGAAACTGAAGGGAGTGAGAAGAAAATGATGGAGGGTAACTGGGGTAGCGGGTATGCACAGTAGTATAGAGGGGAGAGTTTTATCTGTATATTATGTCTGAATAATACAGCTAACAACAGTCTAAGCATAAGACTCAAACTACATCAGCTAAACAAAAAAATGTGCTTGTCCAGGGGTATGGTGCTGCCATGAGTCAACCTGCATCTGCGGGGAGAGTGCATCAGCAGCCAGACTTTCTCAGTGTCTGGATGGGCTACCTGCCTCCACCTCCCTGTACTTGTGGAAGCCTCAGCAGTTACATCCACACCGCAAAGCTGCCACACAGTTAAAAAGCTACTCCAGCCTTACCGAGTCAATAAAAATACTGAATTCTCTGAACAAACTCCATGACCTCTTAGCACCTGTATTGTAAACCATTATGCACAAAAGGAAAATGAGAGAGAGAATAAGAAGAAAGGTGCCTCCCATAGAGGGAGGCTTGGGATGAGGGTTGGGGCATTGGGGGATGGTGGGAAGGAAACAGGGGACACTGGTGGTGGCAAATGTACACTGGTAGAGAGTAGTCATGTGCTGGATCATGATATGACTAAAACCCAATTATGAAGAGCTTTGTATTGGTCCATCTCATGGACATTCAATTAAAAAAATTTTAAAAAGTAATGTGGAGTTCATGCCAATTCAATCAGCTTATTCAATGGCTGAATAAATAGCAGTACTCCTACATTAAATATAATGGTAATAACAAAATATACCTGTCAAGGAGACAGGCTGGGTGTGGGAGGAAACTTTGGGAAACTGGTGGAGAGAGGTCAACACAAGGGGTGAGATTGTATTGGAACATTGTATACCTCAAAGTCAGCTATGAATAACTATGTAAGTAACAACTCCTTAATGCTTAACAAACCTTTTCTACATTTAAAAAGGAAAGAATAACTGTAACACTGAGAGGATCAAAGAACAAATATGATTTCATCATCATGGGGAATGAGCAGCTACCGCCAAACATCACCCTTAAAGTAGGGCCAGAAGGGTCCATAATTCTCTCACCATACTCAGTCGTTCATCATCTGAGAATGCCTGAGGACCACATACCTGTTTTTCTGAAGGGGAGGAGGGAGAGGCACATGAAGTTGATGGAGCCCCGTGAGTGGAGCCATAACTGTCAGCTGACCTGACTGGAGAGGTAGAGCTTCACCCCCCACCCCTAGTAAACTCCACAGAGAAAGGGTAGGTTTGTGCCAACTATCAAGAATGGACATTGTACACAGCCCTTTGACTCTGGACACTTGGCTGTGACAGGTGTGTTCTTTCCCCCAAGGCCCTTCCCTCTTCCCTGGGGATTCAGAGTCTTAGGTCAGAGGGAAACCCAGATGCTGTCCAAAAACACCATAGACATGGGCTGAGATTGGGAGAACTGTGAACTCTGTGCTCAGGTTTGCCCTCCCTGCCCAGGGCTGTGGGTTGCTAAGGGAATTTGTCTCTGGCCTGCCTTTCCCCTTGTCCAAAAAGTACCCCAAAGAAACTCAGAAGTAAGGTCACAGCATCACCTGCTGGTATTGGCAGAAGAGGCGATTGAGAAATCACAAGCTCGCAGGCTTCAAGAGAATGAACCTGTGAGGAAGCACTCACATTCTTCTCAGTGCATGTGGAATGCTGTCCAGTTCAAATCAATCATAGACCTCTACAGAAGTATCAATAATCATATAAATATTTAAATGAAATTAAGCATCTTTTCCCACTACAAAGTGACGAAGGATAAACAATCAACCCAAATCAAACAGTAAGAATCACACTATACAGAGGCAGAGCAAGATTCTTCTGAAAAACTCTTAAAACAATGAGGAAATAAATAAGATATTTGAATATTAACAAGAGACACAGCAAAAAAAACTAGGGTATGAGGCAAAGAAAGTGATGGGAATGAGTGAAGATCAAAAAATACAGGCCTACCTTTCAAAAAAGAAAAGAACAAGTAAGAAAGTCTCAAATAATCAATTTGAGCTCACATGTGAAGACTATGGAGATGGATAGATCAAAAACTTAGCAGAAGGAAATGATAAAAACGTGATCATAAATAAACAAAAATTTAAATGACATAGGAGCCCATATTATTTGAATCTCCTTCCTACAGAGCCTGGTGGATGTGATGGCAGAAAGAAATCATTATCTTATGCATGCTTCTTTTTCTAGAAACTCATAAATGACAAAGTAAGGTCCTTTGATTGTAGATTTCTGAGATATTCTCTCTTTATTTTTTAAATTTTTTTTCTTGTCCCTTTTTGTTTTTGGAACATACCCAAAGGTGCTCAGGGCCTACTCTGGGTTCAGAAGTCATTCCTGGCATTGCTCAGAGGACCATCAAAGTTTACTGCATCAAAGCAGGATTTAGTCACATGCAAGCAAGTGCCTTTACCCCAGTACCTAGCTCTGGCCTTTCTTTCCTTTTTTCTTTTTTTCTTTTGGGGTCATACCCAGCGATGCACAGGGTTTACTCCTGGTTTATACACTGAGGAATTACTCCTGGTGGTGCTCAGGGAACCATATGGGATGCTAGGAATAGAACCCGGGTCAGCCAGGTGTAATGCAAATGCCCTTGCCACTGTGCTATTGCTCCAGCTCCACTTCTTTGCATTTTAACATAGGTTCCGGCACAGAAGATGAAAGACAGGGTCTTCAGCTGCCTCTGATCTCACCTGTAGATTCGTCTGACAGAAGCGACATTTCACAGCAGAGGGAAATGTGAATTTCAATTTTTGTGTCTTGTTCACTAGTGTGATAATGGGTCTCAGGGATCTGAGAGCTCAGATGGACACAGGGAGGACATGAAGTAAAGAACTGAAACATCACTGACCACTCACGACAAGGAAGAAGCTTTGCGACAGAAAATCAAGAACAAATTGGAAAACTCTCCAAATCAGCATATATATTATTGTAGATTTCAAAAGGGGAGGAAAAAATTACCACAGTAAGCCAAGAAAAGCAGGAGAAAGAATCTAATTTCTAGACTTAGCAATTCATAAGAAATTTCCACCAATCCCAGACACATAAAGAGAAAAACAAAATTGGTTTTGACAAAGGTGCAAAAGTAAAATTCTTAGCGATGAGAGAAAACACAAAATTAATCGCTTAAATATGAATAAATTGAACTTCATCAACATTTAAAACTCATATTTGGAGCAGGATGGTTTTCATGGCAAGTGATCACCATGCCACAGTTTTCCATCTTTACAACTTCGTCTTATTGAGAATGATATTATCCGAACGGGACTATACATGCTATGAAAATGAAATGTTATAAAAATGACTACTCACTAAATGTCTAAGCAAAATCCACTTGACATGCAGTTATAGAATCAATGTTTCTTATATTGGACTTTAGTATTTGGTACAATGGATTATACTACTTTCCCTGATGATTCACTCACTGAGGATCTTTCAGGTTATTTCCAATGAAAGTCATTACTGAAAAATTCCAAATTATAATGAAAATTTTGGAATTGTCCCTTCTAATGGGTGAATTTTATGACATGAATTATATCTCTGTAACAAGCGTATCCCTTATCTAGTGGCGTGGCTTGCCCTTCCTGGGTTTAAGCATGCCCCGTACAATCCTGCCTTCCTGAGTCCCTCCTCTCTGCTGGCTCCTTGGGTCTCCTGTTCTGCTCCAACGTTCTCATCTAAGGACGAATTCACTCCCCCAGCTCCAGCTGCGCCACCGGCCCTTACTCAACTCTGATGTAGACCTCTCCAGACCAAATCTCTTCCAAAAGCCAAGTGGAGTTCCTAGGTCCCTCTCTTGAGTGAGTCGAAGCACTCAGCTGCTCTGTGGACCCTGCTCCAACTCTCCAAGGCCTGAGCAGGTCAGAGTGCAGCCAAGGTAGGGTGTGATAGCTGGGGTCAGAAGGGGTTAGGGTGGGGTCAGGGAGGGGTCAGGACAGGGATAGCACAGGGGCAGGTCCAAAGTCAAGGAGGGCTCATGAGAGAGCTGTGTCCAATGGGGAGGATGGGATTAGAGAGGTCATATTTTAGGGGTCAGAGGTCACAGGGGTGCAGCCAGGGCTGAAGCCACTCTGGCCATGGGCATGGAGACTGGAAGCCCCTGGCAGGAAGTCCCAGCCCTTCAGCCCTCGTCTCAGCAGGTGCTTGGGGCACCCTGGGCTCAGGTGAGCAGATGGGCTGCGGGCGTGGAACAGCCAGGGTGGACTGGCCCATCAGTCTCCTCTTTTTTCCTCTCTGTGTTCCCCAGTCTTCGAGCGGGCAGCCGGCCACGGCGTCCACACGGTTGAGACACCCGGCCCACCCTGTCCAGGTCACATGACCCACTGCCCCTCCCTGAGACAGCGGGGAGGTAGAGGCAGGACACTAGTACAGCCCCGCACACAAAGCTAGGGTGGGGGTGGGGGGGTGCTGCGGGCATGGGGTCTCCGGGATGCAGCTGTGACCAGCTGTGGCCACCACATCACTTCCGTGGCTTCCCACAGGGCTTGCTCTCTGTGCGCTCTGCTGTCCACGTTTCTGCTGCCCAGGCAGCAGACAGGGATATCAGACACCAAGCTGCCCTGTCACTCTGGGACTGGTTGACCCCTGCTTCTGCTTTCCCACTGAGAAGTGGTCAAGGGTCTACCAGAGAGGAAACGGGGACCTCCTGTTTACCACATGGCTGGTCATCACAGTTTGCGGGAAGCCCAGGGGGTATGGATGATCTCTGGTGGCTACGAGACCGTGGAAGGCCAGTGGCCATGGCAGGCCAGCCTGCAGTACCAGAGCATTCATCCCTGTGAAGCTGTGCTCATTCATTCCCACTGGGTGTTCTCTACTGCCCACTGCTTTACAAAGGGAGTTGTTTCTCAGGTCCTAGCAGCCTGGCTGGCAGGGGGAGAGGGTTAAAAGATTAGAGCCCCTGCGTCCTCAAGGCTGTGTGCTGGGACAATCCGTGTCCTTCTAGTCCAAGTATTTTTTGCCTCTGACCTGTCCTCTCCTGTATTGTCCTCTCTCCTCACCTGATTTTGCTCATCTTCTATCCTCATCCCTGTGCCTTTCCCCGACACAGGTCTGCCTCCGAGATGGCAGTGTTCATCCTGCCTCCCAGGTGCAATGTCAGCTGGCTCTGTGTCACCTCACACCACGGCTTCTCTCAATGTCCCTGCAATCCTGGTTGTCAGAGGGAGGCTGGAACCTGGGATGCAGTGGCAGATGCTGGTGTTCTGTACGTCTCTGGCCTGGGGTCTCTGCTCACCACATGTCTATTGGTCAGCTGCATGGACACTAGATATGGAGTCCCTGACCTTGAAGAAGAACAGAGCTGCTCTCTGTCCTGAGCAGGCCCAGTAATGTCTCCATTGGAGACATTTTTGTTGTTACTATGTTTGGCATATTGAATACATCACGGGTAGCTTTCTAGGCTCTGCCTGCCGTGCGGGCGAGATACTCTTGGTAACTTGCTGGGCTCTCCAAGAGGGGCAAAGGAATCGAACCCGGGTCCGTCATGTTGGCTGCATGCAAGGCAAATGCCCTACCGCTGTGCTATCGCTCCAGCCCATTTTGGTCTTCAGATGCTGATGATAAATCAAGATGTGACTCTAGGAAGATAGCTGCTGCTAATATGAAGATTACTAGTTTCCATTAAACGGATTGTAAAACAAAAAAAAATCAAAGTGCTCTTCCTTTTCTCCCTTCTCATCGTTATTTTAAAAATACACTCTTAGGGTTGTGGCGTGGTAACACAGTGGGTAGGGTGTTTGCCTTGATGGGCCAATCCTGGTTCAATACCCAGCATCCCATTTGGTCCCCTCAGATGCCAGGAATATTAATACTCTTTGAGCCACTCTTGCCAGGAGCAAGCCTTGAGCACCACTAGGTGTGGCCCTCAAATAAAAACAAACCAAAGAAAACTCTAAACAATCAAAACAAACCAAGAAAAAAAACCCACGCAGATAAATTCTTAGAAGAAATAGAAAAGTATAAGAAATAAATAGAATTTTCTTGCCACACAAAGCCAATACTTGAATTCTATCACTTTGACTTAGACTCTGTTACTATAAAATTTGCACTAGCAAAATATCAATAGCAAAATAAATACCAAACTATCACCCTGATTCTATCATTAAAAGGTTATATTATTTTGATGTAAAATTTACAAAGATAGATTTTGATGTTGGTACATTATTTTAGCAGAAGATTTTGCAATAGTAAACTTAGTTGCTCACTTGATTTTGCTCATGCCTATTGATTCTTCATTTCATTTCATTTCATTTCATTTCATCATCCTGTTAATCGTCGATTGCCTCGAGCAGGCCCCAGTAACGTCTCTTTCATCCTAGCCCTGAGATTATATTCACGGCTCTTTAGGAGAATGAGACCCATCATTGTTACTGGTATTTGGCATATTTGGTAGGCACGGGGAGTTTGCCAGACTCTGCCCTGTGGGCAGGCTACATTCGATAGCCTGCAAGTTTGTCAAAAGTAGGAATGAGATAATAAGATGTCGCGCGGCCGCGAATGCGGCCGCGCGGTTCCGGGATCTGGATTTTATAGTCTCTGAGTCTTGGCCGCTGATGGGATTACACGGCGCCAGGGGGCCAGGTGGTGGGTGTGACCCCCGCCTACTGGAATTTGGAGGATCTGGGTGGAAGATGCTCGACTCCAAATCGAGTAGGCTTGGAGGTCTCGGCCCCAGAACCCGCGTGGCTTTGTCCCTCTGCCAGTACCTTCAGGTGTGCGGAGAGTGGTCTCAGCATGGTGGTGGCTGGTCCTGGAGGTCTTCGGCTGCCGTAGCCCTGGTCGGGGCGGGGAGGAAAGCTCAACCCGCTCCCCTCCAAGGGACTCCGGGAAGGAACACCCAGGCGCGGGAGCAGAGACATATTGATTCTTATAACATTATAAATAATTCATCGGGTACTAAGCTAATTCTGAGATGAAATAATACATTAAAAAATTGTATTTTTCAAACTTTACTTTTTTTTTTTGTTTTTGGTCCACACCTAGCAGTTTTATTTCTATACTCAGGAATTACTCCTCGTGGGACTCTCTCTGGTTGCCATATTTGGTGCAAGGGATCAAACCCAGCTCAACTGTATGCAAAGCAAACACCCAGCTAGCTGAATTCTTGATTTGGTCCCAAATTTCTGTATTTTCTTATGGAAAGATATGATTATTTACCTAAGAGGTGTTCCCCATCACCTCTTAGGAACCCATGAACCTCAGCCACTAGCTCTATGTGTCTTCTAGTCTTATCTTCATTCCTTCAGTACATTCTCTCATGGCCTGATAATCAGTTTTGCAATCCAAGGCCAAAGGTACATCATCACTTGTTGCTGTCTATTTTCTTGTTTTCTTTCTCTATATTCCGTAGAATGAGGTCATGTTGTATTACTCCTTCTCTCTCTTACTTAATTTAACGTGATTTAACATGATGCCTCTCTCCCAGTTCCATCCAAATTGCAACAGAAACTGCAACATTATGTCTTTCTTACAACTACATAGAATTTTTCTGTGTATATGTTTCATAGCTTCTTTATCAGCTCACCTGTTACTGGACATTTGGGCTTCTTTCCATACTCTGGATATTATCTAAGCATTGCAATGATGATAGATGTTCCTATATCTACTTAAGTTAATGTTTTCTTGTTTGGGGAATAAGTGCCAAGATTGAACTCGCTGGATTATATGGGAGCTCTACTCTTGCTTTTTTGAGGAATATCCATACTATTTTCTATAGAGGCTGAACTAGATAATATTTACACTAATAGTGAAAGAGTGTTCCTTATCTTTTAAACCATATTATGGCTAACACTCATTATTTTCAGTCTTTTGATATATGTGGGCAATTTTACATATTGCTCTATACTACTGTTTTTGTTTATATACAAATAATATATACATATACATTGTTGTTACTACTGTATAGTATATATAAATGAAGATAGAAGTAAAATGAAATAAATGAAGTGATCCAGAATAGTAATTGCTACAAGTCAGCGTTATTTTGCTTGGTTCTGATAAAAATCCTATGGAATTAAGATAGATAATATTTTAGCATAGATTATTCTCAATGTCACAGGATATGCACATTTGTACCTTTTAAGTGGTAACTGAACCTGATCTCAGTATGAATTACAAATATTTGGGGGGTTTTGAAATATGTCATTTTTCAGAACTGACTGAATAAAAGTCCTTTCTACTACTTGAGAAGTCTCTTTCTAAGTCTCTATTTTATCTGCATTATATATGTCAGTAATATATTTAAAGGTATTAAATGATATGAGGATGACCATGAAGATTGAATAGGGGGCAGTTTTAAACTAATCTTGTGTTTTCTATCACAAATTGTTCTCCTGCTTTTCACTGTTGCTATTGTACTCATATTTCCATAGTTATAAAAATTTTCAATAATCATCTTTCTCTATATCTAAAATATATAAAAAGGAAAGAAAAGGTAGGCATTATATTTAGGTGAAGACAAAGAAAGACATACCTTTTTGCTTAATATGCCAAACACTAATGTCTGATGTAGGTGTTCTACAAATATTCATTTTCAGAAGAGAACTCTGATAATATATTCCTCTGGTAAAAGACCATTGAGAATATTTTATATTGATTAAAATGTGTCTTTAATCTAAGAATATAGGGCACAAAGTTCTTCTGCCCTAGAAAGTGGAACTCAGTTAGAATGCCTTTGGAAGTAAAGTTCTTGAATTAGAATTAAGATAATTTTTGTTATTATTTTATTTCACTTTTCAAGCAATACTCAGGGATCCCTGGGGCCATACCTGACTATTCTTGACAACTGTGGCAGAGGTTCAACACAAGATCTTGAGGATGCCCTGTTGACAGCACCTTGATGCTCTAGGCCCTCCAGTGTTATAATTGGTGATACTCAGGGAAGCTATATTTTGGCATCTAGTACATGTAATATGCCCTAACCTCTGTAGTATCTTTCCAGAACTTGGCTATTAATTTTAAGGTAATTTCATTTGATGACCATACTCAGCAGAGCTCTGAGGACCATGTATTGTTAGAGATGGAACCAGGACTCCAGGTCTTTGAGCTATCTTCTGGCCTAAATTTAATATCTTTGAAGAGAATCTAGATAATCTTATTTCTTTTTTTATCTTCAAAGTGGATTTTTTAAAAATAATTTTCAATAATGCATTCTTAGTTTGGTAGCAAGTAGTAGGGCATGTTGACTTTAGTTTTAGACCTAAAGCAAGTCTTGTGTGAGGCTGACCCAGGTTTGATCCCCGACATTCCTTATGGTTTGGGGAGTCTGTCAGGCATGGTTCCACAGAGCCTGTAGTAACTCCAGAACACCACCAGGTGTGGACCCTCTCCTCCCCCCCCACATTACACACAAACGCACGCACACACACACACACACACACACACACATTACCCTTTAGAGACAAAGAAAAGATCTCATCATATCAGTCATGGTAATGGACATGGAGAGTTTGTACCAACTTATCCAAAGATTTTGTTTACTAGTTTAACCTGTGGAAAAGCTCTGGTCATAAAATTCCTCCTGTGAACTCCAGCCCAACATTCCCCTTGCTAATGCAGCAGGGAGGTCCCAATCTATGCCACAAAGAGGAGGGAATATAAATAGGTCAATGGTGCTAGACCATGTGCCATTACTAGCAGCTGAGCCTTCTTCTTCTCCATCACAGCGTTGACAGTGTTGATCGCTGCTTGAGGGACTGGTGATTGCTTGGTGGGGGACATTCCCACTGCCAGGTGCTTCCTTATTGATCAATAGTCTCCAATTCTTCTCTTGCCTTGTCTCTGGTCTAAACTTGGGAGTCAGCTTAAGCAAGTGAGTGGCTGTTTGGGGGCACAAGGCTAGGTGTCTTGGCTGATGGTGGGAGGCCCCTCAGCTGCTTACAGGGGTGGCCTTTTGCAGCCAGATAAGATATGGGGAGGTTTTTAGACAAAGCAGGTGAGATCACATTGTACTGGATGTCTGGTTCAGAATCAGTCATTGGGCCTCTTCTAAAGCAGAGGTGTCAGGGCCAGGGCGATAGTACAACCATATTGCCTTGTATGTGGTTGACTACGGTTTGATCCCTGGAATTCCATATAGTCCCCTCAGTACTACCAGGAGTAATTCCTAAGTGCAGAGCCAGATGCAAAACCCAAGCATCTCTGGGGGTGACTCAAAAAGCAAAAAAAAAAATCCTAAAAATCCTAAAATAAAACAGAAGTGTCACCACTTTCTTGGTCACCTGATTCTTCACCTTAACAGGAGCATATCTTTGAGACTCTATCCTTCTTTACTTTCAACATTTTTGAGAGACTGCAAGAAGAGAGCTAGACTATTTTATTTCTTGCCACATATTATCAGCAATAATTACTTTCTCTTGTAGTTTATAGTAGTCAGGATTATAACATGATCCGGTGTGATTGAGTACTTTGCCTATGGCTCATTTGGTGCCAGGGCAATCAATTGGTTGGGTTTTATTTATTTAGAAACATCACTGCAGAACTTGGTAATCATGTCATTGTCTACCTGTGAAAGGCTGATGCAATTATCAAAGCAAATGAATAAGCCAGGGATAACCCCCCCCACACACACACATACACACGCACACACACACACATCTTTTTCCTTGGTGTTAGCACAGGATATTCAATCTGACTCCTTAGATAACAAGATAGGAGCTTGTTCACAAAATCCATATCTCTCCAGAATTTGTGGCTTTACAAATGAGAAACGAATTATAATGTGGAGCATGGTGATTTTTTTAAAAACTCTACAGCCAACAGAGGCATTTAGCTCATTTTGTTTCTGGAAGAATTGTAAAAGTCAGGGGAAGGAGGGGTAATGCTCCTGAACAAAAAACCAATCATCAGGTGACATCTCCAGCACTAACATTTAGTCACTGATAATTGCTGTAACTAGGGCCATTGAGCTTTGCAAATATTATCCAGTAAATTTTAATTATCACCTGGGGTATTGAAGAGTTTTGGAATAAGCTCTTGAGAGGAGCTTCCCCAGCCACTGGCGATGTGTGCTGAGTAATTTTAGATCCGTCGGCCTGTCAGAGAGGATCAGTGTCATAGCACCACTTATCCTGAGGAAAATGCACCTGCTTCTACATGGAAATAAGGAGCATTATCTGCCAATTTGTGCTGCTTATTCCTCTTGCTCCCCAGGTTTGACAAGTGGGGAGTATAAAACCAAATCAGGAGTTTGACAGAAAGAAAGGAGAGTTTCAGTCTCCTTCAAGGGCACACAGTTGTTACAGGCCCTCAGTGATTCCTTTTTGTTGCATCGTGATGTCTCAGAACTATATCAAAATATGATCTATTTGTCTATGAGAACCATTTCTGCTATTTGCAATGAAAAAAGAAATTTCTTTTGTTAGTGTGTGTGTGTGTGTGTGTGTGTGTATGTGGAGACTTTTAGTTGTAGTCTTAAGAGTAGGAGGAGAAAATTAGGTTTGGAGGGACACTAATCACCGGTAATCTAGTAAAGGCTAGGCCAAAGGATGGACTAAGCATTTTTAGAAACAAATACATGTGAAAATAAAATGTTCAATTCCTTAATTTTTTAGTTACAAAGTATATGACATATGTTTTAATTATAAAACAACTAATGAATATAAAATATTAAGTCAGTTTTGATACACTATATAAAGGTGCTATGCTATTCTGAGACATACTTTTGCACATGTGCAAGTACACATGCATGTAAAATGTGCAAAACCTGCCTGACCACATCTGCACACACATTTACAACAGCTGGGTAATTACATTCCACTTCTTTCTCTCAGTAATTTTAAATGGCTTTAGATGAAAGATTTTAATAATCACAAACGCTTAAGATGCACTTATTTTGTTTTAACATTTTTTCTGCATTATCCATCTGCACACTGAGGAATTCATACTTTATCAAAGAGAAATAATTTACTCTCCACTTTAAAATAGACAAAAATGAAGCGATTATACAAATCAGTACTAAACCGGAAAGAAAAGTGAGTTTTTCTGGCTTTGAAAAAAATCAAACCTTCTTAATATAAATAGTGCCATTGCTACCTGCATTCAAAAGATATTTATGTGTATATAAGTGGTATGGTTTATTTTAGATGAAGTTCTGATATAAAACTGAAATACAAAAATAGCACATTTTACTTTCACTCGTACTGAAAACACCAAAATTGTACCATGTCAATAAGTATCTAATCTGTATACGTAAGTATATGTAAGTATCTAACAGTATCTAATCTGTTGAGCATCTAAATATGTCGTATAGATTTTATCAAATCTGCTTCAGAAATCAATTTACTTTTAAATTTCTCATTCTTTTGTGTCAGTTGTTGACTTGACTGAAGCAAATTATTTATTTTATCTGTGAAATTAAATCTGTAATCTTAAAAAGATCACAGAAGAAAGTTAAAGATCCATCTTCATCTCAAACTATTAACTGTAGTTGGAGAGACCAAGAAATGCTGTAAGTAAATGGAAACCGTAGGTCAGAATACGTGCCTTTTTGGGGGCCATTTTTCAAATAAAAAATTTTAGATACTCTAAGCAGGAGGAAAGCTTGAAGTTTGAGAAGATTAGTGCTGATAATCTTGTTCCAGTAGAAGTTTTGTGTAGTTATGATATACATTATATAGTGCAGTTACTTTTTTCTTTTCATGATTTACTCCTTTTTCCTCTGATCATCAGTCACTTCTTTTCTTCTCTTTCATAAATTGAAGTAGCATTATACTGTAACATTATATAAGCAACTGTTAAATAATGTTATCTGCTAAAGGCCGATTGTTATTCATCATTAGAGTTGTCCCTTTTAATACCATTTACTTATCCCCTCTTCTACTCTGAATAACCACTAATTGATCTTTAAAATTTTACGTTTATGCTTTTTGTTCTTGGGTCATTCTTGGCCATGCTTAGAGCGTACTCCTGTCTCTGTGCTCAGGGGCCACTCTGGCCATATGAGATCAATTCTGGTTAATCACTCTGGCCTGGGATCAATTCAGGCTCCGCTTACAATGCAAGTGCCCTACCTTCTTCAGCTCAAAATTTTAAACTTATTTTAACATTTTTTTGTTTCTTTTTTTTCTTGAGGATTTGCTGTGTATCAATTCTAAAACTGTTTATTATTCATTTAAATTGAAGCTTGGGGTATGTGTGGTTGTTTGCATGCTTCAGATCATTTGCAGGTGTATACCTTTATCTCCATTACCTACAGGCAGACATTCTGTGAGTTTAATTACTTTAATAACTGCATTTAAATATCTACTTCTACTTCACTCAGGTTATATTTAACATATTAGCTAATCTTTGAATAGCACTAAAAAGTTTACCTAGATATTCCACAAATTATCTCATTTGATCTCATAATTATCATGTCAAGTAATTTCTAATTAGTTCATTTTGCATGCAACATACCAAGAGTTAGAAAGAATAGAAATTTTCCTGAGATTACTTAGTGACAAAATTAGCAACTCCAAGGTCCTAACTATACTTTAAACACTAGAATATATTTGCATAAAAGAAAAATGTGTAATGTATATTATAATGAAATGGCATTTTTCTATTATCTGGGAATTTCAGACAAAGTTCTAAAACTGTGTAAGGTGTAATGTGTGGAAAAGTTTTCCAATATATGAAAAATGTGATAAACCTAACTGTAGATTTGCTGGTTGATCTGCCTTTCCCATTGCAAGGCAGGTAATGGATAGGTATATTATACGGTCACGGTCACGGTTCTCCCGTTGTTCATCGATTTGCTCGAGCGAGCCCAGTAACGTCTCCATCATGAGACTTGTTGTTACTGTGTTTGGCATATCGAATACGTCATGGGTAGCTCGCCAGGCTCTGCCGTGTGGGCAAGATACTCTTGGTAGCTTGCCGGGCTCTCCGAGAGGGGAGGAGGAATCGAACTCGGGTCGGCCACGTTGGTCGCTTGTAAGGCGAATGCCCTACCGCTGTGCTATCAGTAAGCATTCAAAATTGTATTCAATTAGTTAAATTTCTTTTGAATATATCAGGTAGCAATATCTTCTCTTTGTTAGGGAAATCAGGGGGTATTTCCTTCCTCTACGCTAAGTAAAGACACAAATATTTTTGTTCCTACTAGTGGGAAACTGCCTTTGACTCTGGTTTGAAGAGTCCCTCTAGAGCGTTTTTTACAATGAAAGACCTAATTCTTGAGTGAATTTCAAATGTGTCTCCTTATGTCTGAGAATAGAGTCTAATGGAAAAAATAGGTGCCGGGAAAAGGAGATAGGCAATGAATTAAGTTACACTCCCTAGATATGTGAGAGCCTACATATATGCTTTCCACTGAACACTATAAATTAAGCCAGACTTTGGGTATCATGAATGAATCTCTCCTTACAAGGGCATGTATCTAGGGTTCTCCAGAAGTCATCTCATACTTTATTCTGCAGAGCAATATGTTGATTATCACTGTGATGATAGAAATAATCATGTGTCAATTAATGACTTTTAATTACTAACAGCACATATGACAATGACTCCAATAAGCATATACATATCACCTATTATACCATCTAGACTTCAATAATTACTCTTTAAAATATGCACGACAAAATTTTTAACAATGTATTTCTCAGATTGTTTCCCAATCATTAAATGATGCGTGACTATATTTATTATCCCAAAAGGTACTTGAAGTGCCAGAGCTAGTAGAAAAGTATAAAGACTAAGTATGGTGAAAAGAAAACCAGAAGAATTACTAAATAGCATTTCACAAATAATGGGGTGCACTTGTACTAAAAAATCAGTTAGGGCCGATATGTACTGAAGAATATCAGACTCTCCTTTCTCATTTCTACTCTTCAAACTGAAGATTGAATGTAGGGAACAAGGAACATGTAATATTAAACTTCAGGTTAAGATTGAAGGGGGCCAGAGTGATAATACTATGGGTGCACATTTGCCTTGCAAGTGACTAATCCAGGTTTTATCCCTGACAAACCAGATGGCCCCACGGGCACTGCCAGGAGTAATTCCTGAGTGCAAAGCCAAGAGTAACGCCTAAGCACTGCTGGATCTGGTCCAAAGAGCCAAAAAAATTATAAAACCTCCAAATCTCAACATTTAAGTAAGCATTTACTGAAAATGAACATTTCCAAAGCTATAAGACCTATTGGAGATGTTCTCTGAATTAGCAAATATTCTACAAGAAACAATGGGAGAAAACTAAAGTTAATGTATATTATACTTGCCTAGTTAAGCAAGCTTGCAAAATGTTTCTTTATTTTATAATTTTTATACATTTTATTTTCATAAAGTAGTTCACAACACTCACCCAACCAGCAAGCATCTTCCCACCACAATAAGAGGAAAGTGTGTGAAGTTTGTTGTATTTCATTCTGGGGCCATTCAAACATGTATATACAAGAATACAAGCAAATATGTTAAAACCAAACACATATATGCTACTTTTAATACAGTGGGCTTTGCGGCTATACTCTTCAGGAAATACTGCATTGATCTCTTCCAGGAGCTTTATTTTATAGTTTCTGGATCTTGTCTCTTGTTGAGATTAAATGGTGCCGGGGGTGGGGGGTGGGGGGTGATTGTGGGTGTCACTGCCAAGCTACTGGAAAACTTTGGACCTGGGTGGATGAGGCCGAGTCCCAATCTGAGCAGGCTTGGAGATCTCAGCCACGGGTCCTGCATACCTGGGTTCCTCTGCCAGTTTCTTCATGGGTGAGGCTCATCTTAGCATGTGGAGAGTGGGCTTGAGCATGACTGTGGCTGGGTTCTGGAGGTTTTCGACTGCCAGGCTCTGCTTGGGGTGGGGAGAGAAACTCAACCCGCCCCCCTCCGAGGTGCCCCAGAGAAGACAGCCTGACACGTGGGTCGAAAGATTCTCAAGCTTGCAAAATGGTTTGTATTCAACTAATTTGTTTTTTGTAAAAACAATCATGATCTATGGAGAGGAATTCTGATATATTTGACAGCACTTTATATGTGAAATTTAGAACTGAGGTGCATGCTTATGAAGGTGTTTTGCTAAAGTCAGACACACACATTTCAATAGGTAAAACATTCATAAAAACACTGAATCAAATCCTGGGTTTGAGGGGCAAGGTTGGAGTTTCCCTTTCTAGGGAAGTGACATATTGATCTGCTCAAAGTTGCACTGTACACATATGATTTCTCCTGTAACCAGTGGGGCAATATAGGTAAAGGTAAAGGTAAAGGCCCTCCCGTTGATCGTCGATTTGCTTGAGCGGGCCCAGTAACGTCTCCATTGGAGACTTTGTTGTTACTGTGTCTGGCATATCGAATACGTCACGGGGAGCTTGCCAGGCTCTGGCGTGCGGGCGAGATACTCTCGGTAGCTTGCCGGGCTCTCCGAGAGGGGCGGAGGAATCGAACTCGGGTCGGCCATGTTGGCCGCTTGTAAGGCGAACACCCTACCGCTGTGCTATCGCTCCAGCCCTATGGAAAAGATAATTTGTTGTAGCCCCTAGGAATGAACAAGAGTTTTGGTAGAACTCTAAAGAAAGTAAAAGATAAAGAAGGAAGAGCTTTGTCTTATATTGTTACAAGTTCACTTAGTTTTGGAGCAAATGCTTAAGGCTAGCAAAGAGCTGGCAGAGTCCAATTATTAAAGAATGAAACCAGCACAATCCCAAAGAATTAAAGTCAAGTTAGAGTAACAGTGATCTCCAAGGGATAGCCAGAAAATAGGTTCTGCAGGATTCGGTGGAATGGGAAACAAGCATTTTAGTCAAAGTTAACGTATGCTAAAGAATACCTCATGCATGGAAAATGCTATTACTATTTTTCCTTTTTAAATGTATTGATTTGAAAGCTTTTACTTGCTTTAAGTTTGCATTTTTTTTCCTATGGTGCTGAACTTTAATTCTTAACTTAATCTCTTTTGGTTAAAAATAAATTCTTGTTTTAGGGGTGATTTATCTGTTTTGGATAAGTTTAGGAAGAAAATTCAACATGAACTAATTGTAATTTAGAGCCACTATTATAGAGCTCATGTTTTAACATAAATATAGCATTGAATAAGAGTATTTAAGTAAACCACTGTGCAAAAAATCCCATAGAGATCAAGAAAGGGATACTTGGGGTTTTTCTGTGATACGGAATAAGAAAGGTAGTGATTTTTCAGAGGGCACACCTGGCAATGCTTATGAGTTACTCCAGGCTTTGCACTCGGGAATCAATACTATCAGTGCTCAGGGAACATAGGGGATGCCAGGGATTGATCCAGGGCAGCCTATTGCAAGGCAAGCACCCTTCCCTCTGTAATATCTGTCTAGACCCTGAAACGTAGGTATTTTAAGGGTTGCATCAATGACTTGGAAAAAAATATGTCATATCTTTGATAAAAGTTTGTTTCCAGGTCTTGACTGTTATAAATGGTGCTGTGATGAATATAAGTTTGTATATACACTTCTAAATTAGTGTTTTTGTCTTCTTATACACAAATAAGTAGATGAAGAAGGTATATAAATTCACTGGATTACAATGTAGAAATAAGAAAACCTGAAATCTTATAGCTTGATTAAAAATTCACAGAGAAGATCAATGTATTAAGCCTCTAGGATTGTCCAGATTTCCAGTATGTATGTGTAGGATTTCCAGTCAAAGAGTGGGTAGAGGAGGTGAACAGATACTTTTCTGAAGAAGACATGCAGGTGTCCAGTAGTGATATGTGAAAGTATTCATTGCCATTTATTATCAGAGAAATGCAAACCAAAACAATTGTTCGATATTATTTCACACCTGTGAGAGTTCTATCATCAATAAGACTGTAAACAAGCAATGTTGGCAGGAATGTGGTTAAAAAGAGCCCTTCACTCACTGCTGGTGATCTTATGTAATTCAACCTTTTTGGAAACAGAACGGTCATTTCTCAAAATCATAAAGATAGTGCTTCCATGGGACCAAGTGTTCCCACTTCTTTTTATGTTTTTCAGGGCACACAAATATTCACTCAGAAAATACATTTCTATTGAAGCACTTAGTACATTGTAAAGGATATGAGAGATACATAAATGGCCAATGACAGATGAATGAATAAAGAAGTTGTGGTAAGGGTTGGTGTGATAGTACAGTGACAGGGCATTTGCCTTGCATGCAGCCAATCCAGGTTCAATCGCCAGCATGTCATATGGTATATGGTACCTTGAGCACTGCTAGAAGTAATTCCTGAGTACAGAGTCAGAAGTATGCCCTGAGAAAAGGTGGTGTGGTCCCAAAAGTATATATGTCTATCTATCTATCTATCTATCTATCTATCTATCTATCTAACTATCATCTATCTGTGTGTGTATACACACACACATATATATATACATATACATATGTGTGTGTATAAAATATGAAGTGAAACAAGGACGTGGTTCAGGAAAGGGGCCATAATGACAATGAAGTTACCACAGGGAAGTGGTAACTCTGAAGAAGGACTGGATGCTGGAAGGAGACCAAATGACACGTGTGATCCCTATTATTAATAGTATTGTAAACCACAATGCTGAAAAGGGGAGAAAAGTTAAAAGAAAGTAAAAATAGCCTGTCTTAGAGGCACACTGAGGATGGGAGGGAATCTGAGGACATTGGAGGGAAGTGAACACTGGTGAAGTAATTGGTATTGGAACATTGTACATCTGAAACTCAATCATGAATGACTTTGTATTGTAATTTGCAGTGATTCAATAAAGAACATTTTTAAAAAATGAAATTTGGAAGGAACTGGTTGGTATCATGTTGCACGAAATAAGTCAGAGAGGAGGAGAAACACTGAATAATTTCACTCATTTGTGGAATATAGAAAGACGAGAAAGGGAATAGATAGTGCTTAACAAAGCTAGACCCTTGGCCTTATCTCAAACCTAACTACCAATCAGTGGAGATGGAAGGGATGTAAATAAAGTCAGGGATAAAAATGAAGATCCGGTTAGTGGTAACAAAAGGAAAGTACTGATGGTCTTGGGCACTTTGGTAGCATCAGAATACAGAAACTTTTGACACCAATAATCACTTGTATCACTTGTCATCCTGTTGAACATTGATTTGCTCAAGCGGGCACCAGTAATGTCTCCATTCATCCCTGTCATGTGCTAGTGTAGCCCAATGGCATCTGCTCGTTCCAGGAACACAAAGATGAAGAGCCTCAAACCATTTGCTCAGAGTTTTGATGAAGAAGTCTGACCATCTTGTAGGTAGGCAGCCACGCAATTTTTTGACGTCCCTTGGAATCCAGACGGTCACAGGTCTAGTCCAGTGTTTGTCTCTAAATCAAACTATGTGTCTGGTCCAACTGATTTTCGACACCTTGGCAAAGGAGACAGAGTCCCTGATTCTCGGTCATCAATGGAGGTCAGAACTCCGGATTCCTTCTCTTACTTGAGTGAAACGTGATATTCTAAGCAAGGCTCTTTTGATTTCTTTTTGGGATACCCAAATAGCATTTTCATCCTGTTTTCATAGGGCCCAGGTCTCTGAGGTATATGTTAGTGACACCAAAGAAAGAAAATTCAATAATATTATTACTATGTATTTGCTTGAGCGGGCCCAGTAACGTCTCCATTGGAGACTTTGTTGTTACTATGTTTGGCATATCGAATACTCTCGGTAGCTTGCCAGGCTCTCCGAGAGGGGCGGAGGAATCGAACTCGGGTCGGCCATGTTGGCCGCTTGTAAGGCGAACACCCTACCGCTGTGCTATCGCTCAAGTATAATAAATAAATACTACAGATCTCCTCTTGAACCTTAAATAAAAGATTAGGAAGAGAAATATAATATATTTTTGTAATATACAAAGAAACAAAGCGAAGGAATAGAAAATGACTAATGAAAAAAAACTGTTGGACAACAAATTTTCTTCTTTTAGAAGTTCCTTCCTCTTATTCCTCTTCCTAATCTTCCCTTAAAATATTGCATGTATCTACCACACACAGACATGCCCATAAGCTAAAAAGCAAATGGCCATGTCTAAGCAGATCAGTTTATACAACTCTTGCTTTTTGAACAAAACTCTGTGAGGAACACAGATGCCTCAACAAATCATTGCTATGTTTCCTTGCTCATGGATCCTACAAGACTATTGGATTCTTCATCAGTGAATGTTGGTGCTCTTAACATCTGGAAAAGAGATCCTGATTGAGAGCTAGTTCTAGGTTTTGAACTCTACTTACACAGGGAGGTTTGACAATGCAGATGCGAGGACTTAGAGTCAGTAATGCTGATTTAACTGGGGCCAGTTATTGGTAGTTTTAGATATTGTCCTGCGATGCTGGAATGCAGTCAGGACAGGGTCCCAAAGGAGTGCCATGCAGTCTGCAGGTTTGTGTATCTGATTTCATTTTACAGCACTGTGAAAGAAGCATCGGGAATTCTCATTTTGCAGAGAAGAATTTCCGAGAGATGCAATAATTTTCCCAGAGCCATACCACTAGTGTATAGAGGGGTGTATTTCATTTCTGACATCGTATTTCAAAATTGTGGGTTGGAGAAAGCTAATTTAGTTCCACTTGAATAAAACGGTTTACTTGTGAAACGTTTTTCCCTCCATCTGCGCCTCTGAAAATAGAGTGCAAGTTCCATTATAGAACTATAGAAAGTTTGACCTCAAATGAACAAGTGACAAAAAGTGAAATTAAATAACATACCTGATTTTAGAAAAGAGATACTAAAACAAGTATCCTGAAATTATTTCAATTGTTTGTCTGTATGTTTATGTATTTCAAAGGAGAGGTTTAGCAAATCTTTTAAAAATGTTTAAAACAGCATTTTCTCATTATTTCTGAGCAAGATAAACAAGAAAGACTTAGACATTTTATGCGATAGATTTTTATTCCTGATAATAACGGTTAAAAATTTGAAAAAGATAATAATGGTTGAGGAGTGCTAAATATTAAAAAACAAAACTTACCTTTGTTAAGTAATTTTAAATTATTATACTAGTTAAAAAATAAACTCTAAATATAAAAGCTACTATTACACAGCTTATTAAAATATGACCGCATCCCAAATTATGAACGCATTATTAACCTCTCTCTATATATACATGTGAAACATTGACCAAAAATAAAACTTTTACATGTTCTAAGAATGAAATCAAATAAAGATAATAAAGAGAAGATACAACTTGGTCCGTCCTTCACGCCCTACCGAGGCCACCAGTTGCCCCCATGAGCGGCTCTCCAGCACGGCCACAGCCCCAGAAGCACAATGACCTAATGCAGAACCCAGCAGCTTAGAGCAGAAAAGTGAAAGGACTATGCCTTAATCCAGGCAATCATTTCTGCCCAGAGGGGAAAGGGTGTTGCTCCCTTCCGCCCTCCTCCCTCTGGAAAGAAAGATGGCGGCCACATGGGAACCTTGTGGACAGCAGGTATGAGCCGGGGGAGTGGGGGCAACTAAAACCTCATGGGTCGGGGGGCGTTCCGGTCCGTCCTTCACGCCCTACCGAGGTCACCAGTCGCCCCCCACGAGCGGCTCTCCAGCACGGCCATGGCCCCAGAAGCACAAGGACTTAATGCAGAACCCAGCAGCTTGGAGCAGAAAAGTGAACGGACTATGCGTTGATCCAGCCCATCAAGTCTGCCGGAGGGGAAAGGGTGTTGCCCCATTCGCCCTCTCCTCTCTGGAAAGAAAGATGGGCGGCCACATGGGAGCCTTGTGGACAGCAGGTATGAGCCGGGAGTGTGGGGGTGACTAAAACCTCATGGGAAGGGGGGCGTTTCGCTCCGCCCTTCACGCCCTACCGAGGCCACCGGTTGCCCCCCGCGAGCGGCTCTCCAGCACGGCCACGACTCCAGAACACAGAAACCAATTTCTTAACTATCTGACTTTCAGTAGAAATACTTCCAGGGTCAATAGGTAAAATAGCAGAAATCCAAAACCAACATTTAATTCTTGAACCCAGCTGTAGAAAGCAAATCACTTCACAATGCTTTTTCAGCATGTCTGATTTGGGGGGGGGGGGGGTAAACTCTAAATAATAGTGGTGAATCTTTTATTGTAACAATGAATCTAATCAAAGCAGATAGAGTGTTAACTAGAATTCATCTGCCTCACAGGGACGGGGAGGGGTGGGGGGTGGGGTTTTATTGGGGTTCTTCAGGGTAAAAGATGGGTATTGGTAAAGGGAAATGTGTTTGATGTTTGCATGACTGAGACATAAACCTGAAAGCTTTGTAACCTTTCCCACAGTGATTCAATAAATTAAAAAAAAAAAAAAGAGAAGATACAACTCACAGTTAACCTCCTTGTCTGTTTGAAGGCGAAATGAGTCAGAAGGGAAAATGGTAAGCAGTGGATGATTTTACCTACATGTGCACCATAAAGTTATAAAATTCATCAATAGAAAACCAAATGAAAATGCAAACCAGTGTCCACTGATAATAGAATTAAAGTTATCTGAGAAGGGATATACTGTGTAAAGTGGAAGTATTAAAAGAAAATATGATTTCTTATTTTTTATGTTCTATTCATTTGTATTTTAAAAGTAATTTCTATTTATTTTATTGTAAGCTGCCTTAGTTGGCTTTTATATCTAGGAAGAACATGAAGATAAATGACTTTAAAACCATATTTATCCACGATTCACCCAACTCCCTGTGCTTTGCTTTGGGGCCACACTCTGTGGAGCTTAAAACTTACTCCTGGGTCTATGCTCAGAGATCACTCCTGGAAGACTTAGAGGATCTCTTGGGATTCAGGGCATCAAACCCAGGTCAATTCTGTGCAAGACAAGCTCCTATCCATGTAGTATTTTGCCCCCCAATTCCTCACTGGCTTTACTTGTATAAAATACCCTTTATGTAGAATTCCTTGCTGATAGTTTCTGTTTTTTTAACCACTTGAAGGTAATAATCACAAAATTATGTCTTTTGAAATTGTTCTTAATAATTTTAATGATCTGACTACAACTCTAAATATTAGATGACTTAATTTTACATACTTTTAAAGTTTTACTTACAGAATCATTTTATATGTATATATTTATGACTTGATATTTTTCACTTGAAGTGTTTGTATAAGATTTATCCAATTCAATACCTGTGTTTTTGTGTTTTATGTGTTCTAAGCATTCTTAGATGTTATTCTTTCAAATTTTATGTTGTACATTTTATAATTTTTTAATCTCCATTTGTTTTAAAGTTTTCAATGCTCAATTTATATTGCATTTTAAATACAAGTATACCTGTTTTTCTAACATACTTTCTACTTAATCTGCCTTATAATTTATGTTTAAAAATTATGGTGACTGAAAAGATAAATAGTACCATGGGTCAGATGCTTGCCTTGCATTTGGACACTAGGTTGCATATACAACAACCCACAAGGTCCCCTGAGTCCACCAGGAGTGTTCTTGAGCACCAAACCAGGAATAAGCACTGAGCACTGCTAGGTGTGACTCAAAAAGTAAAAAAAAAAATACATATACATTTACATTTTTCTTTTAGAATTTGTTTTTGTTTCTTTCTAATACATCAAGTCCTTTTAAATTTATAATCTCTCCTTATATTTAAAGTCTTTTGAAAAAAGAAATGCAGAATTAAAGTACCTTTATAATTCTCATTTGATAATTCTGATACTTAAAATCATACGGAACTCTCTCTTTTTTATGGTCTTTTGTTTATGATTTGTGGTACCTTAAAATATGATAGTATGAATATTCGCTTTTTGTGAGTAACAATTCTAATTGTTATTTACACATACTAATACACAATTAATACTTTAGGCACTAATTTTTATTCAGTGTCCTTGATAAAATAATTATATAATTTTTGATTATGCATTCTGTTTTTCCACATGTGAAATCCTTAGTAAATAAAAACAATTTTTCAATATTCCTTGATTTTTTAATTTATTTATAAATTTCATTCTTTCTTGTTCACCAAAACTAATTACTATCTTTAGGATAGCATTTAATAAAAATAATGGCAGAGTCTCCTGCCCCCACGCCTGGCTGTCCTCACCATGGCCCCTTGGAGTGGGGCGGGTTGAGTTTCCCTTCCCACCCTGAGCAGAGCCCCAGCAGCCAAAGACCTCCAGAACCAGCCACAGCCATCCTGAGATCACTCTCCACACATCTGGACAAGTCTCATGCATGAAGGAACCGGCAGAGGAATCCAGGCATGCGGGTCCTGGGCCTGAGATCTCCAAGCCTGCTCGGATCGGGGCTAGGCCTTCTCCACCCAGATCCCCCATCTTCCAGTAGGTAGGCATTACATCCACCAGCTGCCACCGGTGCTAGGTGGTTCCATAAATGGCCAAGACCCAGAGACTATAATACCCAGTTCACGGATGCACATGGCCACGTGACATCTTATTATCTCATTTTCACTTTGGAGAGCTCGGCAGGCAGGCTACCGAAAGTGTTCTGCCCACACGGCAGAGTCTGGCAAAAGTTCTGTGTTGTACTCAATATGCCAAATATCAGTAACAATCATAGGTCTCATTCTCCTAGGCCTGAAAGAGCACTGAATATGGCTCTTTTAAAAATCTTGGGGCTAGGAAGAAGGAGAAGTTACTGGTGCCTGCTTGAGGCAATCGATCAACAGAATGATCGTGATCATGATCATGAGTGGTGCATGAACTAGAATGATAGTATAGCAAGTAGTGGGCTTTTCCTGTACCTGGTCAACCTGGGTTCAATCCCTAGAACCCAGTATGGCCCTGCAAGCACTGGTAGGACTGATCTTTGAGTAAGTCCTGAGTACAATCAGGTGTGGCCCCCAAATAGGAACAAAATGGTAACACTGGACACAATCATCTTTCTAATAGTTTGCTCTTTTACTGCTAAATAGTATTTCATAACTTGAAACTACCTCTTATTGTTTGTCTAATCACATATGATGGTCATTATATATTTCCAATTTTTTACTATAATTATATTTTATTAAGATTTAAGGATAGATCTCTATACATATGCTTTCATTTCTAGAAGTGAAATTGAAACATCATAAGGTATAACTAAGCTGAAAATTGATCTTAAATTTTTTAAATTAAATTTAAAATTTTTTCTGAGACTGTTATTTTTATAAAATCGCATATATTTTATGGTTACTATTTTATAATTCTTCACCGTTTATGGACCAAAATACACCAATGTATCACCTCTACCACAAACAAACACACAAACACTGTCCTCACATTGTTCATTGATTTGCTCGAGTGGGCCCAGTAATGTCTCCATTTTTCAGACTTGTTACCGTGTTTAGCGTATTATATATGTCATGGGTAGATTGCCAGGCTTTGCTGTGTGGGCGAGGTAATCTCGGTAGTTTGCCAGGCTCTCCTACAAGGGAGGAGGAATCGAACCCGGCTCAGCCGGGCAGGCTGCATGCAAGGCAAATGCCCTACAGCTGTGCTATCGCTCCAGCCCATTAAATATCTTTTCTTTTTCAATCCCACTCGTCACCTCCCACTTTGGTGACCTCAGGTACTCAAATACCCCAAATAGCTAACTTTTGTCTCATTTTATCTGTTTTCTTGTTTAGATTAGCTTTTTTTCACATATGACAAAAATAATCTGGCATTTAATATTCTATTTCTCATTTACTCAGTTAATTAATAACAAAGTCATTATTCTTACATATGAAAATTTAATTCTAGACTTAATTCTATTTTATTGAGTTATAAAAATTGTCTTTGGGATAGCACTTAATATGCATAATACATCTGATAGATGTCTATCTTTTATATTATTCTTTCTATTGTAAGCACAAAACATAAAAAGGGTTTTATTAACATGAAAATTTATATCCAAATCAAAATATAAAATACAATGAGTATAAAGTCATGACTGTGAGTTAAGAAACTCAGTTTGGGTGTTTGACTCCCATCTGTTACTTTATATTCCCCAGATGAGTGCAGTCTTTCTATGTCTGTCCCTCTCTTTCTGGCTCATTTCACTTAGCATGATACTTTCCATGTAGAACCACTTGTATGGAAATATCATGTCAACCCTAAGGGCTGGGTGAGAACCCATTTTACAGAAAAAGAAATGCATCACAGAGATCAAATAACTTGTTTGAGATCACACGGCCAGAATGAAGCAACACTGGATGATAATGATAACAGCAATAATAACAAATATCTTATATTTAAACTTAAAAAAAAGAAAATCAGTTTGATGTATCTATTTTAAAATGTTTTGTTAGTTGAGTTATCCTGTAGGAATAAAATAACCCATAATTCAAAGGAGATAGTTATTTACTCGTTCATTTCTGGTGTCAAATTATTTTAATCTATGATTCATCATTTAAAGGATATATTTTTGTGGGGTGAAACCCAGCTGCTCGTGGATTATTCCTGGCTCTGCCCTTAAGGAATTACTCCAGGTGGTGCACACATGATCATATAGGATGCCGAGAAATATATAGGATGCTGAGAATTGAACCTGTAAGCAATCTCCTTACCCACTGTATTATCTCTCCAGCCACAAAAAAAGAAGTTGCTTGAGTTCTTGTCTGTAGACAGGATCGAAGGCCACAAAATCAAATAATGCATTGTTTCATGATAAATGTGGACTTTACACAAAATAAATTAAAACCTATAGACACCTGTTTTTATTATTAAAATATTAAGCTTTTGAAAGATTCTCTTTATAAATCTTTAGAGCTAATGTTTCCACTCACTTTATTTTTTACATGTAAAGATTTTTATCGAGATCCCACAGCTACTTTTCCCAAAAGGGAGCATAACATGAGGCTCCCATAACCATGCCACCGGACTCCACATCAGGCTGTTTCACACAGGGCACCCCAGAGGAGTGTTGGTGAGAGGTCTGCCCACCCCAAAGGACCCAGCTCCAGCAGCCAAAAAACTCCACAACCCAACTGTTGCCATGCTCAAGACTGCTCCCTATGTGCTCAGGCTGAGCCTCATGCATGAGTGAAGTCCCATGGAACCCAGGAAATATGGAATGAGCTCTTGTTTGCTTCTGTAAGAGCACGTAGAAAGAAAATAGGGAAATAAAACAGACCAACAAGCTTCTTCCCAAGAAAAATCAAGCTGTGTATTTGCACAGCCTTTACTTTGCAGAAACTACCCATTCATTCCTCTGCATGATTTTCAGTGCCAAAGAACTACTACAGGGGCTAACGCCCAGGGTGTGCATGTGTTCAAACCTGGTTATATCTTCAGTATTACAACTCATATTGAATATTCTAGGTCCTGTGGGAGACCCTACACAACTGCAGGATAATCCAGGTAATCCCTAGCACCGGAAGATCTGTGTAGTGCCACATCCTGTGTTCTTGTGTTAAACTGTCAAGTTGTTTGGCTGACAATTGCCAAGAAGGGCAGGGGTTCCCTAAGCACAGCCTGGGAGGCCTGGAAAAATATATTTTATCTATTAAAACTAAGGAGTTAAAAAAACCTTTTATTTTAACAAAAATAGTGAAATTTATTCATTTTTAATTCAAAGATGTGGAGAATGGAAGGTGCTCACTGGAAATTGGACTCTGAAGAGTATCTATCTATCTGTCTATCTATCTATCTATCTATCTATCTATCTATCTATCTATCTATAATAGGCTTGGGGATTGAGTGTATGGGAGAGATCTCAGATCTTATAATAAATTCTTAATTACTACCCTCTCGTATGTATTTATTTTTTTCTCAAAAACAAATGTCATTTATTCCAAAACTGGACAGCTGGGTTTGTAAAATATCTGAATTATTGGTTGATTTGGAAACATTTCAGATAGCAAATATTATCACAGGAACTTTGGCAATACAGTATCGTGGATAGGGCATTTTTATTGCACATGGCTGACCCAGGTTCAATCTTCAGAATCCCATATGGTCCCCTGAACCCCACCAGGAGTGATCCCTGAATACTACTGGGTGTTGTCCCAAAACAACAAAAAATATTGTCACACAATTTATTCACTAAGCAAATGTTTAGAAATTGAGCAGGTACTATAAATAGCTTTGTCTTTATAATTTTGAAAAATAAACATATCTGAAAACAGTTAATATATGATTAATTTATAACCATGCTCTTAGATATTGGACTGGAGCGATAACACAGTGGGTAGGGCGTTTGCCTTGCATATGGCTGACCTGGGTTCAATTCCTTCGTCGATCTTGGAGAGCCTGGCAAGCTACTGGGATTATCTCGCCTCCGTGGCCGAGACTGTGGTGTATTCCATATGCCAAAAAGAGTAAAAAGTCTCACAATGGAGACATTACTGGTGCCCACGTGAGCAAATCGGTTAACAAAAGGAGGACAGTGCTACAATGCTCTTAGATATTATTCATTCAAGACAAAACTTTATTGGATCATGGTGTTTCACTAATAAAAAAAAACTTAATTGGAAGGTATTTTTTTAAAACCTGATTGGTAATAGGCTAAATGAATAGTAAGATTCAGCAAAGGGTCCTGGACATTTTGGTGTTGGTGAAGATGCAGTAACTTGACATCAAAAGCATAAACATTGACACTTTTAGTCTTGTCACTTGTCACCATCACTGTCACTGTCCTCCCGTTGTTCATCGATTTGTTTGAGCGAGCCCAGTAACGTCTCCATTGTGACAATTGTTACTGTGTTTGGCATATTGAATACATCACGGGTAGCTTGCCAGGCTTTGCCGTGTGAGAGATATACTCTTGGTAGCTTGCCAGGCTCTCTGAGAGGGGCGGAGGAATTGAACCCAACTCAGCCAGGCTAACTGCTTGCAAGGCAAGCACCCTACTTGCTGGGCTATCGCTCCAGCCCATGTCACTTGAAATATAATAAAAATGAAAAATTATCTCAACTTGGAAAACAAGAATTTAGCCCATCAGAAAGAAATACACCAAACAGGAAAGGATTGAAGTAACACAATTCAAAGGATGGCAGGAGTTAGACAGGGGTGAGATTATGTGTAGTGTTTTGTAGTGCATCTTAGAAACCCTCAGTTGAATTGGAACCCATTTATTAAACTAAGTGATGGCTTGAGTTCAAGTTCAGTGGTCCATTGAAGCATAGCAAGGCAGAAGATAAGAGAAAGGAGGAAAATTAGATGCCACTTCATTTAGGTTTATGAGACAATTTTATGAGATGCCTATCACAATTGGCATTACATCTAAATGGGGAAGAATATATGCATTGACTTTGTATCACACAAAATCTCAGCAAGAAAGGAAAGATGCACTTTATATGGGTAACTTCAGGGGAGCTTGCTGAATGCATCGTTTACATAGTCGTACACTTGACAGGGTTTTTAAAAAATTAACAAGGGAAAGTTCTGGGCTCTGCGATTAGTCCTATTGGGAAACTTAAAACTTCAATTGTAGGATAAGCCTTGCAAATAGCTATTTGACAGGAAATGTACATTGGGATTGACCATGATGGTTAAGTATATAGGGGTAAAAGTTTTTATCTTATTTTATTTCTCGCCCTCAGTCTCATTGGCATATCTCCCATTGGCATACCCATTACCCACCTGTGTGTGGTATAGTAAAGATGATCTTGACCTATAGTTCACATAGGTCAGTCTCTTAGGGAAGACGTAAGAGTAGAGAAGGACAAAGAGAGATAGTGTAGTTGACAGAAGGAAGAGAACCATTTGATTTTCTCTTGTAGAACTTCACATTATGACAGGAGCTCTGAGCTTAAGGATATTTTCCTTCTGCAGAGAACACTTAGTTATGTCTGGTGACATGTTTTAATAGTCACTATACATGGGGAGGGGTATTACTCTTATGTTCTGGAGAGGCTAGGAACGCTGGTAAATACCATGTAAGGACAGTGTGTGAGTTCAACTGTATGAATGCACAAGCACACGTGTTTCAATAGTGCTGAGATTGATGAACCTGGTTTTAGATTTTGTAGTTTTAGTGTGCAGGAAAAATATGCTTGTCACTCACATTAATGAATTAAAAATTACAAACTTCACAACATCCTTTAAATGAAACCCTTCTGATATAAAAATACTCGAAAAATGTTGCGGTAAGTAAAACTAATTAAACTAACATTTCTTATGAGTCAGAGGTGAATCTACCAATGACAGATGAAGAATAATAAGAGCAGAGGAAGCATATTCAAATCCATAAGCAATGAGTGGCTTGGTCGCTGTCAGGAAAATAAGATGGAGGAAAACGCAAGAGAGAAAAACAAAGGGTATAAAACTAATTTGCTAAGTTGGGGGCAGAGATACAGCAGAAAATAAGGGAAGTAGTGTCTCTAAGTGTATACATAACAACACAATGAAGTAGAACCAAATGGTCTACTTAATTCTTTCCCTTTCAATATAAAAGGGAAGTCAGGATCCCACAATTGACCACTGTTAGAATGGTGGCCATTTAGGGCAAGATATTAATGAATAGATTATTAATGCGCCCTCAAACTTCACATTCCTTTCACTCAGGAGGCAGTATGGCACAGTGCTTAAGCACATTCAATCTCTGCAGTCAAATTTTTTTTTCTTTTTGGGTCACACCTGGCGATGCACATGGGTTACTCCTGGCTCTGGCTCTGTACTCAGGAGTTATTCCTGGCGGTGCTCAGGAGACTATATGGGATGTTGGGAATCGAACCCAGGTCGGCTGTGTGCAAGGCAAACGCCCTACCCGCTGAACTATTGCTCCAGCCCCTGCAGCCAAATTTCTTGAGTATAAATTCTGTTTGACACAGATTATCTGTGTGACTATAGTTAACTAAACGCTTAGCTTTTCTTCCATTGGAAAAAAAGAGGAATAGTGATACATGTTCCTCACAGTATTCTAAGAAAATTTATTTAAGTCTTACTATTTTGACACAGTAAATATTTAATTAATAATGATTAATAAAGGGCAATAACAAGTGACTAATGATATTATTGTTTTTATGATAGAGAAGTCAGAAAATTGTTGATAGCTGGTCAAATTCAGGGAATGCCCATTTATTACACATATGTTTCCACTGGAAAATATGCAGGCTTATTGACTTGTTTATCATCCATGTCTTATTTTACATTATAACAATAGTCTAGCAGAGGATCATAGACTGTTTGGCCCTCAGTTGAAATAATTTATCTCTGATTTTTTTAATGAAATATATTTACAGACGTCTTCTCTAGAGTATATAAGCCCTCCTTGCCCCGTAAACATCATCTTAGAATCCTTCAACAATTTTTCAATGAAATTATAGCATTTCTCTTTAGAGATTCTCCGTCTTTATTACACTTTCCAAAATGTACTGACTCTTAACTCTCAACTAACCTTTATTATTCAAGCTCTTCACTTTAGTTATTTCTTAATCAAAGAGCTTCTTATAGAAAACTCTTAACTCTTCTGAGTTAAGTCACTGCTTAGTTCAAAACAAAACTCGTTTTTGCCTCTGCTGAAGTTATTTAAAATAACAATGCTATAGTCTTAGATTTTGTTAACTACAGATAGGATACCACCGCCTATGAAATTGAAAGACCTGTTCTCTCGTGGAATTCACCAGAACTGTGCCATGTCATTTTGCCTTGATGTTTCCCCACCAAAGAACTGGTACAAAATACAACATCTAGAGGTAGAGTGCAATCACTATGTGCATTACTCTAAGTAATTTATCTCACTTAAATCTTACTCTCATTACCCCCAATTTGTAGGCTAGGAATTTGGGACTAAAAGATAGTTTCTCCAGTGACCAAAGAGATAGTCCAGTGGGTAAGGTATTTGCTTTGCACATGTTGATCTGGATTTGATCCCAGGTACCTCATACGGTCTCCTGAGCCCTGAAGAAGTGAGTCAGGAGTGTACAGTGAGGATTAATTCCCGAGCAGTGTGCCCTCTCCCACACCTACACCTAAATAAAATAATAAAATAAGAGATAGTTTGTACAAGGTCTCTCCGGATTAGAAACCTGATCCCAGGATGTGTCATATGATATATGGGACCTCTGCTTTTCACACTGAAAGTTTTGACAGTCGCATTCTGGGTGCCAGTCTGGGATCAGGACCTCATTTAGAGTGTTGGAGACAGAGTGTACCAAGAATAATAGTGGAAGCCCTGCAACACACACAAGCAGACCAGCCCCCTCCAGTTTAAATCCTCATGTAGAGAGAAGTCTGGGTATCTAGAAAATCCATCTAGTTTGCATATTAAGGGAACAACATTAAGAGGACTCTCAAAATGGAGGCAAAATATAGCCTTAGCGGGAGAGATTTTTACAAACTTTTAGGAAAAAGATCTGAGAATAACTAGGAAGTGGGTCAGAACTTAGCAAATATAATTGCGGGTATTTGTCTGCACTGAGAAGCGCACGTGCATGTGAGCATGTGTGCACATACACACATAGAGAAAGCAATGCAAATTCTAATAATTTGTTTGAAATATGATAAAAAGGATGACATTCAATATTTTTTTCATTTCTGCTAGAGAACCACATATATTACTGGGAGCAGAGAAACTCATTTGATCTAGTCAAATAAAGGACAATGAATCTTCCCACTTCTGTTTCCTGTCATACCTATTGATGGTTGTTTGTACAGAGGTTCATCCCACACAGTGCAGAGAGATCTATTGGCACTTGTGCATTACTTTTTCATAGGAGGAAACTCTAGGAACAGTTCTGTTTGTTTGTTTGTTTTTTTGCTTGTTTGTTTGCTTCCTTGAAATTGAAGATGAGGGTGAATACTTTTAGAACATTTTCATTCTTTTCTTCTGGTAAGCCTGTAATGCCTTCCTTAAAATAATGTCTTTCTAGGTAACAATTATGTGTACACATGTTTGTCCAAATAAATCTAATCAGTGATGCTAAGAACTGATATCCAGCAGTTTGTTCACTAGGCACAATGGGAAGTTTAAATACAGCACATGGCACCTCTTTGAGGTCCTCACAACATAGCTGGAGATGAAATAGCACCCATAATATAAAACTGAGAACTATCAAGTGCAAATCAGAATGTCGCTATGTTTAAAGGCAGTATGACTCCAGAGAAAAAATAAATAACATGAGTTTTATTTTTAATGTTTGTGGAGTCTGTAATCATAAACAGCAATCATTTGCAGAGAGGAGAAATCCCAGGGAATAGGAATATACATCGAATTTGGAAAATTGTAGTAAATGTATCTGCTATTACACTAGTGAATCCATAAAAATTTCCTGAATTACAATGAAAAGTTTCTAAGTGTTTTCACTAATAATTTCAACAGCTATAATTAGCAGTTACAAGCCTTACATTGAATGTTAACTTTTTTTTTAATGTTCAGTCTCTTCAAATCATAACATTAGAATTATGTGCTTTCTATGTAGATATTTTATAAAAGTAGACTTCTGGCACAGTCAGAGTTTTTCACTTAAGCAGGCTATATCAAAGTAGAAGACATGAGCCTACAGGACTATCCAATTCAATCAAGTTAATCATAGGTGTGCAGGAAGTTGTAAGACCATTTGTTAAGATGCAAAGGGCAGTTTAAGTGATAACTGGAGCTATGAAAGAGATTTCTCTGTGACATAGAATATTGCAAACCTTATTGATTTCAGTAGAGCCATGTAGCTGGGAAAATGGATGCTATTAGATTAAAGATCTCATATACCAGGGACCACAAAGACCCTTGAGGTGACCACTGCTTTGAAAACTAAAAGAAAACCAGGAGGGGAAAAATCCTATTAGAATCATATTAATCACAGACCTTGCAAAAATAAGAATGGAAGTTGGCTCACGTGTTCTAGGTGAAAATAATTACAAGAAATTTATAATGAAAAACCCCCAAGGGCACTTATTTCTTTTTTTTCCCCCTTTATTTTATTTTTTTTTTTAAAGTTGTAGATTTACAATTTTTTGTGCTTTGGTTTAAATTATACAATGATCAGATACCCATCCCTCCACCAGTGCCCATTTTCCACCACCATGGATAATATCCCTCCCACCCCCATCCCCCCATCCCCCCGTCTCTGTGGCAGGGCAATCCCCTGTGTTCTCTCTCTCCTTTTGGGTGTTGTGGTCTGCAAAAGAGGCATTGAGTGGCAAACATGTTCAGTCCATAGTCTACTTTCGACATGCATCTCCCCTCCTGGGAGGATCCTCCAAACATCCTTCACTTGGTGCTCCCTTCTCTATCTGAACTGCCCTTTCCTCTAGGATACCCGGCTGGCCTCTAAGTCATGGAGTAATCCTCCCGGTGCTGATCTCAGCTATTCTTGGGTATTAATCTCATACTTTGTTACTTTATATCCCCCAGATGAATGCAATCTTTCTATGTCTATCCCTCTCTTTCTGACTCATTTCGCTTAGCATGATACTTTCCATATTGTACCACTTGTATGTAAATTTCATGACTTCATCCTTTCTAAGAGCTACATAGTACTCCTTTGTGTAGATGTACCAAAGTTTCTTTAACCAGTCATCTGTTCTTGGGCATTCAGGTTTCTTCCAGTTTCTGGCTATTGTAAATAGTGCTGCAATGAACAAACAAGTGCAGATATCACTTCGACTATACATTTTTGCCTCTCTGGGATATATTCCCAGGAGTGGTATTGCTGGGTCAAATGGGAGCTCAATTTCTAATTTTTTGAGAATCGTCCATACTGTTTTCCAGAAGGGCTGAACCAGTGGACATTCCCACCAACAGTGAAGGAGTGTCCCTTTCTCGAAGGGCACTTATTTCTAAAAAGACAACACAACTATATTCTACATTTGTAATTACTTAAAATTATACTCATTCATTTCCTTGTAAAAAATGGTAAAATGCAATTAAGCACTGATACAGAAGAAAACTTGATATGTTTTGCAATCTAATTTTTTTAGTGTAAAACACACTAATTTGAAAATAATTTAAATATGAATGATTGGGTTTAGATTTTAAAAGAATTTTTAAACCCAAAGAGCTATTATAAATCAAGAAATAAGTAATAAATAAACCCACTGGAAAGAATAATGGAATGACCTGAGTACTTTGAAAAAAAGAGAAAACATAAGTAGCACATGGACGTTCATATAGGTTTATACATGCATCATATTTAAAACAGCTGCAGATCTACTTTCACTTACATATTAGCAACAAAAAATAGAAATATGCATTGTTGATAAAAATGCAGAGAAATAGTTTTTAACAATTTTTGAATATATCAATAAAATCTCTTTAAAATTATTACATTTCATAATTGTAGCTTTATAATCTTAAATTCAATTACTATTTTAACTGGAAACTGTATCTCTAGATATTAATCCTATAACTATATCCAACATCTAGAGAAATATAAGAGTTCTTTGTTATTAATAATTGAGGCTAAATATACTAAAATATCCATTAAGAGAAAATTCTTAATGAATTGGGGTACATTCATGTAATGAATTATACAACAGACACTTTTTAAAAGGAGGCACCACTCTCAGTCCTGACACCGTGATACAATTTAAGATGCATCAAGAGAAAACAAAGAAAACTGTAGATGAGTGTAAATGCATAGTAAAAAGGAAATCTGCAAAGAATTCTCCAGAACATTTCAAAATGACCTTTAAACAGTGGCTTTTCATAGGAATATGGGACAAAAGGGATAACTATTTTCACCCTTCACTTGTTCTATGTTGGAAGATCCCAAGCAATGATGAACAGGTGGTGGCGGGTGGCGACTCATGACTCTCTTGTCACTGAGGATGGCAGATCATTGCTGGGGCCATGAGCACAACACTGGTCACACCTCTTGATGACTGGGCTGTTGAGGTTAACCTGGTGGTGCTTGGGGCACTTCCAAAGCTGCCTATGTTCCATATGGTAGCAGGAACTGAACTCTGGAGGGGACCCTGCCTAGTACCCTGATCTCTGTAATATCTTCTGGCCCTGACTTGTTCTATTTTGCACATACACTTCCCACTTCAGTTGCAACAGCTAATGTTTAGTTCAATAAAATACACCGTTCTGTAGGCCTTTTAAGTGAATATCCCCTTGTTAAAAAGTTTGGAAAAAATCCCATATAATTTACTTAAATAGAAGGAACTTGCCAAAGTAAATGAACAGCTAGAAAAATATCAAGGAGTTATATCACTTTCAAATATAGAAATAGAGACTGTTTCATCAATAATCTCCAGACAGGCAATCTGTTTCCCAGTATCACCTGTTCATAAGACTTTTACTGGGATTTATGCAAACTCCTCACATCAATTTTAAGAAAACAATTTTTGCTAACAAATTAATAGAAATAATCTTCATATTTTGAGACTATAGAAAGAAGATGCATCATATTTCCTGTATTTATAAAGTATTCTTTATGCCTTGTTTAAATAAATTCTTAACAATCTACCCAACTGCCATCAATTGCAATTGCTTTATTGTGATAAGAAATAAAGGATTATTTGCTAAGATTTTCATAATGAAGACTTAATAGATGTTAGGTGCTTGATTTAGTTGACATTTTGCCTAAGATGTTGATTGGTGTGATTGTTTTTCAGAGGTAGCAGATTCTCAGGAATGTAACATTCCTGTTGCTTCCTTGTTTTCAGTTTCTTGCTCACTGTTTTTCCCACTGAGTTCATTAGAACCAGACTTGAAAAGTCAGGATTGTAAACATGAAATTTCACTGGCTGCAGACTCTTAAGAGTCCTATATTAAAATGAGATGCATTTAAAATGCTTCCAAATGAACTAATATAGCTTTGATACATTTCACTTGTTTTCCTCTCAGAATTAACTTGTAAATTAGCTTAACTTAGTTTCCAGAGTATAAAGTGAATATACTCTGAATCCATATTCTGGTCCTCTTAAATTTTTTTGGAGTAGGGATGGGACATGGGTATCAAGGTGTTCCAAGCCATGCTCATGCTCCCAAGAGGACCACTCCCAGAAATACTCAGTCAGTTGGGGCAGCAGTTCCATGCAGGCTGAGGATTTGTGCTACTCAAATCCAGTGGTGCTTAGTATTACCTGTGTCCACTTCAGAGTCACGGGTCTCCAGAATTACACCCCACAGCACTTAGGGGTACACATGATGATGGCAACCACCACAGGCAAGGCAGACAGCTTTCTTTTATTTCTCTGGTCTCTTTATTCTGCTTTATTTTCCCTACTTTTTTCAGAAGAACCACAAAAATTAATGTTTGGTCCTGTTGTATGGAATAGATAGATATCTCCAGGCTACAGAATGTGCTCTCATTCTCACTTTTAATCCAACTAGAAGTCAGCCACCCAAGATGAGTTTCCTGTACAGAATATCATGCATGCTATGAATACCAAAAAACAAAATACCACCCCCAACTCTTTCTTGCCCCCAAAGGACCTTTGGTTTTCCAGCTGAACTTTTATTCTCTCTCCCACTTGGAATACATTATACTGTCACTGCCACTGTCCTCCTTTTGTTCATTGATTTGCTCAAGCGGACCCAGTAACGTCTCCATTGCGAGACTTATTGTTCCTGTGTTTGGCATATCGAATATGTCACAGGTAGCTTGCCAGGCTTTGCTGCGCAGGCAAGAATACTCTCAGTAGCTTGCAGGGCTCTCCGAGAGGGGCAGAGGAATTGAATCCGGGTCACCCCAGTTGGCTGTGTGCAAGGCAAACACCCTACCCGCTACTTAGCATTCTTTGTCTGGAAATCTTAAATATGTAATATGCTATCATAATATGTCATCAACTTTCACCAAAATAAAACTACTGATCTTGGGAGAGTCAACTAAAATAAAAAATCTGCCAATTCTAAGTAGAGTTCTGGTTGCAGTCCCAAGTGTGAAAAGTGAAATAATATATTGAAAGCAAATTCTTCATTGTTTAAACAAGCCTAGAGATAAGGAGATGATTTTATAGGCCTTTATTTCTTGATATTCTTTCAGAATGGGTGCAATCCATGCATGGTTTTGTGACTGCCACAGAGATAAAAGAAAATAAAGGTGTTAAGGATATACAATGAGCATGGGTTAAATCAAGTATTTCTTTCCACAAGTGAGTCCTTTGTTGGCAGTTTTGGCAAAGAAGTCCACTACAGAATATTCTTCATGAACACATCTCTCACCAGAAGAAGTAGCTAGGAAAATTGACACCAGGCCTTATCCTGAAAGCATCAGGAGGGCTACAAGGCCAGTGTCCACTGTGAATTTGTTGTGTGAAACTCTGATGTTCTTAATATAAAATATCTAGTGTTTCATAATCATACAAGTTGAAGGTGAAATTTTAAAAGGAAAGATAGAAAACATAAAAACAAAAAACAACAAACACTGTCCTCCCATTGTTCGTTGATTTGCTCAAGTGGGCCCAGTAATGTCTACATTTTAAGACTTGTTGTTACTGTGTTTGGCATATTGAATACATTATGGTTAGCTTGCCACGCTTTGCCGCGCGGGCAAGATACTCTCGGTAGCTTGCTGTCTCTCCGAGAGGGTCAGAGGAATCAAACCCGGCTCGGCCGGGCTGGCTGCGCACAAGGCAAATGCCCTACTACTGTGCTATTGCTCCAGCCCGAAAACATAAAATAAAATTATAATACTATAGATAATAAGCACAGCAATGTCTGTTAAGGGAAAAAGTCTGAATGAATGGACCACATAATAGTAATTGCTTATTTAAACAGAGACAACATATGTAATCGCTTTCTTTCTACAGCCTGAGAAAATACATGTGTTTTGCTTTGCTTTGGTTTGATAGTACCTCTCTAAAATGTGTTGGGTCAGTTGAATATTAGTTGTCATATTTTTAGGTTTTATGATAATAAATTTTTGTAAGATGGACCTCCGCTCCAGGATGCTGTCTGGACCGTGGGGTGCAAAGTCACTTTATAAGATGCTTCCTATTCATTTATGCTTCTCAAAGAGCCTGGCGAGCTACTGAGGGTAACCCACCCACACAGGCAGAGCCTGGCAAGCTCCCCGTGGTGTATTAGATATCCAAATACAGTAACGACAATAGTTCTCATTCTCCTGACCCTGGAAGAACCTCCAATTGTTGGGAAGAGACGAGTAAGAAAAGACTGCTAAAATCTCAGGACTGGGAGGAATAGAGATGTTACTGGCACCCGCTTGAGGAAATCGAAGATCAACAGGATGACAAAGACAATGACAGTGAACCTCAGTGAAGTCTAAGAATCTTTATGAAACATTAAGATTTCAAGAGTGATAAACATAGATATTAAAATTAAGACAGTAAATAGCACAATTTTTTAAAAATAGTCTTATACCAGTTCAAGTTGTGTTTTATCATTAAATAAATTTTCTGCTATTTCTTTTAAAAAGGAACTTAGTTTTCCATGTTTTTTTATTTTACCATAACAGATAAGGGATAATTAATGGAGTTCTATTTCACTGGCATTTCAAAGCATGCATGATTAAATGGAAACCTTTTTCAACAAAATGACTTACAGTTCACTACCAATACAATGAATCAGAGGTATTGGCACCAAAACTCAAGCGGATTCTCTTTTCTAGAAGCTGCAAGAAAAAAAAAAATCAAAACAAAACAAAAACATGGGGTTGGAAATCTGTATCATCTGATTTGACTTAAGTACCATTTCTAATACATCCCTATGGGGTGAACAAGTTAAACCCCATTATTCTCACTGAATTGGTGAGCTTTGACTGATGTGATTTCATTTGATCCTAAGGGTTAAAGTGTGACCAAGACGTCGGGGGTTATGTCATCTAGGTGCTGCTCATCTGACATTATTACAAATGTCAGGGTGTACACGGTTACGGTCACAGTCCTCCCGTTGTTCATCGATTTGCTCGAGTGGGCCCAGTAACATTGTGAGACTTGTTACTGTGTTTGGCATATCTAATATGACATGGGTAGCTTGCCAGGCTTTGCCGTGCGGGCGAGATACTCTTGGTAGCTTGCCGGGCTCTCCTAGGGGGCGGAGGAATCGAACTCAGGTCAGCCATGTTGGCTGCGTGTAAGGCAAACACCCTACCCGCTGTGCTATTGCTCCAGCCCAGGGTGTACAATGGTGATGATTTGATTTGATGAATTAATGGAATCAGTTACTTGATACACTCATAACTGATTGACCAAATATTTTTAAAAGAGATGCAAGCTTAGTGGATAGAAAATTTAAAAAAAAAATTATATTAAAATGACTGGCTTAAGGATAGAAGAAAAGAGAAGTTCTCACTTGCCCAACTCTTTCTGTAATTTTCTCTTGATGATTGGAATATATTGACTGCTATTTTTTAATAGTGAACAAAATTCTTGGATCTCAGTGTAAAGTTCTGTTCAGAATACAGAGTACTTTTAATCTGTAGGAAATGTGGGGAACTTCCCAGGTAAATGTGCTTGGTATGTTCCTGAATGTGTGTCTGTATGGTTAGACCAATGGACCCTGTTAGAGAAGCTTATCTTCTTTTTTTCAAATAATGTGTAATTGCACATGTTTTGCAAAAGGCATTGTTCCTAGATATTCTTTTAGACTTTCATGACAAACACGATCTCTTTGTGATACTCAAACTTTTGCTTCATTTTCTATAGAGAATGTCCAGTTCCTGTCCTCCTCCCCGAATCCAAACATAGCTTGATCAGTTTATAGGGTATTGGCTCGCATTAAACTTACTTCTGCTTAGGTCAACATTTAAGTTCCTGCTCATTTCTAGATTCTTTCTCATTCTTCCCAAATATCTGTATTAATTGTTATATAAAATCAAAATAAACAAGATCAAGATTCTTTAAGCTGCTGGGTGAACATCTTGGAAATAAGAGATTAGGAGAAAGGCAAAAGTAAGAGAACTCTTGGCCCAGAGTAGACTCTTGTTACAAAACCTGTTTTTTCTTTCTTTGTTATTGGCCAATGACAATGGTTCTCACATCTCTTTTTCAAAACTTGAGTTTCCTTTCTGCTAAAGAGTATAGAATTAAAGAGTCAACAAGGATTTCTTTATCTGTAAAGGCTTCTGACACCTGCATTCTTCTGATTGGGGCAGGCCTCTTATTGGTCCATTGACTTCCAATGCCTGATCTGCCTGTTGTCCGTCATCTACAAGCTGTTCACTCGAGTCATCCTGAATAGGGTTGGCAGAACACTAGATAAAGGACAACCATGCAAGCAAGCTGGGTCACAAAAAGGATTCAGCAGGATCAACCATATCCACATGGTAACCAAGATCATTGAGGTTTCTCGGGAGTTCAAGATACCACTCTGTCTCATGCTCATCAATTTAAAGAAGGCATTTGATTCTGTTGAGACAGAAGTGGTCATCGAAACCCTAGCCAAGCAGAGCGTTCAAACTCAATGCATCAGGATCCTTCATGAGCTGTATTAAGGATTCACCACCAGGATCTCACCATTCTACAATGAAGTGATCATCGAAGTCAAGAGAGAGGTTCAGCAGGGTGATACCATTTCACCAAAAATTTTCAGTGCCACCCTCAAGAATATCATGCAACAATGGAATGGGAAGGAATGGGAGTGAAGATATATGATTGGCAACTACCTCCTCTGTTTCACTGATGACATCATTCTAATAACAACAAATATTAGCCAAGTGGTACAAATGCTGGCCAACTTTGATCATGAGTGTGGAAATGTCGAACTACAGCTGAATCTCACGAAGACAATGTTCATGAGAAAAGGACTCATTCCTGATGTTCCATTCAGTATCAATGAATAAACATCTTCAAATGAAGCGGTTATGTGTACCTAGGTCGAGAACTCAACATGATGAACAACCTGGCACCTGAGTTGCACAGGAGAGAGAGAGTGGTGTGGAAAGCCTTCAAGAGTGTCAAAGAAATAGCTAAGAGGATGAAAAACCTCTGGCTCCAGGCACATCTCTTCAACTCCACCATTCTTCCTGCATTAACATATGCCTCAGAGACCTGGGCCTCACAAAAACAGAATGAGAATGCTCTTTGGGTCTTCCAAAGAGGAATTGAAAGAGTTATGCTTGGAGTATCATGCTTCACTCAAGTGAGAGAAAGAGTCCAAATTTCCAACCTCCATTGACTATCGAGAATCAGGATGCTGTCTCATTTGCCAAGGTGTCGAAAATCAGATGGATTGGACACATAATGCGATTTGGAGATGAATGCTGGACTAGAGCCATTACCGACTGGATTCCACAGAACTTCAAAAGATCGTGTGACCACCCACCTATGAGATGGTAAGACTTCTTCGTCAAGACCTTGAACGAACTCTTTGAGGCTCTTCATGTTCCTGGAGCGAGCAGACACCATTGGACTACACTAACACTCGACAGGGATGAATGTAGACATTACTGGTGCCTGCTCGAGCATATCGATGAGTAACGAGATGTCAAGTGATCAACTGATCAAGTGACTTCCATTTCTTTGTATTAATAAAGCACACATTCATGAAGAAAACAAACTGCTTTCCTTTCTGATCAAGTTATTTTATACTTTATCCTTGATGCTTGCTCTTAGAGCTTCCTTCCTTGACCTTTTCCCTATACTTTAAATCAATGTTGTTTGAATGTGATTCAATGTGGAAAACATATGTGTGTAAACGTATATATATATATACATACATATATACATATATATATATTCTTCCTCTAAACTGGAAGTTCAAGCAATAACAGTTACTTGATTGTTATATGCTCTTGAGAAATGGCCAAAGAATTAATTACATGAAAAAGCCGTAACTAAATAGCAAATTTATTTACTTAAAAGCTATCTAAAAATATGTATCTCACTTCTCAGTTCTTAATAGCATAGTTTTGTTTCTCTGATTCCTCCTATGAGAGTAATTACTAATGCTTGACAGATTTACCTTTACAAAAAATGAATGTGAGGGAAAAATAAATGTTTTTAGATAGGTACCTTGTTCCCTATTATTATCAAAAGGTATGACAACTTAAAGCTTATTATTATTTTTTTGTGATTTATTCTTTATTTTTTTCCTGTCTGATCTAACTATCATGTACATTAGAATGGAAAGGAAATAAGTCAATTGCCTTAAATAAATCAATTAAAATCATTGCTGATATTTGACTGTTTATTTAATGCAAACTTCATGTAAAATGTTAGACATTATTTGCAAAAATATGTCCCAAATAGCATTAGGATCTGCTATTTTTGTTCTGAGATTTTTTATGAATAATAAATATTAGAGTTTTCTTATAATTTATTATAATTTAGCATTTTATACTGTTTTAAAAAGAAAACAATTGTGATACTTTAGAAGATATATATTTTATTTTTAAACCAAGATGTGCTAATAGATTCTAAACAATATTTAAAAATATTATTTAATATATAATTTCTAAAAGAAAATATTCAACTAAAGATAGAGAATATTTATTATGTACTTGTTTGAGTCTCTGGCAGTACTTAGGGTGGGGGTAGGGTGCATCTAGCCATCACTTCCCGTAGTACTTGGCCAACGGGGATGAATGGTCTAATGCTCTGGCCCAGTGATGTGGTGCTTCTCAAGGCCACTCGGTCCATCCTGTCAGGGTTCAGGGGCCACTAGAGTATACCCCTTGGTGCTTGGAAGCCATGTGGTATAAGGATCAAACTCAGGTTCTTGCACATGCAAGACATATGTTCCACATCTCTGAGGTAACTCTCCCACTTAGGCTGTATGCTTATGGGTCATTTCTGGTGCTACTCAGGGAACATCAGGCAGTCCCCTGAGGGAACTCAAACCAGGATCAAGGGCATTCAAACCAGGATCAACTGAGTTCAAGAAAAATGCTTTATCCTCTGTAGTATTCTGAGATAGATAACTTTAGAGAGGGGCACACTTACTGGTGCTCAGGGCTTTTTCCTAGCTTTGTGCTCAGAAATTACTCAAGGCAAGGCTTGGAGGCCCATGTGGGTACCAGGAATTCAACCCATAAATCCATGCTCAAGGTAAAGATCCTACATGCATTCCAGCACCTGTCATGCAATTTTAAAATTATTATCAGATATTTACCAGCACAATTTATAGAAATTTCCAAACTTCCTGTAGAGGGAGGCAAAGTAATCTTTACTATTGAATGAGACATTTTCTAATACATCAAAAATATTCCACAAACATAATTAGATATTTTAGTACCCTTTAAGTATTTGCTGACAAAGAAGTATGTTGCTATTCAAATAACTTAGAAAAATATAGATTAATATTATGCATATCCTTAAGGAAGAGCTAACTGAGAATAAGTTATAGAGAAGCCACAGCTTCTGTAGAATTCTCCCTCTGTAGAATTTAGGTATTGTAGGACTGATGCTTTGAAGATAAGCTCAGATGACTTTGGGGTCGCAGACTAGTCATCAATAAAACAACACATGACTTGACCTAATTAAATGTGGCTTAATAATGGGGCTTAAGAGTTTTTGTGGATAAAACTTTAGTCCTCATTCATACAGTTGCATGCAGCCAGCCCAGCCAAGCCGGGTTCTATTCCTACTCCCCTCTGAGAGAGTCTGACAAGCTACCCATAACATATTTGATATGCCAAATACAGTAACAAGAAGTCTCAAAATGAAGACATTACTGGGCCTGCTCGAGCAAAATCGATGAATGAGAGGACAGTGTTTGTTTGTTTGTTTTGATGACCAAAAAATTCTGGAAAAGGAGGGTTAGGCTATACATATTTCCCTTAGAACATATCCAATTTTGCCTCCAATGTTAATATAACACATCTTCTTACTTTTAAGAAAGCAAGAACCTTGATTTTCATTTTATCTTTTTTTCTGTTTGTTTTCTGTATCAAATCTATATTGATAGTCCATGGTTTTTATGACTTTGTTTTATTCCTTAATTCTCTAGCAATCTCATTTACTTTCAAAGTTTTCAAATGTGTCAGTTTGCTACTTATTTCCTATTGTGCATCTCTGGAATCTCTATAAAATAAAGGTAGTTTTGAGAAATGGGAATGGTATTATAAATGGTTAAGTATCAGTACCTAGGTTATTATCTAGTATTTAGATTCCTAATTAGTATCTAGTATCTAGATTACTAATCTATTATGATAGCAGAGTCACTGGAATTCTCAGTTGCTGTGAGAAAAGTTTAAGTGTCACAAATAGTGTTGAGGTCTTTTGGTTTTGAGATTTGAGCAAATGTTTAAGAACTTATTGAGGATAGGGAGGGTGGATTTTTGATAGGGCAGCTTTGTTGGAGAGTTTCAGGAAATCAGTTTGAGAGGTGTATGCATCATGCAAGAGATATCAAAAAAAAAGTTCTCTATTGAAGTGAGATCTTGGGAAAGTGTTTTGGAAATAGCAAGTAATTCACAGAATAAGTCACATTTACCAGAATAATGGCATAAACACAAACTATATATATATGCTATATGTAATAAAATATTTTATATTATATATAATAAACTCAGATATAGAAATGTTCATGTAAATTAATAATGAATATTATGTTCTCATGTAATATATAATGGTTCCCAAAACTTTTGTTCACATGATGCTCTTACTTTAAAAATGTTTGTACAGAGGCTGGAGTGATAGCACAGTGGGTAGGGTGTTTGTCTTCCATTCAGCCAACATGGGTTTGATTCCCAGCATCCAATATCATCCCCTGAGCACAACCAGGAGTAATTCTTGAGTACAGAGCTAGGAGTAACCTCTGTGCATTGATCGGTGTGACTCCCAAACACACACAAAAAAAATTGTGCAATTTGCATTCACTTCCTCTGTGGAGGCATCATATTCCAACTAGGCAGAAAATAAACAAGAAGTGGTGGGGTATTATGTTTATCCTCTGGGTGAAATATGGTTCTTTTTCAATAATATTAGCAGTTCAGAGACATTAAGACTCATAAGTACAAAGATAAGTTAAGGGATTCTGAACTTCAGTTTAGAAGATTGACTCTGAGGGAATGGCCTAATTCAAATAGCCAATGACTATGAAAATCTGATGGAGATTGAGATGACTGATGCTTCTTGAGGAGAAGTGATGAGTATCAGTATCCCCGAGTTGTTATGTGCCAAACTGAGTCATATTTTTAGAGCAGTAAGAAAAGCAGAAAAGTGAAATGCTGTTAAGTAACAAGTGTTCCCTTAACGAATAGACCATGTATGACATTTTTCTGAGTTCATTTTATTTTTTTTTTCTTTTGAGACCACTTCCAGCTGTGTTCAGGCCTTACTACTGCTTCTGCATTCAAGGATATCTACTCAGGGGATCATGTGTGGTGATGGGGAATCAAATCCAGGTTGGCCACATGCAAGGCAAGGCTCTACCCACTGTACTGCTTCTTTGGCGATTGTTTTGTTGTTATTATACCAACAATGTTGGTATAACTATAAAACTATAAAACCCAGCTCCTGGAAGCGCGCAGCCACATTTGCCAAATACCAGTAACAATGATGGGTCTCATTCTCCTAAAGATCCTTGAATATGGCACTTTCTTAAAAATCTCAGGGCTAGGATGAAGGAGACGTTACTGGGGCCTGCTCGAGGCAATCGACGAATAACAGGATGGTCGTGATTGTGATCGTGATACCAACAATTGATAAATCTATGAATGTGTTATATATATTATATATATATTTTTGTATGTATATATGTATGTGTATATATATATGCACAGATATATTTTTGAACATACATAAGTACATTGATTATATTTGTAGTGATAAACATGGTATGACCAGTAGCTCATCTTAAGTAGCAAACCACCTTGAATTAATTGCACTTTATGTTTTAAGGAGTAAATTGAAAGAAAATTTTTGTTCTCATGAAGTTCCTAGCAAATATTGCTCATGGAGTTCCTAGCAAATATTGGTGTCAGGAATTTAAGTTCTGATGATTGATTAATGGTTTTTCTTGTGTTGGCACCATCACTGTCACTGTCACTGTCCTCCTGTTGTTCATTGATTTGCTCAAGCAGGCCCAGTAATGTCTCTATTATGACACTTGTTACTATGTTTGGCATATCAAATATGCCACAGGGAGCTTGCCAGGTTCTGCCGTGTGAGTGAGATACTCTTGGTAGCTTGCCAGGCTCTCTGAGAGGGGCAGAGGAATTGAACCTGGGTCGACCAGGTCAGCCGCATGCAAGGCAAACGTATTACCCGCTGTGCTCTCACTCCAGCCCTATTAAAAATATATATTCAGTGTTGATATTAAGTGATGATAAGATGATACTTTCTGTTCTAGGACATTAGAGTGTTTTTTTTTTATGGAAAGACAGAAAGTGCTGGGACACCCTAAAAAATCAGCGAATGTTACCTAGTAAACAAACAACCAAACAAACAAACACTGTCCTCCCATTGTTCATCGATTTGCTCGAGTGGGCCAAGTAACGTCTCCATTTTTTTGAGACTTGTTGTTACTGTGTTTAGCATATTGAATATGTCACGGGTAGCTTGCCAGGTTTTGCCGTGAGGACGAGATACTCTCAGCAGCTTGTTGGGCTCTCCAAGCGGGGTGAAGGAATCGAACCCAGCTCTGCTGGGATGGCTGCGAGCAAGGCAAATGCCCTACCGCTCTGTTAAAGGACTTCATTGTATGTGTCTTGCTACACAGAATACTTAGCCCACACTTGGTTAAGATAGGTTATGCCCTACACTATACTCCTAGAGCATAAAAGGAAAGCCAGCTACAAGATGCAGGCTAGAGCAACTGCCAAGCTCAGAAAGATTGGGTAATAGAGGGAGGTGAGTGACTAGTTACCATTGGTGAAGGGATTTTATTGTCTCACTAAGTAAATTAGGCAGGATTCCAGATGTCACAGATGTGGGTTCCAGCCTTTGAGGGATTTTCAAATTATCCCTCTTAATTCTGCTTTCTTCAAAACCAGGAAGGAAAACTGAAGAAATTGAATAAAGCAATCTAGGAAACAGGGTTCTTATATAAGCAATAAAAATTTAAAAACCTATGTTTTTCAACATGTCTGGCTTTCCTTCACTGCCAGTGACACATAATGATTTTAGTCGTTTTTAATGCATGTGGTATCATTCTTCCAAAATATTCAGCATTTCCTTTATTCATATACCCAAAATGTCTGGAGGCATTTTCTACAAACCCTCTAAAAAGACAGAAGTATATTAACACTCTTTAGGGCTTCATTCTAGTAGGGGTATGTTGACATGGACACACAATTATTCTTTGATGAAATCATTATGAATTCAAAGTTGTGTACGTTGTATTGAGCAACATGGACACAGGGCCCACGGCTCTACTGTAGGTCAGTGGGGAACTCAGGAGGTGTGCTCTGTGCTGTCATATCTTAAGGAAAGACTCTGCTTTTTGCAGCAAAGAATGAACAGCCCCAGGAGGGAGCTAGAGTTGTTTGTTTTAGAAGTTGAAGAGTTAGAGTTACTTGGGGAAAGTGAAACATATTTCCATGTTGATAGTCAACTGGATATACTGGGTGTATATCCAGGAGGGGGAGGGGCTAGATAATTGGGATCATGGTGGAGAGAGTGAACTCCATGCTACCAGACAAAACACTATGCTTATTTAGTATTATGAAATCTATTTAATGAAGTGGAACGATAGCACAGAGGGTAGGGCGTTTGCCTTGCACGCAGCCCACACAGCTGACCCGAGTTTGATTCCTCCACCCCTCTCGGAGAGCCCGCGAGCTACCGAGAGTATCTCGCCCACACAGCAAAGCCTGGCAAGCTCCCCGTGACGTATTCGATATGCCAAACACAGTAACAACAAGTCTCATGATGGAGACGTTACTGGGCCTGTTCAAACAGATCGATAAACAGTGGGAGGACAGTGCAGTGCAGTGTAGTTCAATGAAGTGGATAAAGGTAAGGGAGATGTTGGAGGCAGTAGTGAGGGAGAAATTAAAAAAAAAATCATAAAACACAAACAGTTTCTAGGCCACTTTTGGGCTGGCATCATCTAGCATTTACTTTGTAGAAACCTCACACACAATCCGGGTTGTAGCAATAATTACTTTTACATTCCAGATGGAGAACTGAGTCTTATCAGGGTTATTTAAAACTTGCCTCTATTACCAAGTTCACAAATAACTGGTGGAGAACTCAAACTCCAGGATATCTGAGGTGAAAGGCCTTGCTCTCCTTTCTTTCTAACTTCTTGCCTCAGGAGAACACTACTTCAGGACCGGATTTCACAGGATTTGAAAAGATGATGATGAGAAACTGTCAGTAACTGAATAGAAGGATTGAAACAACCAGGTGAAATAGAGTCTAACGGCAGCCATAGAATAAGAACTTGAATCTTAATCTTCCCGTCACAAAAGACAGCTAAGGATGGTCAGGATTAACACAGCTGGCAATCTCAGCAACCTGCCATCAGCAGTACACTCTGAGCACACCCGGAATAGCACTTGCTTCTGCCTGAGCTATTGTGACTGACAAGAGAAGCGCTCAGTCCCCTGAACGTGCAGAACACGGACAATTTTTATAAATGAATTATTCATTCAGAGCTTTTAACAAAAAAAATAATGCACCGCTTTTCATTCATTGAGGGGGGTTATATAGACGGGAATTAGAAGTACCGAGGTGACAGAAAGAACGTTGACCCTATTTAACAGACAGAGGTGTTATGATAATAAGCTTTAGGGCAACAGTGGCTAAATAAAGGCAAGCCTGGTGAAATATGCAATTAAAAAACAGAAATTGGTGATAACAAAAATCATAATTAAAAGGTATTTTGGTACCTAAGTTCTGAACATTAAATAAAATATGTGTTTTTTATATAGGATTTTTAAGTCAAGTTATTGTTAGAGACTCCATTTAACTTGATAACTACTAAAACACACACACTAATATTATTAGGAAAAATACTTGCCACAGATAATGTTCTATTTTATTTTTAATGAACTTTAGATTATTGATTAAAATTGTGTTATGTTCTTGAGGTGTTGTAGTTTACAATGCTATTATCTATAGTCTCATAAATGAATCCTTTCTATCAGACTCATCACCAGAGACCCATTTTCCCTTCACCAGAGTTCCAACAGTACCTCCAGCGGCCCACTGCTCTTTCCTCCAGTTCATTTCTGTGGGATCAGCTCTCTAGTTTTGTCATCTTGACTCATTTTCAATTTACATTCCTCTGGAGAACAGGGGAATTTCAGCACAACTGTCCAGGCATATCCTTAGCACACATGTAAAAAGGAAAGAAAAACATGAATTAGAAAAAAAAAAGGGCATTAGAGTCAAAGGTGTTTGGAATACTCACAAAGATAAGAAACACAAACATCACATTATAAAGTGGTATAGCTTGCTCTTGGGGCCCGCGTTCTCCCTGGAACACATATCTCCTTTGCATGTCTCTGTATTTTTTTTCCTTTCATATCTCTACTCAGGAGCAGCCTATGCTCTTTCTTAAATGCATACTTTGCTCTTCCTTCCCCCTCACTTCTTCCTAAATAAAATTCAATGAAAGCAATCTTACTTCACCAAAAAAAAAAAAAAGGGGGGGAGGTGTATATAGATACAAACAGGAAATAAGAAAAAAAATAATGCATAAGAAAAAAATGAAGTCAGGCAATTTGCTAACATCCATGGAAACAGAGGATATCATGCCAAGTGATGTCAGGCAGAAGAAGAGCAACAAATCAAGAATAATCTGACTCATATGTGGGATAAAGAAGCATAGTAAAAGAATAGCAAATGGTCAGAGACAACAGAACTTGAGAACTAGTCTACAGCACTTAGATTATAAAGGTCGGGGGACAGCGTGGATTGGAAGGGAGCCTGAGACAATGGTGGAGGGAAGCAGGCACTCTGGTGGAGGCTGTGGGTGTGGAACATTGCATGTATTTACTTCTATCGTTAATAGTAATATAAATCATGGTGCCAATAATAATTACAGGGTCAAGAGAGCATAGTTCAAAGGGTTTCTCTAGCATACAGGAGTCCCTGTGTTTGAACCCCCATGGATGGTCATGTTGGCCCTGGAGTCATCTAAGCACCACATCATGGCCCTGAGCCCTGAAACCATCAGGCCTGTATCATCATGTATGGTGACAGGTCACTGGGAGGAACACATGGACCCCATGCAACTCTCGGGAGTCCCCACTCCTCTCTGCAAAACAACAATAATTACTCTTGTATTGAGGAAGGGAAGAACTTCATTTTGCAGAGACAAGGGCTGCCTCAGGGAAGCAGAATTGACACCAAGAGAGAACTCTGGTTAACTGCTCGATGCCCCGACTTTCCCCTATGCCAGTCAGGCTAATCTCAGTAGGAAAATACATTCAATCAATTACTCATTGAAGCTACACAGCATCCATTTTAATAAGCATATGCCAATGCTCTAATACTCAAGTAGAATAAGAAATGTGTAAGTAACTTGTGGCACAGTCATCTTAATAGCAGAAGCTGGGTAAATGTAAGGAAATGAAAACTTTGGGATAAAACCAATCCAGATCTTTTCCCTTAGATAACTATAGCTCTACTATTCACAGATTTAGTCCATTCTGTACACTTCTGCTGTAACTGCAAGTAAAATTTCTATTAAAAATGGGGTAAATATATCAGCAAGAAATTTATATGATTCACAATTTAAATATTCACTATTCTATCCAAATATATTCTCCAAGTGTCATCTTAGAAATTCAAAAAGGGTGCTGGAGAGATAGTATAGTGGGTAAGGCACGTGCCTGGCATGTGAACCAACCTGGTTTCAATCCTCAGCATGCCCTATGGTCTCCTGAGCAATGACAGGAGTGATTCCTGAATATAGAGCCAGGAATATCCTTTGAGCACTGGCCATTGTGGCCCCCCAAAACCCAAACTAAACAGAATTCAAAAGAAAAGAACAATGTTAGACACTCTATTTAATCATGATCATGTTCATGACCATCCTGTTGTTCGTCAATTGCCTCGAGCAGGCCCCAGTAACATCTCCTTCATCTTAGCCCTCAGAATTTTTTAAAAAGTGCCATATTCAAGGCTCGTCCAGGGTTAGGAGAATGGGACGCATCATTGTTACTGGTATATGGCATATTGGGTATACCACGGGGAGTTTGCCAGAGTCTGCCGTGTGGGCAGGTTACATTGGTACCCTGCCAGTTTGTCCAAAGTAAGAGTGAGATAATTAAATGTCGTGCCGCCACAAATGTGGCTCTATTTAATATCACATCTTTTTGTTTGTTTTGGGGCCATGGCTGGCAGTGTTTGAGGCTTAGTCCCGGCTCTGCACTCATAGATCACTTTTGGCAGTGCTCAAGACATCGTATGGGGTGACCGGGATTGAATCCATGTTATGTGTGTTCTAGAAAAATGTTTTCCAGACTGTACAATCTCTCAGGCCCTCTTTATGTTTTCATTTGTGCAACCTTATTGGAGATATTTAAATACTAAGTAATCTTGGCATTTTGTTAAGGGAATGAGTATCCTCTACTAATTACACACTGTAATTAGTATAGAATGACGTATATTTCTGGAATCTATTTTGGTGTAATTTTATATAAAAATTGAGAAATTTGTGAATGCAGTTCTTCAGAACTTTTTTTTCTAGGATTTATTTGAAGGAGTGATGGTAGTATTATGTAAATATTTATCATGGACACTATTTATCCAATGACGACATCTACCTGCACAATCTCCTTTAATATTTACTTTAGTGCTTTGTTTAAGTTTCAATGTAGGTAGAATTATGATCCTCATTTGACAACAAAACAAGCAGAACTGATCTTTTGATATATAATTTAATTTATTTAGAATATCCAAATTTCGGATCTGAGTGATAGTAAAGTGATCAGGGTTCTTGTCTGGCATGCAGCTGATCTGGATTTGAGTCCCGGCATCCTATACACTCCCCTCCCCCCACCCCCAACCCACCAGCAATGATTTCTGAGGACAAAGCTAGAATTAAGTCATATATGCCACTGGGTAAAATCCAGCCCCCCCTCCCACAAAAAAATTACACAATTTATAAGACTTAAGAGAGAAGAAATCAGAACACAAGTTCAGGCTCAGAGCATATATTCTATTGTAGGTTAGAAAACAGAATCTTTAAAAACTTTCACTCAACTAGTGTACAGCAGATTAATTGTCAATCTTTATTCTCTCTGGAGAACACACAGATGGGTATTCACTACCTGCTGCGTATCTGTCACTGACACTCACTCCTCCACCGAGCCCAAACACCTCTGCTTCTCCCACTGAGCTCTGTGTTTACCAACAATCATGTTTCTCCCATGTGTTTATCCAGGTATAATTAGGTTGCCATTCTATAATTCAATTAAAGATTGTATAAACTGTAGACTCCATATAAGTGAGAAGACATGTGGAGTTTGGTTTCTATGAAACAAAGTTATATACTATGAAAGTTAAGCTAAACCCTTTCAATTAAATTCCTGTTTGGGGGATGCTAGAGAAAACATTTTTGTTCTGAGGCAAGTGCATTGGGAGGGGCAAGCCAAGTTTTACCAAAGCCCTGACCATCTCACTCACATTCCAACAGCTGCCACTATGCCTTTGGCAAAACTCCACCAACTCAAAAATGAGTTCCACTGAGATACTAACCTGCTGTAAACCTCAGGTACACTAAATTCTTTAGGCTGAATACCCTGGGCCTTCTCGGAGTCAGGATGGATGACCTCCCCCACACCTCCTCTCCTCTTACTTCCAGAAGCTCCCATAGTCACACCCACGTCCTACAGTCACTATCACAGTCACTATCACATCTGCTGGCCCTGTTTTAGAGATTCATAATTAAATCTCCAAAAAGATAAACTAGCCATAAAAATTTCTCAGATACCGGGCCCTGGCTGAGAACTCTGGAACAACCTCAAGAGAGGGACTGCTCAGTTAAGTATTCTAGATTTTCTGAACTGCCAAATTTGCAACCTGTGACATCTCCAAACTTTGTAATACTGGGTTCCTGGTATAAGAACAGATGTTATATAAGTAGAAGTCAACTAATCTCCACTAGCAAAAGCATTACCACAGGATGCATCAATAGCAACAACAGCTTAGGAAATCCTCAGACAAGGACTTAATGTCTCCATGGTAAGATACAATAACTTCCACAAATTTTCATTTACTGATATCTTTTTAAATCATTCCACTAGTCATTTAGTGGAAACAAGCAATATAAAATCAATTATTGTGCACAGGCTTGAGGGATAGTTGGAAAAATGGAAACATTGGTGGAGGGAAGGTGACAGTGGTGGTGGGATTGATGTTGTAATACTGAATGCCTGTAATAAATCATCACGTACAAATAAATAATCATGTACAAATAAAAAACGGTTTTTAAATAAAGAGTGTTTGTGTGTAGAGAAAATTGTTTATGTCAAATTAAACAAATAAAACAGTTGGAGAATATCAGAAATACTCTACTAACTCAGAATAAATTATTTAATAACTATTGGCCTCATGTTCTTTAATTTCTTCATTTAAAAAACTAGTAGATCAAATACCCCAAGCACAAAAATTTGTAAGTCTACAACTGTACCTCATGGTGTCTCACCAATAAAAATTTAAAAAAAAACTAATAGATACTAATTTTGACGGAGGTCTATACTAGGCAGAATAATGAACCCCCACAGTTGTTCATTTCAGAATTTCTGAAACCTGTAAATATGTCAGATTACATGACAAAGGTTAAGTAAAATTGAAAACAGGTTTTCATGAAATAGGCATATTGTCTTTGATTATAATCAGACAATCCTTAAAAGTAGGAGATAGGAGAATATGGTGTCATAGAGTCATGAAATAAAAGTATGCTGTCATGTAAGAAAGTTTCATCTTAGAGGAAGAGGAGGGCCACAGTTGAAGATGAGAACAACAGAGGAAGAATTTCACCCCTGGAATTTCCAGAAGGGAGTATGGCTCAGCTGACACTCTGCATTAGTCCAGTGGTAATTCACTGCAGTCAATACATGATTTTTTAAGCCTTTGTATGTGACACTTTAATTATATGATCCTTTTCGATTTTTCTCTTAATTTATTGATTTGGGGGGGGTAAAGTTCCCTTTCTATGCATCTTATTTCTTACAAAATCAAATAATGTCAGTATTATAAATGAGAAAATTGAAATTCAGGGAAATTAATTTAATCCTTTAAACTTTAGCTGCTAATCACAAAATAACATTTCAATTACATTTTTATATGATTCTGAACTCAGATCTACAGTAAGCACCATTTAATTTTCTTTATTTAAATTTGTTTTTATTTAAGTATCTTAGTTTAAAATTGTATTAAATTGTATTATAATTGAAGTTGCTGAGTTCTGAAGTGGTGAAGCTATATTAGATTTAACGGTAAGATTTCAAAACATCGAAGTAAAATTTGACAGATCCATAACAGACACTAATATTGACTAAAAAGACACAGAAAAAATGTGAATTTGAAGCTCTGTTGTGGGAAATGAACAGAGTTCTGTGGTTGTGAGACAGAGATCTGGACTCAGAAACACTATCATATAATAGGCTCTACAACTCTGTACATAAAAACACACGGAAAAGTGCCTGGTACCTCACAAAATCTCAGTTGGTATATCTCCAATAGAAGTGCAAGAATTCTAGAGTATCTAAAAGAAAAATGTGATTACAGATCTTTGTCAAATTTGCAACTCTTTCCTGCATTGCTCCTCCATATGCATTTTTTCCTTTGTCTAATTTGGGGGATTGATATACATATCTGAGTCTACTGTTTTCTCAAGGAGGAACCTTTCATTTGTCTATTTTTTTTTTACAATCTCCTACTAATCTCTTTAAAATTCAAATCTCAGTTGAATTTTAATTTATTTTATGTGAAATATATCCAGAAAACTGCAATCTATAATTGTGTTTTTTTCTAACCCTTCTGGAAAGAAGAACACATAATTAGAGAACTGGAACTCATGCTTCCAAAATTAGCATTAGAATATGAGAGATTTTTCTGGAATAAATAAAAAATGAACTTAGTAAATAAGAACCAAAGTCTCTGAAATATGAGATACTGGCTAAAATCTCCAGAGGAATATCAAGAACATGCCCTAAAATCAGAAAGGGCATCTTCTAGGTGATAAAGTTTTTTCTGTTTTGTTTTGGGAGCCTCACTCAGCTCAGTACTTAGAGCTCAGTGCTCAGTGCTCACTCCTGACTCTGCACTCAGGGATAACTCTTGGCTATACTATGAAAATGTAATGAGGTTTTGGGATTCCAATCAGGGTTGGACCACATGAAAAGTAAGAATCTTTGTCTCTCTGGCCCCAAAGTGATAAACCTTTATAGGAAAGACTAATAAGCATTGACTAGTCCCAGAGAGATTTAAACAAAGAAAATGGGAACGTCTTGTAAAAAGACGTTTTGACACGCAAATTCGTGAAGCGTTCCATATTTTTCAGGGCTGGAGCGATAGCACAGCGGGTAGGGCGTTCGCCTTACAAGTGGCCAACATGGCTGACCCGAGTTCAATTCCTCCGCCCCTCTCGGAGAGCCCGGCAAGCTACCGAGAGTATTCGATATGCCAAACACAGTAACAACAAAGTCTCCAATGGAGACGTTACTGGGCCCGCTCGAGCAAATCGACGATCAACAGGAGGGCCTTTACCTTTACCTTTACCTTGTAAAATATCTTTTAATGTAAATCCATGGAATGGGGTTTTTCAGTCTGTATGCCCCACTATCATAACTTTGATAATTTTCTTGAGGACAGAAATTAAATAGTATATGTGTCTCATTGCATCTGTCATCAAACAGTGCATCTCGCCAGTCAAATCTCAAAGAAAATAGGTCTGATGTCACTCATTGGATTCTATATGCTCTCTACAAGCCAATGATGCAGGAGGCTAAGTATAAGGTAGAAATTTAGAGACATCCTTTCATAGATATCCAAAATAAAACAGAATAAGATAAAACAACAGGGAGGAGATATTTTAAAAAGACACATCTGATAAAGGACTATTAAGCACAATATATAAAGAACTCTTCAAACTGAGTAAAAATAAGATAAAGTCTGATGTGAAAGAAACACATAACCATAAGCAAGTCTCACCAGAGAGCATTGACACTGTTGTATAGCTACAAAGTATATATAAAAGATGAACCATATCATACATCATCAGAAAATTCCAAACCAACACACACCTATGAGATTGATCAGATTTAAGAGCACTTATAACACGATTGCTAATGATTCTGTGAAACAGTTGGTATGTTCTGTTCTTTGCCGCTGGGAACACAAAGCAATGTATTTACTTTGTTGAATAAATTGCAGTTTCTTAGTTTTGACTAAACTAAACACTATCTTACAAACAATCTGGCATTATGCTTCTTACCTTTAACTTATTTAGTTGATAATTTATGATCACACAAAATCCTGTACCTGTACGATTATAACTTATCAGCTTTCTTCATAATTGCCAAAGCTTAGAAGTGACCAGAATGCCCTTCAGGTAGAGGAATGTATGCCTCAGAGTTTCCCCGCACTCAGTCTTCTGCTGTAATCTGCCTCCTAGGGTTGAACAAACATATCTGCTCTCCAGTGAGTCACTCCAGTACCTCCCAGAGAGCCTCACTGCCCAGTCTGGGAAACACTGGGGTACATAAACTAATATATTCAGAAATGGAATGTGACCTCTCCCTAAGAAGAATTATTAAGGCATGGAAGTATGTGAAGGAAATTTAAGAAGGTAATTTGTTTTTGTTTTTGGGAACCTGGTCACCAAGCAGTCATCAAATCTTACTCTTCAGGGTACCAAATATGGTGCGGGGGATACAATGCAATAAAAAAATAAAATAATCAGTTATCAGGGGTTATGAGATCTGTGATCAAAATGTAGCTCTCCAAAATCTTTTGGGAAACAGAAACTTATACCATAATATAAGCTTTGAACTTTGACTGAATAAAATGTATCAATATTTATTTACCCTTTTTCAAAACCCACCTTTTGGTCTGTTTGGGTAAAAGGAGGGAGAATGAATGTGGGAACTTCGTATTTTGTGCACAATTATGCTGTTAAATGAAAAATGAAATCTATTGAATATATATCATGCCCTGTCTGTCACACTGTCCTCCCGTTGTTCATTGATTTACTCAAGTGGACCCAGTAACATCTCCATTGTGAGTTACCATGTTTGGCATATCAAATACATCACAGGTGGCTTGCCAGGCATTTCCGTGTGGACAAGACACTCTCGGTAGCTTGCCAGGCTCTCTGAGAGGGGTGGAGGAATCGAACTCAGGTCGTCCAAGTTGGCCACGTGCAAGGCAAACGCCCTACCACTGTGCTATCACTATCATAATTTATGTATACGAACAAATGATGTGAATATATAAATATAATATGAATATATATTTAATGTGTTAGAAAAACAATTGTAATTCAAACATTTTTCCTTATGTTCTTCTTTAATGGTTTCTCACATGCACTGGATAAAATGCTTAAAATATTCTTGAAGTAAAATAGTTTTATTTAGAAAAATGTGTAAGGATTGCAGTTCGGGATATGGGCAGCAGAGGATGAACCATTGAGCAAAATTTTTGGACTATAAGTCTCCAAGGTTGATTTGATGCATCAATGATTTAGGATTAAGTAAATGAACTTCGAATTCCCATATCCACTTGCTTAAAACTTTATTTTCCTTTTTAGGCGCGGGGGGAGGGGCAGGTGCTATGACAAGTTGTGCTCAAGCATTACTAAGGGTTCTGTGCTCAGAGATCATCTGAGCTGCCTTGGGAGCATATGAGTGATTCAAATTAATGTCACCTGTGTTCAAGGCAGTATTTTTTACATTCTGTATTATCCCCCCATCCTTTTATTTTTTTTGCTTTATTATTTTTGTTGGATTGTCACCTCTGGTTATGCTCAGGGCTTACTCCTGGCTCTAAATTCATGAACCACTCCATGTAATCATCAGGGGACCATATGGGATGCTGAGAATCAAACCTGGGTCAGCCATGTGCAAGGCAAGAACCCTACCCACTGCACTATAATTTATTTCCAAATCCTTTAAATGATTTGTTAAGCCCATATATAGAACCTCTTAACAATTTACATCTCCCCTCTCATTCATAATTAGTTTCATTCTCTGTTTAACTTTAAAGAAAATCATTCCACACTGGATGTTATGTCACTTTTGTGTTATATATTTTTCCCTTACCAGGACCTCCATACTCACTGTTCTCTCTAGATTGTACTTCCTTTTCCATTTATTTTCTTTTGTTTTCTAAACAGGGCTGGAGCGATAGCACAGCGGGTAGGGCGTTCGCCTTACAAGCGGCCAACATGGCCGACCCGAGTTCGATTCCTCCGCCCCTCTCGGAGAGCCCGGCAAGCTACCGAGAGTATTCGATATGCCAGACACAGTAACAACAAAGTCTCCAATGGAGACGTTACTGGGCCCACTCGAGCAAATCGACGATCAACGGGAGGGCCTTTACCTTTACCTTCTAAATATGCCAGCTCTCTGTCATTCCCAGATGATTGCAAAGATTAAAATGAAATACTTAATTGCAGGCTCAGAACTAACTTTAGTTTGGGAAACTTTTGTTTCTCTGTAAGAGCACATAAAACATCTATCAGGAAGTAATTGAACACGTGAAGAAAGCAAGAACCACAAGTTTATGATTGAAAAAGGAAACCCATGCTGGGATAGCAATTAACAATATAAAGGCTGGTCAGATGGATGCAGTAAAGTAAAAGTAAAGGCCCTCCCGTTGATCATCGATTTGCTCGAGCGGGCCCAGTAACGTCTCCACTGGAGACTTTGTTGTTACTGTGTCTGGCATATCGAATACATCACGGGGAGCTTGCCAGGCTCTGCCGTGCGGGCGAGATACTCTCGGTAGCTTGCCGGGCTCTCAGAGAGGGGCAGAGGAATCGAACTCGGGTCAGCCATGTTGGCTGCGTGCCAGGCAAACGCCCTACAGCTGTGCTATCACTCCAGCCCAAACCTGGAGCTCCAGCTCCAGGTTCCAAAATCTATGATCCTGACAATTAGCTTCCTCAAGCCCCTATTTCCTCACCTGATAAAGTGATAGTTACTTACCTGATTGTGTTTTTACAACGATTATAATCATAAACAAGTAATCAATATTTAATATCTCTGGCATCTTTATTGATGTTATCTGCGATATGCTGAACATAAATGCCAGAGAGATATCCAGTGTATTAGGAAGTTTCTGAACGTCAAGTGAGACCTGAGTGTGGGATTTTTGTGTCGGAGTTTTCAACATATGTACAGAACTCAATATTCTCTGTCCTCTGATCATGAATGAGAGGCCCTAGGGTGAGTATAAAGAATGAGAAATTAGTAGTCTTAAATTTCAATATTTACAGGATGGAAATCAAAAGGAAAGGAAGTGGCTTGATGTCTCAGAAATTTAGATGTCTTATTTGTGAACAATAATGGTCGGTTTTGGGGGGGGGGATGTATCAGAAACTTTGTGACTTGTTCCTGCACTCCAGATTCATCCCGCATGTGAATAAAATTACACTTTAAGGGACAAATTACTACATGTAACAGACCTCCAAGTGTTTCTGACAAAATCAAATCTCTGAATGATATATTTCCAAAAGTCAAGAGTCTCTTGAACTTTCAGGGGCCCCTGATATGATTGGCACAGCTCTTGAAACACAAAACCTAGTCCTCTTTGTGGGCTAGCACTGTTCATGACATCGTTGGCAATTAAACTATCCAGGCATCAAAAATAAATTTAAAAAAATGTACTTTTTCTTGACTTATTAGTTCCTGCAGCAGAAAAATATATCCTCTGAATTACAAAGAGTTGTGGATGGTTTCATTAAAAGGCAGTAGTCTATGAATATTACAGAGATAAGAGAACTGCAGCCAAGGGTAAGGAATGTGAAAATGCAATCATAACAAGCAGCAGTATTATCTTCTGGACTGAGTTATTTTTAATATAGTAACTGTAATGCTCCATAAAGCAGCACTCTTAATTTGTAAAGTACAGTTGTATCCTCCTTTGCACCCCTTAAATAGAATTTTGTTCTGACTAAGAGAACTCGTTTTTGTTTTTTTTTTTTTTTTGGAATTTGTGTTTTTTTTTTATTAGTGAAACACCATGAGGTACAGTTGTAGATTTACAATTTTTGTGCTTAGGTTTCAATTATACAATGATCAGATACCTATCCCTCCACCAGTGCCCATTTTCCACCACCATGGATAACGTCCCCCCCACCCCCATCCCCCCATCCCCCCCTGCCTCTGTGGCAGGGCAATCCCCTGTGTTCTAAGAGAACTCGTTTTAATTTAATATTTGCATAACAAACACATGATTCATAAGTGATGTTCAGAAAACAGTCACCTGCTAACAAGCATCCATGAGTGGTCTGGCCATTTGATGAAATCTCATGGGTGCACCTAGATTTAATCATAAACATAACAGCAGTGTTTCTGTTCTCAAAGGAAATCGCTGGTCTCTTTGGACCAATAGGAATGATGCTGGCAGTAATTCAGTTACAGATAACAGTCATTTGCAGAGCTTGGGTGGATGGGGTCATTCACTTAGTATTGCCATGCTGCCTCAATATTACCTGGTTGGGATCAAAAACCGGCTTTAGCTTAAAGTAAAATGAGTGAAATGTGAAACAAAAAGCCAAAATCTCTCCCCTCTTGGTCTGCTAACCCTGCTTTCCTAAGCCTGCAGTGTTTTGAAAGCTGCTCTGTCTGGCCTTTGAAATTGCATTCAAATGCTTTTCTGAAAGTCCTCTGACAGTAACCAATCTCGTAAGGCGAGGGCAGCTTGAGACTGTAAAAAGGAACATATAACTGTGATGGGTCTATTGACTATACTAGATGGCATCTTAAAGTGGAATAATACAATTGGTTTCAAAAGCTACACTTCTCCCCAAAAGTCACCAGCAAGGGTAAATTGGATGGGAATGCGTAAAAATTGAGTTTCTTGGGCCCTTTCCGTGACTGGGTACTAGTAAATTTTCCTCAATCTCCGTTATTTCCTGGCTTGCTCTTCTTTCATTCATGGACTAGAATAGAATATAAACAGCTGGTTCATTTGCAATGCATTATGGCATTTATAATACTGCTATACCCACGCAGACAGGGTTTATTGTTAGGGGTACACTATTTCCAGAGCTGATCAACTTGTTTATCTGACAGATTGTATATCCAAATTTTTAATTTATAATTCAACATAAATTGGTCCTCTTGAAACTTACCCCCTCCCCAAAAAATATAAACAGTGATTTTTTTCTTTGCTTTTAATAATAACATTTGAAACATGACAAATTATTTAAAATGTACCTGTTCTATTTTTTGTTTTGGGGTTAAAATATTATTTTTAGCCAGTTCCTTGGTTTATAGAGAGCTTACATTTTGAGTCTGATGCTTTCCTCCTTGTATTTATACTTTGATTCATAAACTTGGAAATTGACAAGGCATTGTAAATAGTCTTTCTAGAATTCCTATTTTAGGAACACTGAAGAGGGTAAGATCAGTTGTTTCCATTTTAAAAGGTTGAAACCTCAGTGATGGTGAGGTGGGGAGGAGTAGATATGTCTCTTTATGTCTTATTAAATAATATCATGTCATCTTAATCATGCTGGTTCTGAATAATTTAGCCTTTATGGGTGTTTCAGAGGAAGTCTATGGCAGTGTGTGTGTGTGTGTGTGTGTGTGTGTGTGTGTGTGTGTGTGTGTGTGTGTGTAGGGGATGGGGGAAGATGATTGTGGGAGGGAGTTTATTATTACTTCACTGACAGGAGAGAGCTCTGGCAGGTTAATTGCTACAGCAAGAGTAGATGGGAGTTTGCTGGTGATATATAGAGGCTAAAGGAAGTGAAGGGGATTGACTATGCCTGTTATAGCACAAATATCTTCATGCACCTCAGGTTTCTCAGAAAGATATGAGAAATAAATGTTCACTGTTCATTTTCTGTCTGCACAATACAAATGGTCTTCAGCTGAACATGGTGACTGCAACAGAGACTAAAAAAAAAAAGAGAAAGAGGGAGAGGGGAAATTTTCAAATTAACATTATTAGAAACATTTCTGCCTGAAAGTGCTGAAAATCAATTTCAATATATTTTGCATTTTAATGAATTGCCAAAGAGATAAATCGGCTGTGTTTGAGAAATCCTTGCCTGGCGATGATGTTTTCTTATTGCATCTTGTCTTAACTGATAACATTTAAAATGGAACCAGTGTTCATTGAAGGCGTGGGAAATGTAAGTACTAGTTAATGAAGTAAATATATGCTAGCTGTGATGCAGAATTCAAAATTTATTTTCTGCTATATTATCTCTAGCACTATCTTCTTACTTTTATGGCCAAGTCCAAAGCAATAATGCCAAATATTATAAATGATTGAAAGGCAAAATAACTTTGTTATCCAAACTATGTGTAAAAGCCACTGTGTTTCAATACCCCAATGCAAATACTGTTGTTTGTATTTTACACCATAAGCAACAAATTTCAACTGCTGAACCTTCCGGGAGCCTTGGGGGAAAGCAGAATCTCACACTTCTTTTCTGTTAAGAAAATAAACAACCTACATTTTCAATTTTATTAACTGCTTGCGCTGTTTAAAATTATCAAGCTAAAAGAGGGATTGAATTTTTGAATGTTATTGGGGGTTTCGATTCTTATTCAAATATTAGTTAATAATGGTTGTCTGTCTGCTTGCCCTCTGATCTCTGAAGAGTCAAGAAAACATCTCACTTCAACAATGTGACCATATATATTTAACAAATAAAACATGTATTTTTGTATATACCATTTGCATTGGCATACATAGAATGTACCCATTTTTTTCTGTTGTCTTCTACAAGAATATAACTCATCTTCAACTTTATATTGTTCTTACTAATTGCATTTCTCTTCCCTGATATCTCATGATTATTATTCCTTTCTTGTTTTTCCTTTAAATATGTAAAACAGAAAAGAATAGTGCTTTTCTTGGGAACTAATTTCTTGAGCAGTAACAAATGACATATTATTTGACAAAGTCAAATTAGCCAGAAACAAAGGAGGTAATTTATACTATCTTACACACCTCAATGTTTTTAAGTCTGGAGGTTGCTGAGGTATTTTTCTGCTCTATATCCATGAAGTAGAAAGCCTTATTTAAGAGATAATTTGGCCAATGTTTGATTCACTCTTCTAATGAAATATTTTAAGGTCTTAATTTTTAAATTTCTAATCTCATCATGAGTGTGTCAAATGACTAAACAGCAACATTTTAATGATTAGGAATTCATAATTAATTAGCTGTGTGACAATTAATGAGAAGCACACTTCCTAATGCATAAAAATGTTCCCATTAAATATAAATCATATAAAAACTCTGCAAAGACTAAGGCAGTGTGTGATGTGCTGAATAAACTGAACCCTGAAGGTTATCACGGATAACAAGGATTTTAGTCTTTATGACTGAGTATAAAGTGAAAAACAATTTGGATGTGTAATCATGGCCATACATTTACAACTACTTTTACTTCTGATACAGTTTACAGAAAATTATTACCCCCCAAACTTATTTCAAGCTAGAAAATATCTTTGCTTTTACAAGTTTTTCAGGAACCACCTTCCAACCTATTGATCACCAAAGCAAAGATTACTATGCAACACCCAGGTGAGCTCCAGCTCTCATGCTTCTCTGGAAAGAGAGAAAACAATGAATCCCTGTAGCCATGTGACTTCAGCTATTAGTTAGAAGGCCAATGTCATAAACAGTGAGACTGTTCTCTCTCCACAGAGGCCAAACAAGCTAAGTGATGGCTGCCAAAGAAAGGATGGAAGAAATAAGGTACAATATGCAACTAAGTACTCAATAAATAAAAGGCAAAAAAGATGGAATATTTCCATTTGAAAACACATGGATGAATTTGAAGAGATTATCATAAGTAAAATAAGTCAGAAAGAGAAAGTCAGAAAGAGAAAATTGTATGCTCGCACTCATTTATGTGGTAAGAAGAAAGAAAGTGAATGAACAAATAAAACCAAACCCAAAGGAAACTCTTATTCTCTGATCAATGGTGAGTGGTTACCTGGTTACCTGTGACGAGATATGCATGGAATAGATAGACGCTGTTTATCTGTGTTCATAGGAGCGCCAGATGTTTGGCGGAATACATGGTGTGATGCCTAGAGGCTCAGAGGTGAGCTACTGTACCCTTAAATATTACACAGTATTTTCACCCCATGTTACCTCAATTAAAAAATTAGTTTTTTCTTGACATTAGCAGAGTGTGATGAATGCTTTTATTTAAAAACAAACTTTGAGAGAGGGAACAAGAACCTTTTATAGAAGAAAGAACTTGGTGACTTTTACATTTAAGCAAAATAGAAGCAAAGAAATTGAATTAAAAATGAGGCTATGTATTTTAAGGATGCATTGGGTCTTGTGGATTGCTCTTGTTTTTCTCATTGATCTGTCTTTGGTATTGGGGGAAGCAATCTGAGATTCTCAATGCTGGTCTCCATTTCAGCACAGTAAAATCTCTTGGTATTCATTTGGAGTGAGTTTAGTAAATGTAACTGGGGCTATGTAGCATAATTTAATATGTTAGTCAACTACGATTGGGTTATATGAAAAAACTCTGGATTTTTTCTAACTTTGTTGCCTATTATTTGCATAATTCTCAGCAGTGTATTATTGTAGTTTGTATTTTGAGCCACCTTCACTTCTCATAAATAAATTAAATATTCTAAATGTCCCTGAACATAAGTGACAGACCTATTGACCATTTGTAGTTCTTTAAGAAAGTATCTGTTTATCTTGACTCATTTTTGATAGGGTTGTATTTATTATTTTATTACTAAGTTTTACAGATGTTTCATATATAAGTAAGTAAGTAAGTAAAGGCCCTCCCGTTGATCATCGATTTGCTCGAGCGGGCCCAGTAATGTCTCCATTGGAGACTTTGTTGTTACTGTGTCTGGCATATCGAATACTCTCGATAGCTTGCCGGGCTCTCCGAGAGGGGCAGAGGAATCGAACTCAGGTCGGCCATGTTGGTTGCGTGCAAGGCAGACGCCCTACCCGCTGTGCTATCACTCCAGCATTAACCCTTTGTCACACAAGAGGTAAATATTTTCTTCCAGTTTTTTTTTCTAGTCATCATTTCTTTTGAAGTGCAGAAGATTCTTAATCTAATAGAGTCCCATTTGTTTATTTTTGTTTTTATATGCTTGGAAAGTGGCATGGAGTCATTGAACATGTATCTAGATTCAGTGTTATAAAGTATTATGCACATATAATTTATGAGCTGAGGACTTATATCAAGTTGTCTAACTCATTTTTCAATTGATTTTTGTACAAATGTAAGGAGTGAGATAGTGGTTTAAGTTCATTTTCTTAAATGTGACCAACCAACACTATTTCTTGAAGTAGCTTCCTTGTTTCATTCTGGCTCCTTTATTAAGATTAGCTATGTGATTATTCCAGTAACACACTGCCTTAAGTACTATATCTTTCTAGTATAATTAGTATAAACTAAGGAAAGAAAATTGTCCCATTTCTTCCCATAAGACTATTTTGGCTGTTAAGAGGATTTTAATTTATTTTATTTTATGTTTTTGCTTTTGGGGTCACATCCAGCGATGCACAGGGGTTAATCCTGGCTCTTCACTCAGCAATCGCCTGGCGATGCTCAGGGGACCATATGGGATGCTGGGAATTGAACCCAGGTTGGCCGCGTGCAAGGCAAACGCCCTCCCCACTGTGCTATTGCTCCAGCCCAAGAGGATTATTATTTTAGTAGCATTTGGCCTTTGTCTCTAAAACCTTGTCATAGGTATTTTTTAAGGACTGAGTTGAATCTGTATAGCTTATTAAGAAGTATAATCATTTTGACAATTAGTCCTTCTGATCTATGGATAAAGGATGTGCTTCCATTTCCTTTTGTCTTTATTCCTTCTTTTAGTATTGAACTTATTTATTTATTTATTTTATTTATTTATTTTTGTATGTCTGCTATCTCATTTGTTAAGCTGATTACCGAGAACTTGATTTTATTTTGAAATAATTTTTTAATGGAATTACTTTTTACTTATTTCTCTTCTACTTCATTGTATTCAAACAGAAATGCCATGTATTGTGTTGGTTAATTTTGCACCCTGCTATCTTACTGTTCAAGTTTAATATTTCACTGAGATTTATATTTTATAGATTTCTTAGTTTTTTAAGTATTATTTATCCTATATGTAGTGATAGTTTGACATTTTATTTTCCAATTTGGATCCCCTTACCAACTATTTTTGCTTTATCTAGTAGCTATACAAGATCTTCAATACTTTACTGAATTATAGTGGTGAGAGTTGGCAGACTTGTATATGATCTTAGAGGGAAGATTTTTAATTATTTTTTTTACCACTGAGTATGGTGTTCACTGTTGGTTTTTGGTAAATTTCTTTACCTATATTTAGGGAAGTTCCTGCTACTCACATTTTATAAAGAGGTTTGCTTTTGTTTCTCTCATGAATATGTGTTGGTTATTTTTTTAAGGTAAAATCATCTTTTTATTTTGCATGCATATCTCCAATTTATTTATTTTTTTATCATTTTTTTTTATTAGTGAAACACCATGAAGTACACTTATAGAATTATAAATTTTTGTGCTTGGGTTTCAGTTATACAATGATCAAGTACCCATCCCTCCACCAGTGCCCATCCTCCCCCACCATGGGTCCTAGCATCCCTCCCACCCCCCATCCCCCCCCCCCGTCCCACCCTGCAACTGTGGCAGGGCAATCCCCCCTGTTCTCTCTCTCTTCTTTTGGGTACTGTGTTTTACCAGAGAGGCATTGAGTGGCAATCATGTTTGGTCTATAGACTACTTTTAGCATGTCTCTCCCACCCTGGGAGGGTCTTCACAACACCCTTTATTTGGTGCTCTCTTCTCTATCTGAGCTTCCTTCTCACCTAGCACATGTGGCTGGCCTTCAAGTCATGGAGCAAAATGTGTTGGTTATTTTTAAATGCAAACCAAAACAATGAAATATCATCTCATGCCAGTGAAATTGGCACAATTAAAAAGAAGAAAACATTAATATTATATGGATGTGAGGAGAAAATCATCCATTGTTACTGGGGATGCCAACTAGTTCATCCTCTTTGAAAACAATATGGACACTTATTAAACAAAAAAATAAGAACTGAGCTTCCATACAAGCTAATAGTTTCATTTATTGGCATATGTTCTAAGGGTCCAAAAACACAATTTTGAAAGTGTGTTGCTGCCTTTATGTTTATTTCAGTGCTATCACAATAACCAAGACCTGGTGAGAAAAATCTAATTATCCTATAACAGACAGTTAAAGAAACACTGGTATGTATTCACAATGGACTTGACTATAAGGAAAAATATAAAAATCGTTCAAGTTGCTGCTACATGCATGAAACTGGAGACTATCCTGGTGAGTGAAGAGTGTCAAATGGAAAGGGACAGATACAGAATATTCACTTGAATTTGTGGTATATAAAGGAATATAATGAGGGAGCAACAAATGACTAAAGGTAAAGAACTGGAGAGTTGATCCACAGAACTCAGCTTAACCTGGGAGGATGGAAGAAATGTGTGTTGAAGGGGTCTTTGGGGCATTGATGGAGAGAAGAAAGTACTCGGGTGATGGATGTTTTGTTGGAACTATGTGTTCATGTAATTATCATAAATATAATATTGTAAATCATAGTACCGCAATAAAATGGGGGCAATATATAAAAATGACATGTCAACAGTTTTCAAAGTTTGCTAGAATATTATGTGGGATAAAATTGTTCATGTGGATACCATAAATAGTAGAGATAGATATATTGCTTGCCTTGATTTAAAAGAGAGTGGGAATGTTATGCTGAAAATGAAAAGGGGTAGGGTGTGCTATTGAGCTGTAAGTTTGGAGTATGAAAGTTTATCTAATGCTTTTTATAAAAAAATTTATAGCAAATTTTACTTTTTGTTCATTTTTGAACCATACCTGACTATGCTCTGGACCTACTTCTGACTCTCTGTTCATTGCACATAACTGTTCCTTGGACACCATATGCATCTGGGAATCAAACCCAGATTGGGCATGTGCAATACAAGAACTTTAGATGCTGTACTATCTCCCTGGCCCTTATTGAAAATTTTATAATTAAATGTGTTGCTTTTATTTGCTTGAATATTTAGACAAAATTATAGTGGGCTGGAGTGATAGCACAGTGGGTAGGGCGTTCGCCTTACAAGCGGCCAACATGGCCGACCCGAGTTCGATTCCTCCGCCCCTCTCGGAGAGCCCGGCAAGCTACCGAGAGTATTCGATATGCCAGACACAGTAACAACAAAGTCTCCAATGGAGACGTTACTGGGCCCGCTCGAGCAAATCGACGATCAACGGGAGGGCCTTTATATATAATAGAACTAAATGTCTCTTATTCTTAAGATTCTGACTCTGTTAACTCTTAGCCTCATTGTTTTAGGAAGTCATTGTTTTAGTGAGTTAAACAAACCACTCACACAATGACTTCTATAAACAGCATATATAAAACATAAGCTTATTTAATAAGCATGAGGTTTTGAGGTGATGAATTCTTACAGTAAACTAAAGGAGTCTTTAAAAATTAATCTAATTCCTTCTGAAACACTTTTCTAGTGAGATCATGGCATAGTGGGAAGACAATCTAGCTTTGAAAATCCATCAATAGCAGCTATTTTTAATCCGACGGAAATGCCAGTGATAGGTGTCACAAAGTTAATTTGACTAGACGAGATCTGGACTGAAAACCTTATTGCACAAAAGCCTAGTGACTTTTTTCTTTTATCAATTAGCATAAGCAATACTTAAGATTAAGTAGCAAAATGAATGATAATCAAATGTCAAGCTTCTCTAGCTAGTACCACCTATCTGTCTAATGAAAGCAATAGGTAGATTATTATTACCTAATCTAATAGACAGCAATAGATTTATTTATGAGTTATTTATACTTTATAAATTACATAAAAGTGACTTTATAGTGCATTCAGTTTGATGAATTTGCAGATATGGATACGCTGGTAAAACATCCTCTTCCAAAAATCTTCTTTTGTTTCTTTATTTATCTTTTGTGGTTTATGCTTTTACAAATTTCTTTTTCTTTTAAATAATGTAGGAGTACTGCTATTTGTTCAGTCATTGATTAAACTGATTGAATTGGGCATGAACTCCACATTACCTTTTTATTTTATTGTATCACCATGAGATAGAGTTACAAAGATTTCATGTTGAGATTTAGCCATACAATGATGAAACAACCATCCCTCCACCAGTGCACTTTTTCCACCACCAAGTATCACCCCCCGCTCACATATATACACATCGCAGTTCTCACCCTGCCTCTATGGCAGACAATTTCCCCAATACTCTCTCTCTAAATTTGGGGCATTAATTTTGCTCCAATTTTCCCACCACCATTCAAGCCTACCTGCCAGGGGCAGACACTAGATAATATATTTTCCATAGCAAATTTTGAATATCATGAGAGCTCACGCAGGCACGATTGTAAATGTAAATTTCTAGATTGTAAATGGTTGGGTTCCAGAGACATCTCTGTATGGCACTAATCCATTGGGGATTCAATTAGGAGCCTCTGGGCCAGGGCTGTTGGTGCGCTAAGATGGCATCTGGAGGCAAATTGTGGGCATGACAGCCAGTCTTCTGGGAAGGTGGTGACCCAGGGAGGGAGAGCCGAGGTTCTCTGCCACCATGTGGCCTGGAGATTTAGTCCTGAACTCACATACCTAGGGCTTGCTTTGAAAGCTCTTGGTCACCAGGATTCTATCTGGAGTAGGTGGGGAGACTGCACCTACTCCTTCTGGGGTGCCCCAGTAATATTGACTCAGTGTGGGGCCTGGAGAGATCTCTGGTGCTGTGGTGTTATCTGGGACTTGCTGCTGTGTCTCTGGGCCAGGTCTATTGGTGTGCTAAGATGGTGCCTGGAGGATAATTGTGGAGATGACAGCCAGTCTTCTGGGTAGGCGGGGACCTGGGGAGGGACAGCCTGGATCATCTGCCAACATGCGTCCTGGAAGTGTAGTCCTGGAACCCGCATATCTAGGCCTTGCTTGTCGAAGCTCTTGGTCACCAGGATTCCATCTGGAGTAGGCAGGGAGACTGCACCTGCTCCATCTGGGGTGTCCTAGTGATATTGGCTCAGTATGGGGCCCAGAGAGATCTATGGTTCTGTGATGTCTTCTGGGACTTGCTGCTGTGTCACTGGGCCAGGGCTGTTGATGCCAAGATCCACATTACAAAATTTTCAGATTATACATTGGTGAGGTCCATCCTGAGACAGTGGAGTCAGGCTGGGATATGGTGGAAACTTTAGATTGTGGGAGCAAGTGGCTGCCGGGGACTCTGCTTGAGTGGGCACAGCCTAACCCATCTCCTCCAATTTACTCTGGACTCTTTAGCCATGTATGGGTCTCAGCTTAACTGCAGCTTTCGATCTCTTTCAAGATTTATTTAGGGGTCTCTGAGGCAAAGTCAAGGTGGCACTGGAGTTGGTTCATGGGGGTGCCTGACAGTTCTTCCATGTGTATTGGGAAGTGGGGGAGGTAGCCTATCCCAAATCTGAGTGAGCTTGTATAGCTGAGCCGGAGGTGGTTTGTGGGTGTGACACCCACATAGCTAATTTTTGGCAATTTAATTTCTTGGTAAACTTGTTCCCAAGTTGTTGGGGTCTGGCCAAAGACACAGCAGCAATTTTGGGGTATCAGGAAGCCTGAAGGCAACATCAGCCTGCTGATTCATTCCCCTGCAGGTATAGGTTGACCTGTTGGAGGCACCATACCTCTATATCCTTTTACAAATTTCTTATTGTAATATATTGATTTGTTAACCCTAGCGATAACACAGTGGGTAGAGCATTTGCCTTGCTTATGGCCAGTTGGCTGACCCGAGTTCTATTCCTTCATCCCTCTCGGAGAGCCCGGCAAGCTACCAAGAGTATCTTACCTGCACGGCAAAGCCTGGAAAGCTACCCGTGACATATTTGATATGCCAAACACAGTAACAACAAGTCTCACAATGTTACTGAGCCCCGTTCAAGCAAATCGATGTACAACGGGAGGACAGTATGGTGCAGTGCAGGTACTAGTGGCATATATATATATATATATATATATATATATATATATATATATAGTAAAGGCCCTCCCGTTGATCATTGATTTGCTCGAGCGGGCCCAGTAACGTCTCCATTGGAGACTTTGTTGTTACTGTGTCTGGCATATTGAATACTCTCGGTAGCTTGCCGGGCTCTCCCAGAGGGGCGGAGGAATCGAACTCGGGTCAGCCATGTTGGCTGCGTGCAAGGCAGACGCCCTACCCGCTGTGCTATTGCTCCAGTAACAATTAACATTTTAATGATATAGAAAACTTAGAAGGACTTATATATATTGCAGGGGGAGAGGGATGGGCAGGAATTAAGCCTCACCCAGCGATCCTCAGGACTCACTGCTGGCTTTCTGCTCAGGTATTATTCCTTGTGTATTCAAGAGGTCAATAAGGGATGTCAGGGACTGAACTTGGGTTGGTGGCATGCAAGCGAATCACCCTACCCATGTACTATTGCTCTAGCCCCTTATATTCTATATTTTTGTCTTCTGTTCCAGTGAAATAAGTGTAGCTTTGGGGTCTTGGTGATATAGTTGTTTGGTACAACCCCTTCCTCTCTAATAGGGTAAAGTTCCATGCCTTAGAGATCTTTTGGGAGTTGCTTTTAGTCCTATGACTGTTTTTTCTTGGCCAGGCTGGGGTCTTTCATTTGTTATGCCCCTTTTCTATTGTAAAAAAGAGTTTCTTATACTATATAAACCACAGATCCAGTAACACTATAAACTTCTACAATGTTCTGATTCTAGTGCTTTTACAACTTTCTCATTTAGTAGTGTACGTGTGGAAGAAACTGAGAAATGTCTACAGAGATTTTGTGACTGTTCAAGTGTCTCTCCAGGAGGATTTACTTAAGAAAGGACATGTGTAAAAAGACTAAAGAAGAGCCATGCAGCAAAGCAGAAAATGCAAATAAAGGCACAACTCAGAAACACGGAATGAGTTGTATCTTAGGGGAAATGGAAAAGATGAAAGAAAATGGGTTACAAGAGTGAGAACAAAGGTAAGATTTTCAGGTTGTTTGGAGCACCTAACACATAGATAGTGTACTACCAGGCACTGACCCTGTGTTTTTGGAGGGGCCCTGTCTCATCTGCTTCTTTAAATAAAGAGATCATAGGACTTCCGGGATATGCCTAGGTAAGTTAAACCCTTTGTATTGAAATTTCCTGCCCAAAGACCTCTAACCTGCTGTTAATTCCCTTTAGGCTTCTCTGGGTCCATGCTTCCAAGGCCAGATGGCCAATATACAGCAATTTTCAGGGGATAGGACATAGTTTAGATATGTGGTTAAAGTATGCATTAAGGAACACAGATTGTAGCCAGGACTCACAGGAAAATAAGTGAAGTGGGCCCATGGACAACTCAAATCCTTGTGTTTATAAGGACCAGCACAGAAAACTACTCTGTACAATATATATATGCTTCTGTTACTTTTCTGTTATTCTTTAGAATTAAACAAGTAAGCAGACAATATACATTCAAGCTAAGTATGCATTCTTTTCACTACTCATCAGCACCTTAATTTGTGTACCAATATTCATGGGCACCATCAGCCCAGGATTCCATTGGGATTTGATTTATAGGTTTCATGCAAATAGAGGGAAACTTCTTAGATCTATGAATAAGTGAGTGTCTCGCAACCTTGGAAGGCATCGATTTACATCTGAACTAGAATTTTCATGAAGAATGGAAAGAAAGACATTGGGGGTCTAAGAAACACCAGCAACCATGGAGTCCTATATATTATTTCTTATTTGTCACTTTATCTATTTATCTATTTTCTTTTATAATAGTTAAGATCTGGAAACAATTCTAGTGTCCATAAAGAGATGAGTAGGTAATGGAAATGTAGTATAGATATACAGTGCAATACTATTTAGCCATGAGAAAAGATAAAATCTTGCCATTCACTGAAACATAAATGGAATTGGAGGGTGTCAGGTAAAGTGAAGTGGGCCAAATTAAAAAATAAATTCCAGATTATTTTGTTCATAGGCAGATTATAAAGAAACAAAGGGATTCAATAATTCTCAGTGAAAAATAAACCCTGTGATATAATCAACAAAATTATGAATTCAATTATATTGTGAACTGTGACATCAAGAACAAATAATTAAAAATTGTGCCTTTTTATTATTCAATGACTTATCCTAAAAGTGCTGATACGACTTATCCTAAAAGTGATGATACAACTGAAAAGATAATCTACAGTTTCTCTCTTGTCCATTTCCTTACACACCAGGAAGATATGTGAAAGATCTGTACATATGAAAAAGTGAATAAAACACCTACATTAATTTTTCAGTGTCACCATTGTTGTTGAAACACATGGATGAAGATATTGAAAAATATCAATAGTTATTTGGGTGGGCTGGAGCAATAGCACAGCATTAGGGCGTTTGCCATGCATGCGGCCAGTCAGCCAGCCAGGATGTGATTCCTCCACCCCTCTCGGAGAGCACGGCAAGCTACTGGGAGTATCTTGCCCACACAGCAAAGCCTGGCAAGCTACCCTTGAAGTATTTGATATGCCAGACAGAGTAACAACAAGTATGACAATGGAGACATTTCTGGGCCCGTTTGAGCACATCAATGAACAAAGGGAAGACAGGGACAGTAACAGTAACAATTTGGGTATTGTGTATATGCATTAAATTCTTTAAATATAAAATATTATAAATGTTTATAAATATTTTAATACATTGCTATTTGCACTTAAAATTGGTGTGCCTAGTCCAAGAATATGAGTCATGTAACAATTTAATTTTTAAATATTTCTTTGCTCAGATAGGAAAGAAAACACATCCATATTCTGATAGAAATGAGAGATGATAAAGTTAGGTACAAGGTATAGATGAATTGGCTATTAGGTATAGAATTGCCAGACTTAGGTATCTTTTTATTCCAAATATTTACAGTTTATTTTATTATGTATATTATATGTATAATTAAATTATATATAAATAAATGTGAATGCCTCAATATTTTCATTTGCTCAAGACCTGGACATATTAATGTTCATTCATATTTGTAATCAACTGCTGTGTGAAAACTAAAAATCAAATCATTCAATTTTTGAGCAAAGGGAGAACTTATACAGACTGATGATTGTTTTCAACAAATCTTCTCTGTCAAAGTCAGAGAAAGTAGACAAACTTACATGAATGTGGAGAACAATGAATTTCAGCCCCTAGAGAAATTCTAGGGCTGAGAGAATGGTGATGACTTGCTCTGGGGTCAAAGAAAGTATAGGTGTAGAACCAGAAATCTACATTTTTAGATATTATATGAGAACTCAGGAGTAGCACAGCACCTAAATGAATAGCTTGGTCTGCAGATAACATGTGGGTAGTCATCAAATCTGGTTGAAGTAAAATAAGTCATCTAAACTTTCAGAAACTACCTTCTATTCTACACGCTGAATGTAAAATCATGGAATGGGTCAAGTCCTTGAACAAAAACATTTACTAGGAGTTTTGCTGAAGTTATAAAGGTGCCTGTCAAGAGTGAGTGCTGGAATGGAGGGCGTATGAGGGTGAACCAGAGAGCATTGGTGGAGTGAGGTTGACACTGGTGTGCTGGGGAACACTTTTCCTCCCAATGGTGGCTGGACACGTTGAGCACTGGGTCTGGGCAGATGTGGAGCGAAGGATAATGGACATGTTATCCTTTCTCTGAAGGATAATGGAGAAACACCCTCTGGGAGCAGCTGATGGCTGTTCCCTTTATTGCCAAACACACACACATATTTTACAGGGGGTCTCGGTTTAAGAGGATGGCCCAATCACATAAAATTTATCAGTATCGGCCTATCACCTTTCCAACTCTTCTTTGCCCTGGTCCAATCCCAATCAAGTCTGGATGCTGCAGTTAGGATGACTTGCTAAACATATGTGACATTTCTGTGTCTAAGGCACATGTGACTAGGAGCTGGAGTGAGGCTGAAGGCCGAAAACAGTGCTGGCTGATGCACTGTTTTTGCCAACTTTGTCCAGACACTCCCTCTTTTGAGGCTTTGCTACTGGGTTGCTTCACTAGGTCAGGTCTTATATGCTCAGTGCCTGTCACCATGCTCCACAACACTGGTAGCAATGGTGCTGCGGTATTGTATGTCCAAAACTCAACTATGAAACTTTGTAAGTCATAGTGCTTTAATAAAATTTAAAAATAATTTGAAAAAAAACTCCTTAGAAAATATTTGTTAAAAAAATAAGTCAGGAAATGAAGGGCCCAGAGAAATTTTAGAGAGAAGGAGTCTACTTGTTCTGCCGCTGGCCCTGACAATGCCTAGCATAATGTTGTCCTAGGCCTGCTGTGTCCCCAGAAGTCACCAGCACCTCCAGATATGGTTTTGGAAGGTCTTGATGATTAGATCATCCAAAGAATCCTTAGCCCTGTCAGCCTGAAGAGCCCTGCATCCTCAGGATCTTGAGTTGAACTACAGGACCTTGTTGCTCAAGAATTAGATGGAGAAATGCACACCCCCTTCCAAAAAACAAAAAGCAGGGACCCTTGAAGAGATAGTACAGCAGGCAGGGTTCTCGCCTAGTACATGGTAGACCAGCTTCAATCCCTGGCACCGTAAGAGTGATCCTTACCAGGAGTGATCACTGAATGAAGAGCAAGGAGTAAGCCCTGAGTACTGTCAGTGTGGCACCCAAGCCAAAATAATTATTATTAATCACTTGTATCACTTGTCATCCCACTGATCTTCGATTTGCTCGAGCAGGGGCCAGTAACATCTCCATTCATCCCTGTTACATGCTAGTGTAGCCCAATGGCATCTGTTCACTCCAGGAACACAAAAAGCCTCAAATGGTTTGTTCAGGGTTTTGACGAAGAAGTCTGACCATCTCCCAAGTGGGTGGCCATGCATCCTTTTGACGTCCTGTGGAATCCAGTCAGTAACAGCTCTAGTTCAGCAGTTGTCTTAAATCACATTACAAATCTGGACCATCTGATTTTCGACGCCTTGGAAAACAAGACCGTGTTCCTGATTCTTGATCAATGGAGGTCATATCTCCAGATTCCTTCTCTCACTTGAGTGAAATGTGACATTCCAAGCACAGCTCTTTTGATTCCTCTTTGGGATATCTGAATAAACTTCTCGTTCTATTTTTGTAGGGCCTAGGTCTCTGAGGCATTTGTTAGTGCAGGAAGAATGGTGGAGTCGAAAAGATGTGCCCGGAGCCGGGGACTCTTCATCCTCTTAACCACTTCTCTGATGCTTTTGAAGGCATACCACACCACCCTCTTCCTCCAGCGCAGTTCTGGCGCCAAGTCTTTCCTCATGTTGAGTTCTCCACCCAGGTACACAAAGTTGCTACATTCGAAGATGTTTGTTCCATTGAGAGCAAATGGAATGTCAGGGACTAGTTCGTTTTTCATGAACATTTTTGTGAGATTCGGCTGCAGTCCGACCTTTTCACACTCATAGTCGAAGTTGGCCAGCATTTGTGCTGCTTGGCTAATATTTGGTGTTATTAGAATGATGTCATCAGCGAAGCAGAGGTCATGTAGCTGCCAAACGTCTATCTTCACTCCCATTCCTTCCCATTTCAGTCGTTGCATGACTTTCTCAAGGGTGGCACTGAAGAGTTTTGGTGAAATGGTATCACTCTGCTGAACCCCTCTCTTTATGTCGATAATCCTTCCTTGTAGAACGGTGAGGGTGAATATGTAATAAAGCTCCTGGAGGATCCTGATGTACTGAGTTTGAATGCCCTGTTTGGCTAGGGCTTCGATAACTGCGTCAGTCTTAACAGAATCAAAGGCCTTCTTTAAATAGTTGAACTTCAGGCAGAGTGGCATCTTGAACTCTCGAGAAACCTCAAAGAGATTGGTCACCATTTGGATATGGTTGATGTGCTGAATCTTTTAAGGAACATGGCTTTCTCACATGGTTGTCCTTCATCTAGTGTTCTGTCTATTCTATTCAGGATGACTCGAGCGAGCAACTTGTAGACAACAGACAGCAGGCAGATTGGGTGATAATTGCCAATATTGTGGATGTCTCTCTTCTTAGACTACAGAAAAGTCCTGTTGATTTTCCACTGGGACAGAAACTTGCATTCAGACAGAGTATGAAGAGCTGAGGCAGTGTATTGTGTATTGATGACTACCGGTGGGAAATTCTTCAGGTGTTCAGGTCTGACCTTGTCTGGGCTGGGTGCTGTTCACTTCTTTATCAACAAAATGCTGTTTTTTTTTTCCAGAAGGGAGAATGTTGGGAACAACATATCCATCCTGTGGAATTTGGATTGTGGGCAGGTAGACGTGGCTATCAAGGAGATCAAAGTAGAAATAATGGATAATCATCATGGATAATCTTCTCCATTGCTCTTCTGGAAGATGTGATAGATCCATCAGGACATCGGATAGCAGTCATCTTTGTCTTGCAGTTGGTGAAGGACAGGCGAGCATTGTGGAAAATTACAATTGCTCTATTTTCTATTTGTTTTCTAGCAAATTGATTTTATTATAATTTTTATTATTAAATTACTATGGTGTCTTATTATTAAATTATTCCTCAGATGAACACAATCTTTGTATGTCTGTCCCTCTCTTTCTGACTCATTTCACTACTTCATGGTGTTTCACTAATAAAAATTAAAAAAAAAAACTCACACAGAAAAAAAAAAAGAGTTTCCAAAGACAGGCATCTGTTTATGGCTTTTCCACTCTTGGCATTCCTTGAGCAGTCATGGAGGTGCTGAACCAATTGATCATATTCCTAGTCAATGTCAATGACAACATCTTCCCACATTGCTGCAATAGTGCCAAAGAGCTTCCAGTTGGTGGTTATTTAGGGACTTCTCTTCTTAAATTTTGCAGCTCTTTCTCCCTGCTCCATGAAGTAGAATTTTTCACAAAGAAGACGGTGATCCAATCTCATTTGGAATTTTGGGACAACAGCAATATTGGTCAGGCAAAACCACCGATTAAATATGATGTGGTAAATTTTGTTGTGGAACTGTCCACCAGGAGACTCCCATGTCCAACATTCAGATTCGGCCTTCTGGAACTGTGAGTTACCATGGATGGTCTTGGTCGACGTGATTAACTTAGACAGTATCTCACACTATTCATTCCATTCTAGGCCATGGGTCCTGATGTGGAGTTCTTCAGGCGACCTTTTCAGTCCTATCTTGGCATTAAAATCACCAACAAAGATCTAGTAGAAGGTGTGGTCTTCGTTATAGAACTTCTCCAGCTCCATGTAGAACTTCTCAATTTCTTCTTCATCATAGTTGGATATTGGTGTGTAGACAACGAAGATAGAAACTGCCAGCAATGAGCCACACCTATTCGAGCATAATTGTCCAATTCAGGTTGTTAGGCATTTGAATGAATCAATGCTCATAGCAAAGTTCGTATTGACAAGGACACAGACACCATAATAATTTAATAATAAAAATTGTAATAAAATCAATTTGCTAGAAAACAAATAGAAAATAGAGCAATTGTAATTTTTCTTATAAAACTCAAAAATCAGGACAATAAGAATTTTCATACTAATTTAGATCTGAAACTTCTTAGTTAAGTTCAGTGTGCTTGTTTGTGTGAGCAATTAATGAGTAGTAGAAAAATGTTAAATAATGTTATATTATTTTTCTCTTGAAAAATACTTTAGACTGGTATTGGAAGTAATCTTAGTCATAAATGACTATATATGTAGACCCTACTGAGCTACATTTATACACCAGAAGGAAAAAGTAGAATGTCTGTAAATTCTCAAACAATGTACAAAATAAGCAAGAGAAATAGAGAAAAATAATGCTGAAAGTGCAAGAAAATGAAAATATTAAGGAAAACAAAGTTAGTGACCAAAGTATCCCAAATTAAGATTAATTGCAGTTAAAATAAACATATGTTGCATTCAACTACTGTATTAAAATTGCATAATCAAACAATGTGTCCTGCAACTCTTTCTTAATAAAACAGAGATAAAATTTGTGATATTTTCTGAATATAGCTATTAACTGGAGCAAAAGATCTTCACTAAAGTTTTTTTAAAAATAGATAAAATAACTAGTAAAAGCATGAGATAAATTATATACACAAAAAACACAATAGGTCAAAATATATAAAAGATATCACCTGTATGTGAAAGGTGTAAAATATATAATAAAGCAATCATTGGAAGCATTTGGTAAACAAAATATACAAAAAAATTAAAACTAGCATTTCAGTGCAAGTTTCTTAAGATTAACCAAAAATATATTAGCAGAAACCTGAATAAAATTCTGTTAAGCTCAGACTACATAATTTTGCAAGCTCACATTAGCCACAACAACAAAAAGTGATTTTTTTAAAGTTATATAACACTTTCACAAAATATTATTAGAAAGAATACATTATTTTAAAGATATAATTAGGACATCATACCTTGAAAATCAATAACTAAAAATATGTAAATTTATTTACAGACCAAAAAGATAACACTGAAGTGAATTTACTTTCCTTAATTTTGGGCTAGAGCAATAGCACAGCGTGTACGGCTTTTGCCTTGCACGCGGCTGACCCAGATTAGATTCCTCCATCCCTCTCAAAGAGTCTGGCAAGCTACCAATACTATCCAGCCCGCACGGCAGAGCCTGGCAAGCTCTCTGTGGCATATTTGATATGCCTAACACAGTAACAGCAAGTCTCACAATGGAGACGTTACTGGTGCCCGCTCAAGCAAAATCAATGAACAATGGGAGGACAGTGCTACAGTGCAGTGCTATATATGGCAGATACCAGTTTTATTTTGGCACCTCATTTGATAAGCAGAGCAGTACCAAGAGTGATACCTGAGCACAGTATAAGGATTATTCCCTGAACAACAAGGCTACAGCCCAGCTTCGACAAAAGTATAAATTAATTTAGCATCTTATTATTCACTTTATCACTGTCATCCCATTATTCATCAATTTGCTCGAGTGAGCACCAGTAACATCTGCATTCGTCCTAGCCCTGAGATTTTAGCAGTCTCTCCTTACTCATCCTTCCCAACGGTGCCACATTAGAGGCTCTTTCAGGGTCAGGGTAATGAGACACATCATTGTTACTGCTTTTGGCATATCGAATATTCCACAGAAGCTTGCCCAGCTTGGCTGTGCAGGTAGGATACTCTCAGTAGCTTGTCTGGTTCTCTGAACAGGAGAGCTAGATTGTAAGAGGTCACACTGCCGCATGTGGGAGCTTTATTTTATAGTCTCTGGATCTTCGCCTTTGATGGGATTTCATGGAGCTGGGGCAGTTTGTGGGTGTGACTGCCAAACCACGGAAAAATGGGGGATCTGGGTGGAGGAGACCCAGTCCCTATCCGAGCAGGCTTGGAGATCTCAGTCCCGGGACCAATGCACCTTTGTTCCTCTGCCAATTCCTTCATGTGTGAGGTTTGTCTCAGCGTGTGGAGAGTGGCCTTGAGCATGGCTGTGGCTGGGTACCGGAGGTCTTCAGTAGCAGGGCTCTGCTCGGGATGGGGAGGGAAACTAAACCTGTCCTTCTCCCCTCGAGGGGCCCTGGTGAAGACAGCCTGGCACGCAGGCAGAAGACTCTTTAATAACATCTTATTATTAAAAATAAAATTTCAAGTTTTGTGTATTTATTATTTAAGAGAAAATCATAGAAAATTCTCAAATACCTAAAATTAAATGCCATTAGAACCACTATAAGTAAAAATTTATGTCTCAAGGTATTCACAACAAATAATCTACTTCTTTTGACATAGAAAGAGAATGTTGAATTACTCTATCCCCTTGACAATTTTCATTGGGGTTTCGATAAGAATTGCATTTAATAAATGTGATTTTGCTGTAGCTTGGTCATTTTTCAATTTTAATCTTTTAAACTCATAACCATGGGATATCTCTGCTTTTCCTACTATTTTTTTAAACAGTGACATAGTTCTTGAAGTACAAGCCTTTCACTTTTTCACCTCTTTAGTTAAGTTAAATCCTAGTATTTAGTTCTTTTAGATATAATCGTAAGTGGTATTCTAAAAATATTCCTTATCATTTAGTTCAATGTTTACATGACATACATGTGTTGAAGCAGTCTTACATCTCTAGAATAAATTCTATTTGATATATATGATCCCAAGTGGGATCAAATGACACTTTTGATTTATTAACCTTAATATATTGTTGAAATTTTTTGCAAAATATTTTGATCTGGGGTATTGTTCTGCAGTTTAATTTTCTGTGATAGTCTTGCTTACTTTTTGATAAAAGTTCTCAAAAATTTGTTTGAAATAATTCACTTCTCTTCACTTTTTTTAGAAAAGTTTGAGAAGGATGGGTAATAAGTCATACTTAAAAGCTTGGTAGAATTTATTACTGAAATAATCTGGTCCTGTGATTTTGTTTTGGAGGAAACTTATTTTGGTTTCAATTTCTTTGTCGGTGATTGATTTGTCCAGGTTTTCTATTTATTCTTGATTGAGTCAGAAGAGGTTGTAAGATTCCGAACATTTGTCCATTTCTTCAATGTTTTCTAACTAAGTTCCTCGTATGATCCTTTATATCTCCGGCATACTCATTTTATTTTCTCTCCTTTTATTTTTATTCTGTTTACTAGGGTTTTCACCTTTTTTTCTGAGAGAATGAAGTTAAGGGTTTGTCAGTTTTCTTTATCTCTTGTGAAGAGGAGTAGTCTTGTGGGGTAAGAAGCTGGTTTTGCTCAGGGTTGACTTATGGCTCTGTGCTAAGGAATACCTTTTGATGATTTATTGGGAACCATATGGGTTATTGGTATCAGAAAGTTGACCATGTCCAGTGAAAGACATGTCTTCTCTTTCTCTCCAGCTCCTTGTTTATTTATTTAAATTTTTTGAAGAAACAACTCTTGGTTTCATTATTCCCTTGTTTTATTTCTGAGTTCTATTTTATTTGTGCCATCAATTATTTTGTTATCTTCTTTCTTCTATCTACTTTTGGTTTGATTTATTGCTTGTTTTCTAATTTCTTTAGATATGTGATTAGGTTGTTTATTTGCATCTTTCTTTTTTTTTAAATTTTTAATTAGTGAATCACCGTGAGGTACTGTTACAAACTTGTCACTGTCCTCCTGTTGTTCATTGACTTGCTCGAGCAGGCCCAGTAACATATCCATGGTGATACTTGTTACTGTGTTTGGCATATCGAATACATCACGGGTAGCTTGACAGGCTTTGCTGTGCGGACGAGATACTCTCGGTAGCTTGCCAGGCTCTTCGAGAGGGGTGGAGAAATCAAACTCTGGTCAGCCATGTCGGCTGCATGCAAGGCAAAGGCCCTACTGCTGTGCTATCAAACTTATGAAGATTCTTATTTTAGTCATACAATAATTATTTACCCATTCCTCCACCAGTGCCCATTGTCCTCCACCAATGTTTCCAATATTCTCCACCCCCACCCGATCCCACCTATCCCACCCCGTGTCGCCTCTTGGCAGGGCATTCCCTTTTGTTCTCTCTCATTTTGGGTGTTGTAGTTTGCAATAGAGGTATTGAGTGATCATTGTGTTCGATCCATAATCTACATTTGGTGTGCATCTCCCAAAATGAACAAGTCCTCCAAACATCTTTTTTCTTGGTGTTCCTTTCTCTATCTGAGCTGCCTTTTCCCCCAGCATGTGAGGCCAGCTTCCAAGCCCTGGAGCATACATCCTGGTCCTTATCTCTACTACCCCTGGGAGTTAATATCCCATTCTGTTACTATATAGTTCACAGATAAGTGCAATATTTCTATGCCTGTCCATCTATTTCTAACTCATGTAAATTAACATGATACTTTCCATCTTGATCCACTTATATGAAAATTTCATGACTTCATCTTTTCTAACAGCTGCATAGTATTCCATTGTGTAGATGTACCAAAGTTTCTTTAACCAGTCATCTGTTCTTGGGCACTAGAGATTTTTCCAGATTTTGGCTATTGTAAACAGTGTAGCAATGAACATACATGTGCAGATTTTCATACAAAACTCAGAAGATTAATAATTAGGGTTTATTGTATGTTTAAAGTAGATGGTTACAAGTCCCTCCCCCGATGTCCCGACCTCTCTTTTACCCGGAATGACATCCTGTCTCTGAAGTTTCCCATCCTGGGAATGAAGTCTGTCTCTCCCCTATTAGTCTCCCATGAACGCTGACCAGGTCCCATCCTTGAGTCACTCTCTCTCCTGTTTTCAAAGCTTTCCTCAGTCTCCAGCCACGGGCCACAAGTGGCTGATGGAGGTCCCTGCTCTCAACCTTTTGCTGTACCCCTGCAGTCTCTGCCATCCCGTTCTGGCTTCCGTAGTCACGGACCATGGCCATGTGCATGTGGGTGAGTCTCCTGCGCGCAGCACCTTGTCACTACCTGGGTGTCTGAGCCCTTCCTGATCCTGAGCATTTCTGGGTGTCCATGTGTGTAAGTCTGTCCCTCTCTGGGTCTACCTGAACTCAGCCATCTGTCTGGGTGTTCTATCATACTACATGATCCCACATTCTGTGAAAAGAGGGAGGGTCAGGGAGGGAGTGAAGAGAAAGAGAGATGGGACTGGGGACTTCCTTTGATCTGCTACCATATTCCACCCCAGCCATTCCCTGATGTATTCTGATGGACGACCTGTTCCATGGGTGAGTTTTAAAGTGACCAACTAAATTCACTAGGCCCTCCACCTTTCTCCTTCAACTGTATCACCATATCTCAGTCCCTTTTGGCAATTTTTTTATTCGGTTTATTTTGTCTGGTGTCCTTCAGGACTCTTGGGTCTTTTTGTAAATTTTAATTCAATTTTTATAAAGTTGTTCACAACAATTTATCATATTTAATAATGGTGAGTGGAAAACAATCCCATCACCATTACACCTTTCCTCAACTTATTTTGACTATTTCCAAACCCTGCCCCCAAAGTAGAAATGAAATAATTTATTTTGTATTGCTTATTATGAATAATCCACTAAAAACAATCCAAAACACAGTGTGAATATTGTTGTATTTCACCTGGTGCCATTAAGGCCTTCTACAAGAGATTACTAACATGTTGTTAAAGGTTAAGCCTTTTGTGTGTGTGTACATATATGTCTGTGTGTATATATATATATGCATATATATATATATTTCTTTTCCTCCCCCCTGAGATTGGTTGCCATCTACTTTAAACCCCATTAAATATCTTGTGCTACTATTGGTACATCAGTGGTGTAAAGTATGAGATGTCTCTCAGCTTCGAATATGGTTGTGCACTCCAGGAATTTTAAAATAAAAAATACGGTTATACAGCAAATTCACTCATGGGTCAGAACAGCCGTGAGCATGGCAGCAAAAACTCTTCAAAATATACATCTAAAATTAGTAATTTACAATAATTCTAAATATTTAATATCGGCGTTGAAAGAAACAGTTTCATTTTGGTTCAGTAACTTGCTAAAATAAATGTGATAAGATAAATACTATAAATTAAATAAAGAAGATTCAGAAATTCATGGAAAAACAATATTAAACCTACTATTAGTGTTTATTCTTAACACTGATATGGGTAAGCTACGTTGTGAGAATATCAAGCTCTCGTGATTATCTACTGTGATGATGATCTGTAATATATGGTAAATGAAGTTCATAAAAGCAGGAACCTCAGCAGTCCCAGAGCTTTTTGTCACTCATTAAACTTTCCAGGTGAGTCTAGGTTTCCAATCGACATTCCTGAAGCCTTTTTTGGAACCAGAAGCAGATTTTCCTCCCTTGTAACTGACAGTGTGCCTGACCTCTGCCATCTAAGTAGACCAAATTTCACATTCCAGACCCTCTACTTTCTCGTCCAAACTCACAGGCTTACAGCTGTACCCTGGACCCATAATTGCATCCCATATTGCTTGTTCCCTGAAGCACAGGCTCGCATGTGTACTGCAGCTGTACTTATTGCATCTCACAGTGCACACATTTGTATCTATTGTCTCTGAGTGAGGAACAGCAAGGAAAGAAAACAACAACACTCAGCTAAACCCTCCCAAACTCACAGAAGGCCTGAGGCAAAGGTTCACCCTCAGAAAATTCAGTGGGAAGCTGCATAGAAGCTCACCAGTCTCAATGAGTGAACATCCTGGAAGGCTGTACCAGTACCAACCAGCAGTTAAAATTCTTAGATACTGACTTTAGAGACATCATGTTAAAGTTGTTTAATGAACTCAAAGAATTGATGGTACAGGTAGTCAGAAAAGCACAAGAAGTTATGAAAGTGGAAATGAAAAACTGCAATCAGAAGTGACAGAAAAAGGGTCAGAAAGCCAGAGCAGCAAAATTATAGCAATCGAGAAAAAGATCAGTGAGCACCAAAATGAGATGCAGAAAAATTATAGTCAACAAACGTAAATGGAGACAATTCTGAAGAAAAATGAATGGATGCCAGCAAAATATGGGATGAATTCTAGAGGAACAATACAAGAATTATTGGAATCTCAGAGAAATAGGAAGATGAACTTGATGTCGTACAATTAGCAAAATAAATTATAGATAATAATTTCCCAGAGAATTGAAGAATATGTGCACCAAGATCCAAGAGTCCCAGTTAATGTCCATGATCCAGAGACTCAGAAATAAAGCCCTCAGAAGAGAGAGCAACATGGATCAACACACCTCAGAAATGTCTCTAGACCCCTTGCCTGTCTGTCTCTTTGAGGCAAACCAGAGGGGCAAGTAAGTTCCCCTCTCTACCCTAACAGAGGCCCCAGAGGAGAAAACCTCCAGCAACTAATTTTGTTTTTCCATTAATTTTTGAATCTTGTTTATTTAAGTTATAGTATATACTTTATAGCATTTATTTTAGCAAGTTATTGAACCGAAATGAAACTGTTTCTTTCAATGACAATATAAAATATTTAGAATTATTGTAAATAACTAATTTTAGATGTATATTTTGAAGAGTTTTGTTTACTTGCATCAATACTAGTTATGGTATTTGCTAAGAAAATTTTGTTTGAAAAGCTGAATGTGTTTATATAGTTATGGTCACTTCTTAAAAGAAAGTTTAAAACAGTTGAAATTTAGTGATGGTAAATCATCATAGATATATCATTTTATATATATATATATATATATATGCTTAGTGTAGTTTGAATTGATCTGAAATGAAGGAAACAAAATTAAAGAAAGTTATAACTTTATTAAAATAAGTCACAATTTGTGAATTTAAATAGAAGAGTAGGTATTTAGAAATCCATATATGTAGATGTAATTGTATATAAATCAGAATAATGGATACTTATAAAATAATCCTTTTTACATTAACAGCTTAAGTAGCCTCTTTGCTTTCTTTCTGTTCATCTTAACAATGATTGTATATAATATCACACAAGTAAGTAAAACTCATTCAGATATTCAAACACTATAAATGAAGATTCTCAATTAGTGAGAGCTGGAGTGTCACTATATTAAAAACAAACAAACAAAATGATGATTATAATGTGACAATGCATACAAAATTTAAAGTCCATACTTAAAATTAAATGTTATTTTCTCATCATTTCACAGCTACAGTGTACGTTGAACTTATAATGTTGAAATTTGATGTCAAATACTCCCTACCTGGGGTGGGGAATCGAACCTGGGTCAGCGGCATGCAAGGCAAACATCATACCCACTGTGCTATCGCTCCAGCCCAAAGAACCTAGAACCTCCAGGGTCCATGATCCAGAGACACAAAAAAAATCTCCAAACCGAGCAGCTCATTGCAGAGTTGTCTCTGGATTTTTAGCCAGCCTAACTCTACCCAGGTGCCTTAGACAGGTGTAGGGGTTGTCCCTCCACCTGTCCCTAAAAGCCCCGGTAGCTCCCAACTTTCAGAACCCAATGAGAAGTGCAGATACGAGAGTTCAGTGATGGCAAACTCCAGGCCTCAAGGGACAGGGAATGAGCCGGTTCCCCTTAGCCCCCATCCCCATGGGACCCTGTCTCCAGGCTAATACATAAGCTCCTTAAGGGCCATGATCCAGAGACACACAAAAGGTCTCCAAAAAAGCAGCTTGCTGTTGAAATTTCTTCAGACACTAATTATCTGAAAATTTGAAGTCAATATAATAGAACATTTAATAAATTTAGTTATAAAGGATAGTGGAATACTTTTGCATGATACAACAAGGATGAAATTTGAAAAGCTGTCCATTGAATAAAAGCAAAAGCGTATGGTCTCATATTGTTTGGTTCCATATACATGAAATGTCCATAATAGAAAAATTCAGAGAGAAATACCTGAAGTTAGGAGGTGTGGTGCAGAAAAAAAGGATTTAATGTTTGTGGTGTTTCCCTGTAGAATGATGAAAATATTGTGGAAGTAGATAGTGATGATACAATGTACTAAATTTCCCTGGAATTCTTAATAAAATAAAACAAAGGATCCCAGTCCCTCTTGATAGCTTTTAGGTGATTCTGCTGTTCTCTTATCGTAGGATGTAAATTTCAGAGAGACGATAACCTAATGAATATAAACATTTTGATAGACTTATAATTTACTTTTTTTTTCCCCCTTGGGTCACACCCAGAGATGCACAGGGGTTATTCCTGGCTCTCCACTCAGGAATTACTCATGGCGGTGCTTGGGGAACTGTACGAAATGCTGGGAATCGAACCCGGGTCGCCCGCATGCAAGCTAAACGCCCTACCCGCTGGGCTATCCCTCCATCGCCAAGCTACCGAGAGTATTCGACATGCCAGACACAGTAACAACAAAGTCTCCAATGGAGACGTTACTGGGCCCGCTCGAGCAAATCGACGATCAACGGGAGGGCCTTTACCTTTTTTACCTTATAATTTACTTTGGTCTCAGGCTTGATCACATTCTACTTATAGTGGATGGCTTTAGAGGAAATTAATTATATACATGATGATAGTATAATATTTATATGTTCTTGTCATTAACTTTGGGCTGAAGCGATAGCACAGGGGTAGGGCATTTGCCTCGCATGCAGCCAACATGGCCGACCCGAGTTCAATTCCTCCACCCTTCTCAGAGAGCCAGGCAAGCTACTGAGGGTATCTCGCCCGCACGGCAAAGCCTGGCAAGCTACCCATGACGTATTCAATATGCCAAACACAGTAACAATTGTCACAATGGTGACGTTACTGGGCCCGTTCGAGCAAATCGATGAACGGGAGGACAGTCATTAACTTTAGATATTTATATGAAATCTAAAATATATCTGTAATAAATTTATATAAAATAACATTTATTTGTCACATATAGCCATAAAGTTATATAAAATGTGAGATGTATACAGATATGTAAATATTAATACATATTCACATAACATATTCATATTTACATATCTATTTAAATAATGTACTTGAATGATACATTACTTATAGTATACATAAATGTACTTATAGTATACATAAGTATGCACTATTAGATAACATATATAATACATTAATTGCATAATTAATATTCTTATATATTTTATTTGGGATCTATACCAGACAGTGCTCAGTGGTTACCCCTGATTCTTCACTCAGGGATCACTTCTGGTGAGTTGGTGGGAGCATACGGTTTTCTGGGGATTAAACCCAGATCTGTGTGTGCAAGATGTGCCCTACCCACTGCACTCTCTCTCTGGCACCAATATATCTATATATTGCAATTATACATTGCACATATATTTACTATTTTGGGGTGTTTTCACACATAATATTTATGCATGTATAGTCTAAAAAGAATCTGTTAAGGTGCCATGATTAACAACGTTATTCCTGGTTGAATTTTAAGCTCAGCACTAATCCTTCCACTGCTGTTGACTTTCTTTCCCTGGTCCGCTCCCTCCAACACCCTGGTCTGCCCACTGGAAGACACAATTTTAAGTTTGGTTGTTTCAGCTGGTTCTCATGTTTTCAGTGTTGTTGGCTCTGTGGTTTAGATGTATGCATGTAATGCAGCTCTACACCACTCATGTGCCCAAATCCCCTTGTTATCTCCCATTTACCTCTTCTTAATCTTCTCGAATTTTTTTTTCCTTCCCTGGGTTTTCTCATATTATACTGGGTCAAGGTTAATCTAGGTATCCCCCCCTTTAATATCTTGTATTCCATGAGCCTGTTATTCTATATACCACTGATACATGAGATTATTCAGTATTTGTTCTTCTTCTGACTCACTTCATCTTAACATGATATCCTCCAGTTCCATCCAAGATGCAGTGAATTGCAATCTTTCATCCTTCCTTGCAGCTGTGTAGTATTCTATCATGAGTATACACTACACTTTCATTATTCACTCATCTGTTAGTGAATACCTAGGTTGATTCCATACCCCAGCTATTGTGCTTGTTCAGTGCTTTAATGAATAATGGTGCAGTGAATAATTAGGCAACACATTACATAATGTGTTAACTATGTAATTAATAATATTATTTGTATCATTTTAACTCTGAATATTTTATTTTATATTTGAACCTTCAATAAATAACTTATCTATATCTTAATTTCAAATATATACACATTATATATCTCCATAAGTATATAAAATCTAATTTGTCTTCCATTTCAGTGTATATAAATATAAAAAATACACAGTTTAATACACAGTATATATCTGTGTATGAACAACACCATGATTTAATGTTTATATACATTAATGAATTTCAAATGTATAAAAAATATATCCTAGTCATGTATGTGTAAATAAACATACCTGCATATATACAAAGAAAAGTACTTATTTAAGCAAATGAACAGAGTTCTATATAATAAAAATATTTGTGTCTCACTGTTTTACTAGGTGCAAGTATGTTTAAAACATCTACTTCTTTTAATGGTAGGTTGTTTAAATTTTAAACATTTTTGCCATTATTCGGATCCAAAAGTATATGTCAAATAAGATTCTAGGGAGAAAAACATTTCAATATGTACATTAAATATACAAAATTTATTTTTAAATCCATGAATTATTTCTGAAGTGTGTCATAGAAATTTTGGGATCCATAAATGAATCAACATGAGAAACATGGTAGTCTGACGTGAGAGTGCGCTCCCACTGATTGTAAATTCTGATAGTTAAAACAGCAATTGACTAAATATTATAGGTAAGGTAAAGGTAAAGGTAAAGGTAAAGGCCCTCCCGTTGATCGTCGATTTGCTCGAGCGGGCCCAGTAATGTCTCCATTGGAAACTTTGTTGTTACTGTGTCTGGCACATCGAATACTCTCGGTAGCTTGCCGGGCTCTCCGAGAGGGGCGGAAGAATCGAACTCGGGTCGGCCATGTTGGCCGCTTGTAAGGCAAGCGCCCTACCCGAGAGCAGGACTTTATAATATCACTAAAAATCACCTGCTTTCATCAGGTGCATTAATATTTCAAAGGCTTAAGATCACCAGAATGTTAGGATGCTAATGTAAGCAGGACTCAAAAAACAGCTACGAAATTTTCCTGCCATTTTAAAGTGGTGTTTTTCTCTGCTTCAGTGTTTGCTTGGTTTCCTGTAAATTTTGGATGTTTTCTAAAGTTGATTTTGACAGTTTCTGCTTGTTTTTCAATGCTTCTGTGGGGAGTTATTTACCATTTTGCTGATGTGACTGTATCAATGGCTCTGAGTGTTTATATTGCAAGTGGTTAAAAACAATTTATTGGGAAATACTATGGAGAATTCTGTCTGTAGAAGTTTAAGACTGAATTAGAGAAAGGGAAAAAAGGATAGAGAGTCCAGGTCTCTTCTTGTGTTTAGAGTAGAGAAAAATTCCAAGAAGAGGGAAGTCTTATACAATGTTATAGATAATAAGATATTAATAAATAATGAATTTTAGAGCATAGAATACAATATGATATGTACAGTATATATTTTTAATGAACTGTGCATATTGCTGGATACTCTCCAGAAAGTGCCCCAATTAACTTCACTGTATTATGCCTTCAGTTCTTGAGTCCTTCTGTAGTTTCCTATTACACCGAATTTTGTCTGACCTATTCTGTTATTAGAATGAAATAAAAGTGATGTTAGATGACCTGTGACTAGATTAAGACTCAACATTAAACCACCTTTTCCTTTTTTTTAATTTTTTTTGCTTTTTGGGTCATACCCAGCGATGCACAGGGGTTACTCCTGGCTCAGTAATCATTTTATGCATATTTCTTAGAATAGGAAATAAAAACAATAAGAAAAATTAACATGGTAATGTACTTCATTGAGTTGGAATAAGAATAGGAGAAAATCAGGTTACTAGAAGGAAAATAAAACTAAGAAGACAAAAAATTCCAAAGCAAGTGAAAAATAAAAGCAAAACTAAAAACTGAAAGCAATGTGAAAAATAAATGTAAAAATTTAGTAATGTGGAGAACAGAAAACCAAGATGCATATTTGAGTGACCTTGGGGGCCACACCCGGAGGTGCTCAAGTCTTACTCCTTGCTTTATCCTAATGTATCACCCCAGGAGGGACTCGGGGGGAATATTAGGTGTCTGAAATTGAACTTGCATTGTCAGCATGGAAAGAAAATGCCTATCAAATCTCAAATATCTTAAATTCTTGAATTTGAGATATAATACATTGGGATATAATACATTGAGATATAATCCAATACATTGAGATATAATACATTGAGATCCATAATCTCAATATAATACATTGAGATATAATATATTCCAGAATTTGAGTGGTTTGAAAGCAGGGAATATTTGCTCTCCCTTCATATTTTTTTGTATTTTGTTTGGGCCACACTCCAGTAGTGCTCAGGGCTTACTCCTCATTCTGCACTAAGGGATCACTCCTGGCATGGCTCAGGGGACCAGATCCAGTGACAGGGATCAAACCTGGATTAGCTTTGTGCAAGGCAAGTACCCTGTCCATTGTAGTATCAATTTGACCCTTTGGTTTCTATTATATCTGGAGCGCTTCCATACTTTTTTTATTTATTTTTTTGAGTATGAGTTTTTAAATTGTCAGAGAAAAAGGTGGTTCTCATTATTTTTAGATAAGGAACCAAGAGCAGCTAAAGTATCTTTGTTCTGATCTCTAGTTGAAGTCATTTCTTGGAAAGAAGAAATGCCCAGTGTAATTTACTTCAAAGTACTTTTGTGGAGGAAATAGAGAAAAAAAGATGCATAATTTTATTCTCTTAAATTAAAAATGCATGCAGTGAGCCAAATTTTTAACATAAAATCTTTTTCATATTTATTAACACTGTAGCTACATCCGTGAGAAGCTGATTATAGAATTCTGAAAAAATTACAGAATTGAGTTAAGAAAGAACAACAAAAGCTTCATGTACACTGTTGAAATAATAGTATACTTGGTTGATTTCATTTACTCTTATAAAACTCTCAGTAATTTTAGTGAAAACTCTATTGAGTATATATAACTGTGGGCTAAGGAAATCTAAGCCTTCTCGGCTGCTCATATTTTCTTGGGTCATTTAATAAAGACTAAACGTCGGGGTACTGGGAAAAGTTGTGGGAAAATCAATCTCTCCCATACAAAGAAATACTCTCAAAAGCATATGAACTGTTGTAGTTACTTTGCTCTCCTAGCCTCTAATATCTTAGTCTTAACCTTGGCCCTACATGGAGCGTAATTCTTTTTCAAGTCGCTACCAATATTATCCCGTACATGCTTGTTGAAACAGAGAAAACCAACTCGTTTTCTCTTCTTTCAGCTAGTACCTTTATCCAAAAATCCACTTGGGTTGTTATTGTTTAACCTTGCCTGACAAAGGACTTTCAGAATTTTCTTATTGTTTGAAATTTTGATCGAAGTGTATAAAATAAAAGACGTGATAATCATACATACCGATGTGTATGAGTATGTGGACTAAATATATTAAAGTATGTGAAAAAAATTTCAAAAGATAACATACCAGTTTTCTTGTCATTTTATTTTGGAAGTAAGAAAATAAATTGTCAATTAATTGTTTCTAGTTAGCTTACTGTTTAAAAGCTCCTTTTATTCATATTTATACAAAATAAAACACACTTTACCTTGAATTACTTATAATGATTTTCTTGGCCTACCTTTGAAAGAAATTAAGTGTATTAAAAATTAAGTGTATTAGCAATTTTAAAGTAGTGCATTTTGTTTAACTTTGTGAAATAAATGGTAGGCATGCAAACTGGGAATATGGAAAGGTATTTAAACTATTGTATGATTAAGTCAGGATGAAGTGATCTTAAAAGAGATGGTGAGTATAATGTGAGCAGAAGTGGGAGAACATAGATTAATACAAAGAAGGAAGGAATTTTGTCAAAGGGAGAGAATTCAACAATAGAGTAGGTTTTATTGAAAGAAGCTGGGATGGAACCAGGGCTAGCTACATGCAAGGCAAGCACTTTATCCCCTGTACTATTTCCTTTGACATTTCAGTATACATTTGTTAATATACTCAAAACTACAATCAATAGTTCTTCTTTGTTCTCTATTAGTTCTGATTTTTTTTATTTTTGGGGTCACACCTTGTGATGCTCAGGGGTTACATCTGGCTCTGTACTCAGAAATTGCTCCTGGAGGTGCTCGGAGGACCATATAGGGTGTTTGGAATTGACCCCAGTCGGCTGCGTGCAAGGCAAACACCCTACCTGCTGTACTATTGCTCCAGCCCCCTAGTTTTGACTTTCAACAAAGACTGTTTTACAACTTATAGGTGAATTCCTATAATAAATGGGCCTTTTTAATTAATATCTTAAAATAATTAAAAGCCTTGTTGGTGCTGGATTCATACTGTTCACCTAATAGGACAGATAATTCAAAGGTGACTGTGTTTCCATGGATCCATTCCCAGTATCCAAACAAAAGAATAAATCCTACTTTCATTGCCCTAAAGAATAAAGTGTTCTTTAATGATGAGATTCTAAGATTTAGAAATCACTATTCAAACAAATACATTTGTTCATCTAATATTATTAATTTTTTGGAGGGATGTTGGGTTACACTCTGGCTCTGTTCTCAAGGGTGGAGTTTGGGGGATGAGATGTGGTGCCAAAGATGGTTCCTGTGTTGACCCAAACAAAAAGCCTGTCCTTACCTGGGGTACTGTCTCTCAGTCTCCTCTCCCATTTTATAATTTTTTGTTCAAAATAACCACTAAAAAACTGCATCAAAACAGTTCCTTTGGCTCTGTCCAAAGGAATCGGTTGTAGAGAGTAATTCAAACATAGGCAGTTCACCATCCAAAAAAATGTTTTAGATTCTTCATATGTACTACATTTATGAGTTTTTTTCTGAGTGGTGATTATATATCCATATATATATATATATAACTTATATATCACTTGATCACTTGATACCCCGTTACTCATCGATTTACTCGAGTGGGTGCCAGTAACGTCTCCATTTATCCCTGTTGCGTGCTAGCATAGTCCAGTGGCAACTGCTTGTTCTAAGAACATGCAGATGCAGAGCCTCAAACTGATCATTCAGGGTCTTGACAAAGAAGTGGGAGCATATTTAGGTGGGTGTCCATGTGATCTTTTGATGTCCCGTGGAATTCAGTCAGTAGTGGCTCTAGTCCAATGGTCATCTCTAAACCTTATTACTTGTCCAGCCCATCTGATTTTTGATGCCTTGGCAAATGAGACAGCGTCCCTGGTTCTTGAGCATTGACGGAGATCGGAACTCCGGATTCTATCTCTCATTTGAGTGAAGCATGATACTCCAAGCACAGCTCTTTCGATTCCTCTTTGAGAGACCCAAATAGCGTTCTCATCCTGTTTTCGTAGGGCCCAGGTATCTGAGGCATATGTTAATGCAGGAAGAACAGTGAAATCGAGGAGATATGCTCTGAGCTAGAGGTTCTTTGTCCTCTTAGTTATTTCTTCAACGCTCTTGAAGGCATTCCAAGCCGCTCTCTTCCTCCTGCATAACTCAGGTGCCAGGTCATTCATCATGTTGATTTCTCGGCCTAGGTATATACAACTGTTGCATTCGGAGATGGTGGTTCCGTTGAGAGCGAATGGAGCGTCAGGAACGAGGCTGTTTCTCATAAACATTGTCTTCGTAAGATTCAGCTGTAGTACGACCTTTACACTCTCATGGTCCACTGTACTGAATAAAAACTGGAGGAACAGCCAATGCATTCAAAAGTGTGTGTAGTGAGAGACTGTGAGCACAACCTTTTAAATTGTTGAGGCACAAGCATCTAGAAATGTGTTTCGAACATTTAATTTGACCAACCAGAATAATGACAATCACTCTGGAAATGTAGCTAAATCTGAGCAGATAAATGAAGTTGCCAAAAGGGCCTGGGTCCCTTAACATCACAGAAAGCACAGCCCTCAGCTTCCTCTTTAACTGTCCAGTTTAGTCCTTTTCTTTGGATCACAGCTTTTACTAATGTTGTTAGAGCATTTCTTTCTAATGGCAATGTTTCATCTAATCCTTAACAATTTCCCATCATATTGGACCAGGAATAACTTCCCTTCTAGCATTGCCCATTATTTCTCTTTGGAAGTTTTCTTATTAATAAAAAATATTCTTTGAATGTGGTATAAGTTCCATAACTGAACAATATTAAAGGGCGGTCTTTCTAGCTATGGATCCACTTGGTCATTTTCCTTAATTATCTCGTTATTTGCTTTTTGATGGTCCCTGCAGTGCATAAGTACTGTTTCTTTTGTGGTCTAGACTGTTTCCAAGCATTTTAAAATTTCCTCCCTATGCTTTATTGGACAATTTTTATTTGCTAAAAATCCTCCCTCTTTCCAAATATATGCATGTGCTTGAGAACTAACAACATATTTAGAATCAATATAGGTGTTTATTGTAAGTCTTTCTGCCAATTGGCAGGCTTGGGTAAGAACAATTATTTCTTTCTTTTGTGTTGAAGTTCCCATGGCAAGGCTGTGGTTTTCATTATTCATGAAACTAGTGGAAATCCTTTTCTTCTTACTCAATCTGCCCAGCAATGAGGAATTTACCCAAGGGCTCTTGTAGCTTGATTTCCAGGATACATTGGTTCTTACTGAAACCTTCACTGAGTGGATAGAAGTGTTCTCTGCAGGTTGAAAAAAAGCAGAGAATATTTAAAATGTTAAGAAAATAATCCCTAGATTTGACTTACTCAAATCTCTGCAGAGTGACAATGGGAATTCTTTCACTTTTAAGTTTTCCAGGATTTAACTTCCGCTTTAAAAATTATCAATTTTTAACACCCAGGTATCTCCAATTATCAGGAATTGTAGACAAATTAAATCACACCCTAAAAGTAATACTGGGGGAGTTATGTCAAAAAACATCTGAGTTGTGGTTCTCACTCTTAACTACAGTCCTACTTGGGTGCAGAATAGCTCTTGGGGTCAAACTTAAACTATCAACTGAAACTTAAAGCTATTGTATGGTAGACACTTTTTAACCACACATTTCTTATTTTACTTAGAAAGTCTAGAATTAACTACTCATGTCATTAACCTAGGACAGGTGCAGAAAGCAATTCAAGAATATGAAAATGCTGTTTAGCATTGTTGGTCCCCTTTGGATCAACAGCTAAGTGGAAATGAACTATCAAGATATTCTGAGAACCTCTCAATACTTCCAGAATAAAATGTTACATATGCCTAAACTGAGGACCAGACTCTGATAGGTAACAGTTAATCTACTCCTGTAAATCAATCTGGGACTTATAAAAGTCATTTTTCAGAAAACCCATATCTCACTCTTCAGCTCTAAAAGCCAAGTTACACGTAATTCTCCTAGTAGGCCAGCAGATGCAGGAGATGGCTGCAAGGAATGATGAAAATACACAATTTACTGCAACATGGTTGAAACTGTGTGTATCTTGTTGAGTGAAGTAAGCCTGAAGAATAATAAGTACAGGGTGATCTCACTTAACTGTGGTATATAGAAAACTGTATGAGGAAATGCACTGTAGGAAAAGGAGGAGGCCTAGATCACCCATTACTCCAGTGTTTGGAGAGTAGAAAGACAGAGAACAAGAGAAATCTGGCAGCGGGTGGAGTGGGGGAGAAGAGAATGGGAGGTAGTGGGTGAATGGACATCAGGGCTTCAGTAGCACTAGTAATATGGGTGAGTGGTATAGCCATATATACAAAACACAGACTTTAGAATACTGCAATGTGAGTTCTAAGTTGCAACCACTGAAATCAAAATGTGCCTGTCAAGTTTATAAGGGGGATGGGATTGGGGTGGGAATGGAGAGGGGATTGGGATGGCGAGGGACTATGGGACACTGGTAAATGGAAATTGACACTGGTATTGAAATATTACTGCCCTGAAACTCAACTATCAAAAATTTTCTGAATCAAAGTTCTTTTACTGTGACAAAAATGAAAACACAATTACAATATATTTTTTAAAGTAAGAGATAGCACTTTCCTTTGGAGAAACTAATCAGAACCAAGCAAGAGGACAATAAATTGTGATATAGTCATTATTTTATTGTTTTCTAAATGTTCTGTTCTCCTTGAGTCAGAGAAAGTCTTTGTTTCTTCTCCATGGCCTAATATTTTATTTGTTTGTTCGTTTGTTTAACCCCTTTTCTCCTCCCCGCCCCCCTCCCCCCCACCCACGCACATCCACAGTGGTGTTCAGGGATTACTCCTGACTCTGCACTCAGGGATCATTCTTGGCAGGGCTTGAGGGATAACATGGGTTTCCAGGGATTGAACCTAGATGAGCTGCATGCAAGGAAAGCACCCTACCCACTGTACTATTTGTCTAGCTTTGATGACTTAATAAACAAAAAACAAACAACACTGTCCTCCTGTTGTTCATCGATTTGCTCGAGCGGGCCCAGTAACGTCTCCATTGTGAGACTTCTTGTTACTGTGTTTGGCATATTGAATTCTCTCGGTAGATTTCCAGGCTCTCCTAGAGGGGCAGAGGAATCGAACCCATCTTGGCCGGGCTGGCTGCGCGCAAGGCAAGCACCCTACCGCTGTGCTATCACTCCAGCCCAAACAAAGACTGTCCTCCCCTAATGTCCTGTAATGTCTCCATTTTGAGACTTGTTGTTACTGTGTTTGGCATATTGAATACGTCACGGATAGCTTGCCAGGCTCTGCTGTGTGGGCAAGAAACTCTTGGTAGCTTGCCGGGATCTCCAAGAGTGGTGGAGGAATGGAACCCAGCTCAGCCAGACTGGCTGCAGGCAAGGCAAATGCCCTACCGCTGTGCTATACCTTCTATATATGCTATACCTTCATATACTTACAGAAGGTATATGACTTAATAATGAAAACAAAATGTATTGTCTAATTACTCTGATTTTTATTTCAGACTGAAAACTTTGAAAACCAACAAACTATCACTGGGTTATGTTAAGTTAGCATGAGATTCATTCCCTTACACAGACAGGTCCACACCCTTTGCCCGTAGGAAGCAGATATAGAAGATGGACCTTCAGCCATATGGCCCATACAATTTAAGGGATAAGAATACTAGAGGTAATGTTACAGTCAAAGAGGGAGAACATGGTGATGAGTTTTGGGGGAATAATGGAACTGAGAAGAATCTACCCATACCTGACGTATCCCAATGGCACAAAGACCACATCCCTTAGAAATTTAGATATAGAACATTTTGGAGATAGAGAAAATGGGCCACCACCCAGAAACATAGGTTCCACCAAAAGAAGGCTGATACACTCAGAAAAGGAGAAACTTCAAGATAGTCTAAAAGTCACTATAAGAATGTGGAATGGAAGGGCCATCAAGCATTCAAGGCTTTTTCCATATAACACATTCTTATATGAAGGCAAGTACAGACGAAGACAGTTTGGAAGAAACACTACTATAATACCAACCTTGTAAAGGCATTCTCAATCCTGAAAAAGATGTGTATTTAGGGATTTTTCTTATGGGAATGACTGTCAGGCCAAAGAAAAATAATTAGATATTTTTATATATAATTAGATATAAAATAATTAGGAAAACAGCAACCATGGATCTAAGAAAAGTCTTTCAAGACACAAGTGTGTTTCCAACATTGATCAGAAGACATACAAATAAGAAGTCACAAACATTTCATTAAAATTTGGAAGCCTGAAGGCCCTAGAGTGCCCACTTTCATCAGTCCCTACTTTCATCACTAAGGACCATCAGGATGAAAAAAAAAAACTATCTATTTCTGCAAGAGTCACCCAACAATTAAGAACCTGTCCTTGACTGGATTAGAAAAACTGGGACTCTCCTAACCATGCAATATCCATCATATGCCCCACTGCCAGATCTGTCTAACTTCCATACTCAGGGCCCACCTATCAAAATACTCATGGTATTTTGTAAGGGGATATGGCCAAATCCATCCTTTGATGACCTCAGTATTCCAATTTTCTAGTCACAAGGCAGCACAGGTTTTCATTTGTCACAAAACTTAGAATCTCCCCCATTCATAATGAGCTGCTGGTCACCTCTCCCCTTCCGCGTCCAAGAGTAAATGGAATGATTTGTGAAAAGCTCATAAATTTTCAGGTAAAACTCTGGATGAGAATGCTCAGAGCCTCGTCCAAATTTGGAGGGACCAGCCCTGTGTGTAGAAGTTCCTGAGTCAGATCAACTATGCTCATCCTTGGAAAAGGAAAGTCCTGCCTTGCCTTCATGCCATCTTTATTACCTGTGAAGTACTTCATAGGTGTCGGCAAACATATCTTTGAGCAGCAATCTCAGCAAATGAGGGATAAATCTTCCTCTGCCAATTATAACCAAGAACAGACTTCTTTTCAGTGCAAAACTCAATCTTTTATGTGAAACGACATGCCCTTTTCCTATGTGCTATTGTACACATGTGGTGCAATGGACTCTAAGAAGCACCTAAGTCCAAATCATCTGTACAAAAGAGCTTAAAAAGATTCAGTGTGGAGATGCATGCTCATTAACTGTAATATCACTGAATTGACTGACCCTACCTCTTACATGGATCTCAGAACTTGGAATTGGCTGTATGCCAACTACTTCTGATTGTATTGGCTGTTGTTCAACCTACCCATTCTCCAAGTTTTGTTCCTAATTTATGTATTCCTATGCATTAATGTATCAGATATATTTGTATAAAACTTCATTCTTATTAGTCTGCCTCTGTTCCTACGTCTCTACTCTTCAACTTATTTGTGGTGTAGAATCTAACATTCAAACGGACCAAAGCAAACTGCAAAATTTCTTGTGTTCCAGTGCCTGGGCTTGAAAGTAATCATGCAGTTAGCCTGCATGGCTGACTCCTGAGTCCTGTAGAGGATCTAAGGAATGTGTGCACTGAGGAGAAAATCCTAAGGAGGGAGTGTTGGGGTGACGGTGACTCCTCTCTCTATGCTTCCCTCTTCTCTCCTACCTCTCTTAACTCACCCAAAGATAGTTTGGCCCCTTTTAAACACACTTCTATATTTTTGGGGGTTTTATGTATGTATTGCGGTGCTAGAAATCAAACCCAGAATGTCACACACATGAATTATGTGGCAAACTACTGATTCACAGTCCTGGTTCTTTTGACTTTTATTGAAACATAGTCAGAAGCCAGTCATTCTCTCACATTTCAGTATCACAGTATCATCGGAAGAGAATGGATTTGGCATTGAGATTCTTCCATTAGAATTACAGGAAGAAAAACTATGTATCTTCTCTGTAAGTATTGAGAATTTAAGTTTTCTTAGAAGTTATCCTGCTGCTGAAAATTATCCAAGGTGGGGTTCGAGAGATAATACAGTTGGTAGGTCATTTGCCTTGCTCACAATTGAAGTATGAATCAAGGCACCCCATAGTGATCCTCCTATGCAACACCAGCAGTGATCCCTGAGTGCAGGGTGAGATGAATCCTGACTACTATTAAGTGTGACCCCAAAACAAACAAACAAAAAAATAAGAAGCTGGAACTCTGTGCATTAAAATAATATTTCCGGCAAATTCTGAAAACTGAGATACAGACCAGATAGAGAAAAAACATTGGCACCTGAAGATAGTTCCTTGTAAATGAGCAGGACTAGCAACTAAAGGTATTTGTGGCTTCAGTTCCAAACAGGATGGGTGATGGCAATACTGTTTTCTCACACTATGACTGGTCGAAACTGAATGCGTTTTTACTGGGTCATGGTAATAAGTTACAGGTTTTTGATTAGAAGCTGAAATAAGGATATCACAATTGCATTCTGGTATCATCTTAAGCAAATTAGACTTATTATGAAGAAGATTTTGATACTTTCTATCTTAACCACAAGATAGCTCTTGTAAAATATTAAAGTAATACAGGTGTCTTTGTTTCAATCTATTTTTAATATATTTGCACTGGTATTTGTACTGACTTAAAGGAACTCTACAGAATGGGCTACAAAATATTTCATGTCGTGTGTCCACTACTCTTTCACTAAAACTTCTCAAAATATAATAAATAATCTGCCTATATATTGAGGCAGACTACCAGGGAACTCTAAGTATTAGATGTTTATAATTTAATAGTACAATTAATTTTACTTTGTGGAGTGATAGCACAGTGTTAGGGCGTTTGCCTTGTGCACAGCCAGCCTGGCTGAGCCAGGTTCGATTCCTCCGCCCCTCTCGGAGAGCCTGGCAAGCTACCGAGAGTATTCAATGTGCCAAACACAGTAACAAGAAGTTTCACAATGGAGATGCTACTGGGCCCGCTCAAGCAAATCGATGAACAACGGGAGGACAGTGCAATATCAGAGGATTGTGCTACACTGCAGACTGCACACACTTTGTTGTGGAGCCAGGGATTCCAGCCCAAATGGCAGCTGATCACACTCGACCTGTGAGAGAATTCCCAGGTTCAAATTTGTAGCTTTCTGATAGTGATCTACCACTGAGTTCTCCCAGAAACACTTAAAATGTATTCTTGGGGACATAAAGATAGTAAGGGGTTAATGGACTAAATCTCATGCCTTAGGAAACTTATTCCATTTCAAGTCTTGGCCCCAGGTGTTGCCAGGTGGAGCCCTGGGGAGACCCCAAGCACCACTAGATGGGGCCTAGAAGCACATTTCTCCCTGTTCCCCTCTCCCTGCCACTGTACCACTGGAATGATTCAGGTAATTCCCAGGACCACAGCTCCAAGACATAGTACCTTGTTGTGTCCTTGCATGAAACACCAGCCCAGCTGGGCAAGCATCACTGATAAAGACCTCAGGCCTAAGCACTGCTTGGGAGGCACTCCTGCCTCCAAGCTCTTCTTCCCTTTCATGATGAAGACCTGAAACAAAACGGAGACCATAGAATTTTGTCTTAATACTATAAAGGTCATATACAACAAATCCACAGTCAATATCATCCCCAGTGGGGGAAACTGAGTCTTTCCTCTAAAGTCAGGCACAAGACACGATGCCCACTTTTACCATGACTATGCAATGTAGTGTGGGAAGTCCTTACCACAAGGAGGCAAAAAAGAGAAATCAAAGCAATGATAATTAGTAAAGAAGTTGAACAAATACTGTCTACGAATGACATAATATTGTACATAGAAACCCCTAAAGACTCCACTAAAAAAATCCTTGAAAAAAACATAAAAAGTAAAGTAGCAAGTTATAAAATAAATGCACATAAAACTGTTGCATTGTCTTTGGACATTCATTATTTCCCCGTTATGTTTTCCTTAGACTCCACATTGAGAGATCTTTCTGTGTACCTCTTTCTCCCGCTGAAAAACTTCACTCAGGGTGATACTTTCTAAAGACCAAGGAAACAAAGAAAATGAGAGCTAGTATTCAATAGGAAACATACCACTTGAGGAGGCTGGGAGATACGACAGGGAGAGGGCAATTAGTATTGTGAAGGGAAAATCAAATTATTGAAGTCGGATGTAGTGCTCAAAGGTGATAAAGTGTGTTGTATGAAATCCTATCAGCCACAGAACAGTAAACCACAATACAAAAACATATAATTCATATAACCCAATATATATGCTTATATATACTTTTATATATAACCCAATATATATGATTATATACATGACCAATATATATGTACTCACATATACAGTTACATATACATATACATATACATATACACTTGCACATATACATGCACATAGGTGGTTTGGGAGACATACCTGGCAGTGCTAAAGCCACTTCTGGTTCTGAACTTAGAAATTACTCCTGGTGCTGTTTGAGGGACCACATGGGAGGTCTGAAATTATACCGAGGTCAACTGCATGCAAGGCAATGCCCTACCCACTGTACAATCACGCCGGTACAGCAAAACCACATACTTTTTAAAAAGTGTCTCCAGTATAGACAGACGAGTAGATAGGAGGCAAAGTGGGCAAGTAGTGAAAATTGGCGGAGGGCAGTGGGTACTGGTGAAGAAACTGGTGTTGAAACAATATGTGCCTGAAACCAAATCATACATAATTGGTCATTTCACTGGTGACTAATACAGAAAGAAAGAAATCTGTTGCATTCTTATACATAAACAACAATATAGAAGAAGGAAAAAATCCCTGCCTTTTATTTGGTGTCAGAAACTCCAAATACCTAGAAATCAATTTAGCAAAAAATGTGAAATATCTATTTAGTGAAAAATATTAGTCAATTCTGAATTACGTCATAGAAGGAACAAGAAAATAAAATCACATTCCTTGTTCATGGATTTGATGAAATAATACAATTAAAATGACCGTTTTATCCAAAGCAATTTATAGATGTAATGCAAAACCCACCAAAATTTCCATGGTAATTTTAAAGAAACAGAACTAGTACTCCTAAAATTCAAATGTAATTATAAAACTCCCAGAAAATCCATGAGAAAGCAAAAGAAAAGAAGGGAAGCATTGCATTTCTAGACTTTAGTCTTGACTGCAATACTCCAATAATTAAAACTGCATGATATTAGGGGGTATGTTGCCAATAGCAGGTCAATCTGTACCTGTGAGGCAAGTGTATCAGCAGCCTGATGTCACCTTCAGACTTCCAGATACCTCCAAATTGCTGCTGTGCCTGTGGCCAGACCCCAAAAACTTGGGACAAAGTTTACCAAGAAAGTAAATGGCCAAAAGTTAGGTATGTGAGAGACACACCCACAAACTACCTCCGGCTCAGCTATATAATTGGAGGCAAGTCCTCTCTGGTTCCTGTTCGAACTGCTTAACGTCCAGGATCCCAGAGACTCAGAGACAAATCTCGGAACCCAGCAGCTTTGGGCAGAGATGTGCCCAGTCACCACAATGGATTACTGGCACTGGACAACCCGGGGGGTGAGCGGGGTGGGTGTTGTCCCTCCGCCTGCTCCCCCTTGGTGGCTCAGTGGCCACCATCCCGAGAGGCCAATGGACAGTCAGGTTTGGGCCCCAGTGACAGGACACGCAGGGTCTCACAGGATAGGGGTTGAGCTGGCGCTTCCTCCCCCCACCCCAACGAGACCTTGAGTCACCACCCACAATAACTCCAAGATGAGGAAAGTCTAGGAAACAACAGAAAATGGACAATAGCCTGAAGAGAAATAAATAGCATACCGGAGAACTGAGTTGAAGAGGAACAATAGGAGAATCATAGGGGTTCCTGAAAAACAGGAAGGCAAAGGTGATGAAGAAACAATAGTTACAAAATTATCAATAACAATTACTCAGAGTTAAGGTTCAAGGATCCCAGCAACAAAGGATTTTACTAGGAAAATTCAAAGACATATTATACTCAAAATACAAAGGTAGAGAATCTACAGTGTCACAAATGGAAAGTAACCACACACACTCACACACACACACACATACACACACACACACACACACCCCAAAAGATTTACAGCAGAGTATAGGTGGATATAGTATAGAGTATGGAGGAATATAGTACAAAAACTCAACAAAACGAACACCTCACCAATCATATCTTATCCAGCTAGATTAACATTCAGATTTAAAAGAATGATACTGAGCTTCATAGACAGGGAACAACTTAGGGAATTCATAGCCTTGAAACAAGTTTTGCAAGAAGTGCTAAAAGGGCTTCTCTCAAGGACAGGATAAACTTGTGGCATTGAGTATGACACTCACGAATGATGCATATGGTTGCCTGCCACTAGATTAAGAAAGGTTATTTTTGCTTGCTAAGGGATTTGTACATTTTCCATGATGAATGTTCTATTTGTATTGGTTAAAATCAGCAATCCAAAAAAATCAGCAATCATCACAAATGGACTCTTACTGATTTATTTTCTGATAATTCTATTTGCCATTTCTTTGAGTTTTGATGGAGCAGGTAGTATGAAATAAATTTATGATGTGAGTGCCAAGGGGGCATGCTGGAGCTGGTGAGAGGGAACGTGGGACCACTGGTGGGCAGAGGAGGATACTAGTGGTAGGATTGATGTTGGAACATTGTATGCCTGAAAAAACTTGTTGTGCATTATGCTTTCTTAAAAGAAACAAACGACAAGTTGAGGAATAAGGCTTCCTTATGACCCTGAGTTTCCATTTCTCTATGCCTAGAACACAAAAACGTTAATCTGACAGGAGATAATGCACACCTATGTTCCTCATGGTTTATCAACATTAGCCAAGATCTGGTAGGAACTCCTGCCTAAAGATGAGTCAATAAATAAACTGAATTATATTGGGCAAGAGTGACAATGCAATGGGCATGGTAATTGCCTTGCATGTGACTGACCCAGGGTTGATCCTCAGCACCCCATATGGTTTCCGGACCATCACCAGGAGCGATCTGAGCACAGAGCCAGAAGTACGTCGTCAGCACTACAGGATATGTGGCTCAATAATAAAAAAATAAATAAAAGGTAATTGTAATAGATAGAAAGATAGGTAGAGAGACACTACTCAGCTATTAGAAAAGAATTTAAAAAAAGTAACCTACTAAAAAATGTGGCATCTACTCAATGATGATCTTGAGCAGGAAGTGGCAAATTAAGGACCCACAGACCCAATAAGATTGTTAGCTTGTATGTCTTTGAACTATGTACTAATAACAGTTTCAAATTATGAAAGGTTTTTGGAGGAGAAGGTGGGAGAAGGTGGAGGAGGAGGAGGGGATGAAGCTACAGAAATTATACATAGACAATAATTGAAAATTTGTAAAATATTTTTCAATCCTTGGTATAGAGCATTGCGCAATCATTTTGAAGAAAGGGTATATGAAAAATTAGTTGCTGCAAATATTGAACCATGCATGGGTGAAGGAGTCAAGAACACCCATGATTTCATCCACAATCAACAATACCATTTCCAATGAGATTTTTAGAATAAAATATTTTAAAATGTCAAAATAGTAAACCAGAAGTCATTTTCTCACATAAAGTCATAAACATCCATCAGGTAAAGTCATTTGTAATAAATGAAATGATATTTTTAGACATAAACCTTACAAAGCATTTTATGTTCATTAACATTTAATTATCATCAACTCCATGTGACATGTATTATTCCCTCTCAAGAAAATATCGCTCCTAAATCCTATAGTAAAGGTTATGAGGCAGAACAGCCAGTGAAAACACAGTGACAAGTCTATTATTAAATGAATCCCACAGATCACTCTATCTGCATCCTTATTATCCATGAATTACAATGAATTACTGTATACAAGAAAATGAGGAATGAGTGAACTAAATTTTGTCAGCTAGTATACCGTCATTACTACAAATTCTAAGTCATGCTGTCACATACATTTGATATGTCTGGAGATTGGTGTTTAAAAATGAATCTTACCTGGCAACAGCATCATGATCACGACCATCCTGTTGTTCGTCGATTGCCTCGAGCAGGCTCCAGTAACGTCTCCTTCGTCCTAGTCCTGAGATTTTTTTTTTTTAAAGTGCCATATTCAAGGCTCTTTCTGGGTTAGGAGAATGAGACCCATCATTGTTACTGGTACTTGGCATATTGGGTATACCACGGGGAGTTTGCCAGACTCTGCCGTGTGGGCAGGTTACATTCGGTAGCCTGCCAGTTTGTCCAAAGTAGGTATGAGATGATAAGATGTCAGTAGCTCAGTCGGTAGAGCATGAGACTCTTAATCTCAGGGTCGTGGGTTCGTACCCCCACATTGGCCAATGCCATGATATCTGTTATTACTAAAATTTTGCTGTTCTTTTGTTTTTTGTTTTAGTGAAGAAAATCTGGATTCTCCCTCTCTAACTCCTGCCTGCCTGCCCAAGCAAACCGTTTGACAGGAAAAATCAGGTGATGGATTTTTCTGGGATACCATTTTTTCAATTCTCTTTTACCATACCAAATCCTCGACACTCATCATACATAGTTTTTCCCAATCTCAGGAAAAAAGATTTTTTTAATTGTAGCAATAAACTTATTAATTTTCTGCACATCATGGTATTTTACAAGTTTCATAGAATAATAAAACAAACACTTTGCATTCTTTAGTACTGTATAATTTTTCATTGTTACGGTTACTCTAGTTTTTCTATCTCAGGTACACTTTTCTGCATGTGGATATTATAATAGTTGACATCATTATAAAGACGTTCTAATTTTTTCTCTTTTTCGTTAGGTAACAACATCTCAAAAAAGTGCACATGATTTTAAGTTAAGGGGTACAATGTTATCATTACATAACTATTTTTTTATTAGTGAGACACCATGAGGTACAGTTGTAGACTTACAAATTTTTGTGCTTGTGTTTCAATTATACAGTGATCAAATACCCATCCCTCCACCAGTGCCCATTTCCCACCACCATGGATCCCCGTATCCCTCCCACCCCTCATCCCCCTCATCCCTCTCAAATATTTTAAAAGCAGCATAATTGATTGTTTTCATGGCAGTTTAGCATATGCAACACTCTTGTATTCAACACTTTGCAGAATTCCTGTGATAAACCTTGCTCATAATAATAACATCAGGACAGTGGTAGAGGGTCTCTGGTACTTTTGTGATGGTGGAGTGCAATCAGAGTCCACCGAAGTATAACATGAAGATGAATGTCAACCATGATACCTCAATAAAATAAAGCAAAACGCAACTTACAATAAAAAATCTTCATTCAAAATTAGTATGAGAGCATGCCATGTGTGTTCATGCAAGTTTAATTAAGAAATTAATTAAATTAAAATTATAATTTATATTTATAATTTTATAAATTATAAAATAAAATTATAATTAAATTAAAAAATTAAGAAATTGGTTCTTATTGAACAATCTCTAATGATAACAAAAATTGTAATTTAAATTTATAGTTGTAAATATTTTGTTATCATGGTGAGGTTTCTGTGTCCTATGCTATACCCTACATTTCAAAATCATTCTGAATGTGAGCAAAACCTAATATGATTTACCATGCCTCAAAGTTTGTGTGGAAGTCCACATTTACTCACCAATGCTCTTTTCAAGAAATCTCATGAACAAAGGTCACAAGTTCGTTTCATATATGACCAATATCCAACATTACATAGATTGTCAACTAAAAAGTTTTTTTTCCTGTTTTTGGCTCACATCTGGTGAACAGAGCTATTGAACCCGGATTTCCCATAATTGCAAATGCCCTTACCTGCTGGATTTTGTCTCCATCCACTGAAACGTATTTTTACTGCTCAGTATGATTTTTGGGTCCGTAACTTCTGCTTGCCATATGCCATAATACTCAGCAGCAGCCAGATGAAAGATCCCAGTGAAATAAGCCAGAGAAACAAGCTGCAGAAGAGTATCTAGAGACAGATTTAGTTGCCAATAAGGTCCTGTGAAGATTGCCCCAAGCTGCTTTGTGATCATAATGACAATCTCCAGTGGGAGAATTTTGTTTGGTTGATTTGGGGCCAGATGCCTCTGTACTCAGGGCTACTCCTGGCTCTGTGCTCAGGGATCACTCCTGGCTGGACTCAGTGGACTGTAGGGATGGCAGGGGCTAAACCTGCACTGTCCTCACACATGGCAAGTGCTGTACCCATGTACTCTCTCTCCAGTCTTCTTCCACTACAGTAACTAAATAGACACACAGGATGTGCTTGTGATAGCCACCCCACAGCCCTGACCAGTCAGATAACTCGGACTAAGTTCATATCCTGGGTAGACCAACGACCACCTGGGTTGACCTAGGGGCACAGCTGAAGATGTAATTACATGTTTTCAGTTGATTTAAAATCTGTAAAAGCGCCTGCCAAAGAGGCAGGCAAGGGACGGGGGTTCAGGGGTGGGGTGATGGGAGAGAACCTGGGGATATTGGTGTTGGGAAATGTACACTGGTCGAGGGATCAGTGTTGGAATACTGTCCGACTGATATTCAATCATGAATGGCTTTGAAATGCTCTAAAAAAAGTTACTCACCTGCCCCCCCCCCCCCCCCCCGAAAAAAAAAGCAACAATGTGTAGAATGAAGTGGAGATGGAGTGAGAGGTTAGGTCTGGGCAACTCATCCATCCTTGGAAATTGGAAACTCAGAGGCCTGAGTGAGCCTGGGAGAATGTCCATGTGACTCCAAGCCAGGCAGACAAACTGAGGGAGGACAGGATCTGGGGTCTCCTCTCCGGACCGAGGGAGGGGACAGCACCAGGCGCCCAGGGCCTTGCATGCACAGACTCCGGGCGCTGAAACCACACTCTCAGCAACGTGTGCCCCGCGCAGTCCCCAGCAGACCCCTCACGGATTCGATCAGGTGCCAACCCACCCTCCACAGCACAAGTCCCAGGCTCAGGAGAGCCCTGAAGGGGCTGGGCAATGGGGCCTCAGCGCTCTGCCCTTGCACGTGGTCCCTGAGCCGTGTGTGGGTGGTGGAAAAGCTGCTACATTGTTTCCACTGTGACGTGGGCCAGGCAACGTCACAATCACCTCCCAGTATATCCTGACCTCACAGAGGCCAGGAGTCAGAAGCCTGGTTTCAGCCGAGATTCCAGCGCGGTCCTCTGCACTTTCTGGGACCGTGGCCTGGAAACATGGGCAACGTTCTGAGTCGACTTCGGCTCCTGCTGAGCCATCGCCGACGTCCCCCAGTGGGTCGTCCGGGGCCAATTCCTGTCTCCAGAAACCCCGCTGCTCGCCCTGGCCGGGGCCACCCCGGGGCTCCTGCACCTGCCGACCAACCGCACCAGCCACGGAGGCCCCCGCCCGCATCCTTCACCATCACGCCCAGGAGGCCCTGTCCCCTGCTGCAGACCAACAACTCCCGGGTGGGGATTCTCTCATCATACGGGGCCAGTCGGAAGAAGATGGTCCTCAGTGCCTTCAGGCCAGCGACATGCGGGTATGGGAGCAATGTCAAGATCGCGGCTGCGGGGCGCAACTTCAACATCCTGTGCGTCCCATCCGTTCAGATCATGAAACCGACAAAACTCCCACAATCTGCCAAAGCAGAGACGATCCAAGACCACCCCCCCAAGAGGGCAGGAAACCGGGAAGAGGGTGCAGAGACGCGCCAGGACGACGACGAGGGCACCCACAGCGCCAAGGCCCTTTGTACCAGCAGCCTGCAGTCCAGTGGCACCGGCCCCACGTGCTCCCGCCCCCGGCCTCTCCACCTCCAGGCCTTACCAGCAGAAGCAGAGCCAGCCTCGGCTGCATCTCCCGAGCCCTCTGCCCCGCCCCGGGGTGCACATGTCCAGCCTCCTGGAGAGCCTCCGGCCTGCGCGTCGGTGGGGTCCGTGCCCCGCTGCTCACAGCCAGGGACGTCAGCAGCAGGAGAGCAGCCTGCAGATGCCCGGCGCAGCCCTGCCGGTCCACCAACAAGAACCAACGTGGCCGAGAAGAAGCCTCCAGAGCCTGCACCGGGGAGTGCTGCTCCGCAATGTGAAGGCAAGAGGGCCTGCAAAAGGAAACACCCTATGCCAGAGGCACCACAGCTGCCTCCTCCCCAACTGCCCCGGCAGTGGGGCCGCGGTGAGTTTCCCCCTCCTCCCAAACTTCCCTGTGTACTCAACAAAAAGTTCCAGGCAGCCAACCACAGTGAGCGTTCCAAGAGGCTGCGGCACAAAAGGGCCATCCCATCTTTCAGGGCCGGTCGGAAGAAGCTAGCCCTGAGTGCCTTCAGGTCAGCGACATGCGGGGACCGGAGCAATGTCAAGATCGTGGCTGCGGGGCGCAACTTCGACACCCTGAGCGTCCCATCCGTTCAGATCATGAAACCGATAAAACCCGCACCATGGGCAAAAGCTGAGATCATCCAAGACCACCCCCCCAAAAGGGCAGGACACGGGGATGTGGGTGCAGAGACGCGACAGGAGGACGACGAGGGCACCCGCAGCGCCAAGGCCCTTTGTACCAGCGGCCTGCAGTCCAGTGGCACCGGCCCCACGTGCTCCCGCCCCCGGCCTCTCCACCTCCAGGCCTTGCCAGCAGAAGCAGAGCCAGCCTCGGCCGCATCTCCCGAGCCCTCTGCCCCGCCCCGGGATGCACATGTCCAGCCTCCTGGAGAGCCTTCGGCCTGCGCTTCAGTGGGGTCCGTGCCCTGCTGCTCACTGCCACGGATGTCAGCAGCAGGAGAGCAGCCTGCAGACGCCCGGCGCAGCCCTCCCGGTCCACCAACAATAACCAACGTGGCCGAGAAGAAGCCTCCAGAGCCTGCACCGGGGAGTGCTGCTCCGCAATGTGAAGGCAAGAGGGCCTGCAAAAGGAAACACCCTATGCCAGAGGTACCACAGCTGCCTCCTCCCCAACTGCCCCGGCAGTGGGGCCGCGGTGAGTTTCCCCCTCCTCCCAAACTTCCCTGTGTACTCAACAAAAAGTTCCAGGCAGCCAACCACAGTGAGTGTTCCAAGAGACTGCGGCACAAAAGGGCCATCCCATCTTTCAGGGCCGGTCGGAAGAAGCTAGCCCTGAGTGCCTTCAGGTCAGCGACATGCGGGGACCGGAGCTCAACCTCTCTGTCTGATATGGCAATGGACATAGATCCAACAATTCCCACTCAGTCCCCTGGAAATGTCCTGTATTCACCTGGGTGGAGAGTTTAGAAGCCACATGCCTCTTTGCCAAGCAAGAAGTGTAGCCCAGAAACAACATGCAGAATTACCATCTGATGCAACCCATTCTGAGAAAAACTTATCCATGGTCTTCGCCGGTATTTTGAACTATCTGCCGGAAGCATCAGTGTACATACAAACTACAATTCCCAATCAGTCCCATCAAACTGTCCGGTACTCATCTGGGATGAGCGTTAGTAGACACACAGCAGCTTTTTGATAGCAACCGAAATTCAGCTCCAACAGAGTGTACAAAACTTGCATCAGTCTAAGATCATCTATGCAGAGTACTGTCATCACTAATTCGGGGGAAGACCCAGAGAATACCTAGCACTGGAGACCGAAGTGCATCGTCTGCTGCTGCTAGTAAGAAAACATCTGTATTCATAGAGCCCTCAATCCCAATGAGTGGTAGAAACATCAGGAACAACCTACCCTCTTCAGACCATACTCATCCATGGTCACACAGTTCACTACGGTAAAGAAAGAACAAGGCAACTCTTACTGATCAGGGAGCCAGTCTATCCTTTAGTTTAACAGATGCTGTTTAAAGAAACAGAAGTCCTTCTGACAATGGAAGAACTTCAAGAAACACCTTCATTTGGAACAGCACCAGTTGGAACATCACTTGTCTGTTCTGTGCACACTTTCCACCGTGTTTCCCCTGTCTCCCTTCTTCCCCCAACTGCCTTTACCTTTCCATCTGTCCCCTGTACCGTGGAACCCTATTCTTCCTGTCCCACTGTTCCCACATGTCACCCTTTTCCCATCCTCTGTCCCATTGCCTCACATTTTCCAGCTGCTGTGCACGACTTAAAATTGTGTGATCAATCAAAGGTCCCAGGAACCAACAGGCAAAAGGGAAGTGATTAGACGAAGATGAATGACAAGCACTACTTTAAGAACCATCTTTCAACATATCTGTTTGTGTTCATCTTTGATTATGGGACAGGCAACTCAAAAGTCAAAAGCAGTCCAAACTATTTGAAAGATTGAAGATCCAGGAATGCCCAGTTTCACTGGTGCCACTGAGGACCACCAGGACCAAGAAAACCACCTAACCATCTATGCTTGTATGACTCACTGCAACAAATGAGAAACGTGCCCTTCACTAGATCAGAGAACTTGGGACTCAGCTAACCATGCAGAGGGGGGCAGACAAGTATGAAAATTAGACAGAGCTGACAGTGGGACATACAATGGATATTCCATGGTTAGGTGAGCCCCAGGTTCTCTGATGCAGTCAAGGACACGTTTCTTATTTGTTGTGGTGACTCTTACAAGTGTAGGTGGTTAGGTGGTTTTCTTGATCCTGGTGGTCGTCAGTGGCACCAATGAAACTGGGCATTCTGGGATCTTCAATCTTGCAAATAGTTTTGTAATGTTTTTGACATTTGAGTTGCCTATCCCTTGATCAACGATGGACACAAACAGATGTGGACAGTGCTACAGAGCCTGGCTCCGTTCCCAACATTTGAGGACCACAACATTCCAACATTTTAGCCAGCAAGTGAGTGCATTGGATGTCATGACGCACTGGACTTCAAGTATCAGTACCCTGACTTGTAGATTCACCAGAGTGATGTATTTTCATCGACTGATGTCTGCAATTTGACGGGCTCAAGCTCTGCAGTGGGCTCCTCTCAGACCATGGGTTGTATTTTTGAAGAAGGTCATTCCCAACATCTCAACACCTCAAGAGTCCAACATTCTAACCAGCAAGTGAGTGCATTGTATGTCTAGCAGCACTGGACTTCAAATATCAGTACCCTGACTTGTAGATTCACCAGAGTGATGTATTTTCATGGACTGATGTCTGCAATTTGACGGGCTCAAGCTCTGCAGTGGGCTCCTCTCAGACCATGGGTGGTATTTTTGAAGGTCATTCCCAACATCTCAAGACCTCAAGAGTTCGACATTCTCGCCACCAAGTGAGTGCATTGGATGTCATGGAGCACTGGACTTTAAGTATCAGTAAACTGACTTATAGATTCACCAGAGTGATGTATTTTCATTGACTGATGTCTCTAATTTGACGGGCTCAGGCTCTGCAGTGGGCGCAGAATTAAATTGGCAGGATGACAACTTCTACTACTTATATTGCTTGGCTTTTATTCTTCCCTACCCATTTTCTCAATTTTTGTCCCTAATTGATTTCTGTGCATTTATGTCTTAGATGCACTTGAACAAAAACTCATTCTTATTAACCTCTCTCTGCTCATGTGTCTTTACTCGTCAACTTAGCTGTCTTGGAGATACTGACATTCACATGGTAATATGTTGGACCAATGTTGGAAAACTGCAAAATTGTTGTTCCAGTGCTTAGGCCATGAAAGTAATCATGCATTCTGACTGCATGGCTGACTCCTGATTCCTGTAGAGGATCTAAGGAGTTTGTCAGCTGAGGAGGAAGATGATAAGGAGGAAGAGTTTGGGTGACTCTCCCCTCTATGTTTCTCTCGTCTCTCCTACCACTCTAACCTCACTTGAAACTAGTTTGGCCCCTGATATGCACAGGAAATCAAGTTTTGAAAAACATTTTTAATGTTGTTTTGGGTTTTTATGCATGCTCTTGTGTTGTGGTACCAGGAATCAAACCCAGGATGTCACAAATATGAAGCATGTGATATACCACTGAGCCATATCCCTGGTTCTTGTGGCTTTTAACTTATTCATACGTCCGCATTGTCACTTTCTTGCTTCATTCAGAGAAAATGGATTTGACACTGGGTTTTACATCTGGAGTAACAAGAACATTTTTATATCTTCTCTGTAAGTTTTCAAAATTTAACTATGCTTAAAAGTTATGTTGCCACAATTGTGCCAGAGAGATAGTACAACAGGTAGGGTACTTGCCTTTCAGATTGGCTGACCAGGATTGATCATTGGCACCACTTATGTTTTTCGGAGCCTGTCAAGCATGATCCCTATGTACAGCCAGGAGGAAACCTTTCTATTTCCACCTTTCCTCTATTCCTTTCCTTCTCCTCCCTTTCCCTCCCCTTGTGCCCATCTCCTCCCCTTTCCTCTCCCTTCCCTTTTCTTCTCTTTACCCCCCTTCCACCTTCCTTCCCACTTTTCTCTCTTCCCCTCTCTTCACTCCTTCCCTCCTTTCCCTCTCTCCTCTTCCCTCTCTCCTCTTCCATCCTCCTCTCTCCCTCCCTGCCTCCTTCCCTCCTTGTTTTCTTTCTAGACCACATTCAAGGTACTCAAGGCCCCTCCAAACCCAGCGTCTGGAGTGGGGGTGGAACACCTGGGGTTGCTCTGTGGACCATGTGATGTCAGGGGCTAAAACCTGGCTTTCCACGTGCAACGCATTATGATCACATTCATGATGATCCAATTAATTAAGCATGTGTAGCCTCTGGTGTTCAACACATAAAACAAGGAACATTGACTGTTATTTCTTATTTGATCAACTTGACATCTAACGTCAGGGTTTTTCCTCCACATGTGGGTGCTTCCATAGTTTTCATTTTTTCTTTCCCTTGTCCAATTGGCCATTGGTATGTAGCTGGAGTCCAACCTAAGCTCTTCTTGGATTACTTGGAAAACAACCTGCATGTGAAGCAGACTAAGAGAGCAGAAGAAAGAGGCAGGTAATCAAATTAGTGGATAACAAGTACACAATGGTAGTTACTTCGGTTTTTGTTTTGGGCAATCTCAAGATGTTTTCCTTCAAATGCAAAGTTTCATACAGACTTTTCCCGGAAATACATGCAGTGCCAGTAATACAATACCTACATCAAAGCTCTAGCCTTGGAGCAGAGTCTGGAAAGCACATACCTTGAGACAGATATAAAAAGTGTCTGCCCAGACCCAGCATCTGGCTCAAATGCATGGTCAGATCTGGCATGGGGTGGAGGGGCCTATGGTGAGTGCCTGTCCACTCCAGAGAGAGTGCAATATTTGGGGACCTACTGGACTTGTACTTGGCACTTTAGAGTTGTGGTCGTGGTGTGGTGATTTAGTGCTGGGGATTAAATTTAGGTCTTGGATCTTGCATGTCAGGCATAGAGCACTGAAGTCACATCCCTAGCCATCGTGCATTCCTTTGATAGCCTTCCTCAGTACATGTCTGCTTTTGTCTATGCGGCTTATTTTTATTTTATTTAATTAACTTATTTATTTATTTTGCTTTTTTTGGTCACACCCAGCGATGCTCAGGGGTTACTCCTGGCTCTTCACTCAGGAATTACTCCTGGCGGTGCTCAGGGGACCATATGGGATCCTGGGATTTGAACCAGGGTTGACCGCGTGCAAGGCAAATACCCTCCCTGCTATGCTATCGCTCCAGCCCCTATGCTGCTTATTTTTACATCATAATAAGCAACGATAGCAAAGTATCCTGTGTTTTATCCAGAGTTTTCCTCAAGATTTTCAACCAATAGATTGTTTTAACTAAGTCTTAGTCTGAAGAGGATTGTATTTTCATTTTTGAAGCAGTATCACCCCTACTGTCTTTAACTTCAACTGTTTAAAACGATCCTATATTTTAGTTTGGTTTTGATTCAACTATTATTTCTTCATATTAATTTTATTGCTTATCCTGATAGTTGAGTAATCATTCTTTTTATAACTGCTCATTATTTGTCCAAAGAGATTTTTTTTGGAACCTGCTAATAACGAAAGGCATCTGAGGATCAAGTCGAGAAAACAGATGCTCAGGAGTAAATAGGATTCAGAGTCAATTTATTCCCAAGTTACAAAAGAATAGCATTAACTGTTTTCCTGTGTCTATACAAAAAGGGGAATTGGTCTGAAGTAAACTATGCAAGAGGACATAAGGGAAAGAGAGAAGCAATATTTCACTTAGGTAAAGGTAGGGTAAAGGCCCTCCCGTTGATCTTCGATTTGCTCGAGCGGGCCCAGTAACGTCTCCATTGGAGACTTTGTTGTTACTGTGTTTGGCATATCGAATACGTCACGGGGAGCTTGGCAGGCTCTGCCATGCGGGCGAGATACTCTTAGGAGCTTGCCGGGCTCTCCGAGAGGGGCGGAGGAATCGAACTCGGGTCTGCCATGTTGGCCGCGTGTAAGGCAAACACCCTACCGCTGTGCTATCAGAAATACAAAATCAGAGATTTCTGAGGAATTTGACTTTACAAGTCACAAGGGAGGTCAACTAAGGTTCACCAATCAGATGCAGGTAGGGATGCCCCCTATATAACCCTTCCGTAACTGTAATGCAACACTTATGTAACAGCAACTTATAACCAATCAGCTAAATACAAGTAGTGGAAAGCCTGTTAGACTGCATCCAAAATGGTGGTCCATAGAAAGTTTGTTATATTATGATATGCTATCAAAGTCACTCACTTTTGAGACTTGGGGCCGCTCATTTCCAGAGGGCTGCCACTGTGTGGGTGAGCCAGACGAGGGCCCTAGCTCAGGCTAGCCGAGCTAGTCAATAAAGATTCTTTGCTTATTGCATCACAACTTGTCTTCGTGTGATTCCTCTGGGCACTGATAGAGGGATGGGTACTCAATCATTGTATATGATATGGCAAAAGGGTACGCAAAACAAATGGTGAACATTGCTAATCATCAGGGAGATGCAAATCTTTCTCTCTTTCTTTCCTTCTTTTGTTCTTTCCTTCCTTCCTTTCTTCCTTCCTCTTTCTTTCTTTCTTTCTTTCTTTCTTTCTTTCTTTCTTTCTTTCTTTCTTCTCCTTAATCCCTCCTCCTCTCCCTCCTTCTCTCCCTCCTTTCTCCTCTTTCTTTCTTTCTTTCTTTCTTTCTTTCTCTCTTTCTCTTTCTTTCTTTCTTTCTTTCTTTCTCCTTCCTCTCTCCTTCTATCTCCTTTCTTTCTTTCTTTCTTTCTTTCTTTCTTTCTTTCTTACTTTCTTCTACTTAATCCCTCCTTCTCTCCCTCCTTCTCTCTCTCCTTCTCTTTCTTTCTTTCTTTCTTTCTTTCTCTCTCTCTGTCTTTCTTTCTTTCTCTCTCTCTCTCTGTCTTTCTTTCTTTCTCCTTCCTCCCTCCTTCTCCCTTCCTTCCTTCCTTCCTTCCTTCCTTCCTTCCTTCCTTCCTTCTTTCCTTCCTTCCTTCCTTCTTTCCTTCTGTTCTTTTTTATTTGCCTTTTCATTTTTGCTTTTGGACCACTCTTGGTAGTGCTCAGGGATCACTCCAGGCTTTTTGCTCAGGTTCACTCCTGGAGGCCATTAGGGGACCATGTGCCATGTCAGGGACCATACGCCGGTCAGCAGCGTGCAAGGTCAACACCCTACCCATTGCACTATTGCTCCAGTTCCTTAGTCCTGTTCTAATTAGTCAGTGGATTAGTCGAAACTATTATATAAGAATTTGGGAACTTCAATTGTGGTGACATACTTAAATTACTCACATGAATAAGTGAAAAGTACTTTTCTGGAGACACATCCACATTACATAGCTGCTGCCATGTAAACTCATCAGCCCAGCTTCCCAGATTCACAATTAATCTAAGAAGACATGTAAACTATGCTGCTAACATTTGCAGGTACATTGGTCATCCAGCTGAAAACTTTTGGGCAGTCTTAGGAGGTGGCTAGGCCCAGACCCCACTCTGCCAAAGCTCCAAAATCCACATCTAATCACCCCATAGCTGCTGTCATGCCAATGGCCAAACTTCACTGTTTGACAACTAATTTCTGTAGAAACACAAAAATGTCAAAACTTCTAGGTACTTCAGTTTTCAGGCTGAAAATCAGGAGTCTTCTCAGGGTAAGGGCAGGCAGCCACCTCCCACGTTCCCCATACTTCCAGAAGCCCCAGCAGCCACAACTCATCCCACAGTCACCACCATGTAAACTGATTTGGACCAGTTCCACAGTTCATGGAGCTCCTGGAGAAGGACACCTCCAAATTCCACAATACTGACACGCCCATAGAAACACACCAAATTACATGAGAAAGTAACATGTCAGTCAACTAAGCTCAACAAACAGAATAACATAGCAGGCTCAGCTAGCAACAAACAACTTAGTCTACCCTGAGACAAAGACTTAATGACTTCATGGTTAGATTAAACAATTTTCACAAATTTTCTTCTCCTGGAGTCTTTTTCAGTAACATCATCAGCCAGCCCTTTAGTTGTAACAAGCAAGATGAAATAATTATGTGCCTGGACAGTGGCCGTCTTGGGCATCTGGGAAACTAGGGACAATGGTGGAGGGAAGGTTACACTGGTGGTGGGATTGGTGTAAAGAATTAAAAAACTTCACAAAATCACAAATCATCCTGTTAGTCTTCGATTGCCTCGAGCAGGCCCCAGTAACGTCTCCTTCATCCTAGCCCTGAGATTATATTCAAGGCTCTTTAGGAGAATGAGACCCATCATTGTTACTGGTATTTGGCATATTGGGTACACCATGGGGAGTTTGCCAAACTTATTTAAAAACTTAATTAAAATTAGTTTTCTGGGTGCCAGAAAGATCATTCAGTGGGCATGGCTCTAACCTTGCATGTGGCAAAACTAGGTTCAGTCCTGGGCACTACATATGGTTCCCTGAACACTACCAGGAGTGATCGTGGAGCAGAGAGCCAGGAATAAGCCCATACAACAGCTTCTCCAAAAAAAATCATTTCTGGATAGAAATATTATTTTTCTTCCTTGAATGTTTTACTTCATCACTCTATCTCAAAGACAGTAGAATCAGTGTCATGCTTAGAATTTACAAATTATTATCAATAGGCACATTTTTAGGGTATACACTTTGATAAACTCCAAATATTTAGTCAATATTAGCTCAGTAATCCTAATAGCAGCATGTAGGTAGATATTTCCTAAATACATATGATATTTCCTAAACACATATGGTATTTCCTAAACACATACACACACATTGTACATGTGTGTATACTTTGGAATTGGAGGCCCAAAATTTAAATAAATTGGTCAGGCTCGTCCTTCACGCCCTACTGAAGTCACGAGTTGCCCCACACGAGCGGCTCTCCAGCACGGCCATGGCTCCAGAAGCACAAGGACTTAATGCAGAGCTCGGCAGCTTGCAGCAGAAAAGTGAATGGACTCTGCGTTAATCCACGCCACCATGCCTGCCCGGGAGGGAAAGGGTGTTGCCCTCTTCTGCCTTTTTCCCTCTGGACAGCAAGATGGCGGCCGCCTTGGAGATTTTTGGAAATCCAGGTATGAGCCGGTCGTGACGGGCAACTGAAACCTCATGGAAAGGGGGACCTTTCCGGCTTGTCCTTCACACCCTACCGAGGTCACAGGTTTGCCCCCCATGAGCGGCTCTCCGACACGGCCCTGGCTCCAGAGCCACAGAAACCAATCTCATAATTATCTGACTTTCGGCAGAAGTACTTCCAGGCTTAATAAGTAAAATATCAGAAATCCAAAATCTTTTGGTTCTTCTTACCAGCTGTAGAAAACACATTATTTCACAATGCCTTTTCAGCAGGTCTGATTTGGGGGTGTAAACTCTAAATAATAATGGTGCATCTTTTGTCGAAACAATGAATCTAATCAAAGTAGATAGAGTGTTAACTAGAATTTATCTGCCTCACAGGCATTGGAAGGGTTGGGAGGGCAGGTATATTGCCGTTCTTGGTGGTAAAAAATAAGTACTGGTGAAGGAAAATGTATTTGATGATTGCACGACTGAGATCTAAACCTGAAAGCTTTGTAACTTTTCCCACAGTGATTCAATAAATAAAAATAAATTAATGAATTCATTTAATTAAAAAACAGATTGGTCAATTTTATACAATGTGAAGGTGTCAAAGACTCAGTATTCAAAAACATGTTGTGTTATCACTTTTAATAAGCTATAACAATAACATAATGAGTCATATTTATAGGAATTAATTCACAAAAAATCTGAACTAAAGGCAGAGAGAAGTACAAGGAGTCATGTTGGAAACTGGGAGTTCTGAAATTTCTAGTGAAGATTCCTAGAAAGAAGGGTAAGAACGTACTTTAATTAAGTTGGTATCACACAAGAATTCATTACAAAATAGCTGTATTCCTACAAGCTCAGACATGAGCGCCCCCCTTCCCATGAGATTTCAGGTGCCCATCACGACCGGCTCATACCTGTTGAATGAGTAGTTTCTTTTCACTTGATCACTTGACATCTGGTTACTCATTCATTTGCTCAAGTGGGCGCCAGTAATGTCTCCATTTGTCCTTTTTGCATGCTAGTGTAGCCCAATGGTGTCTGCTCTCTCCAGAAACATGAAGAGCCTCAAACTGATCGTTCAGGGTCTTGACAAAGAAGTCTGACCATCTCATAGGTGGGCAGCCATGCAATCTTTTGATGTTCCATGGAATCCAGTCAGTAATGGCTCTAGTCCAGCGGTCCTCTTCTAATCGCATTCCGTGTCCAGCCCATCTGATTTTTGACGCCTTGGCAAATGAGACAGCATCCCTGATTCTCGATCTTTGATGGAGGATGGAACTCCATATTCCTTTTCTCACTTGAGTGAAGTGTGATACTCTAAGCATAGCTCTTTAGTTCCTCTTTGGGAGACCCGAATAGCGTTCTCATCCTGTTTTCCTAGGGCCCAGCTCTCTGAGGCATGTTAATGCAGGAAGAATGGTGTAGTTGAAGAGATGTGTCCGGAGCCGGAGGTTCTTCGTCTTCTTAGCTGTTTCTTTGACGCTCTTGAAGACATTCCAAGCCGCTCTCTTCCTTCTGCACAACTCAGGTGCCAGATCGTTTGTCATGTTGAGTTCTCGGCCCAGGTACACATAACTGCTGCATTTGGAGATGTTCATTCCATTGAGAGCGAATGGAAGGTCAGGAAGGAGACCGTTTCTCATGAACATTGTCTTCATGAGATTCAGCTGCAGTCCAACCTTTCCACAGTCACAGTCAACCTCAGCCAGCATTTGTGCCACTTGGCAAGCTACCAAGAGTATCTCGCCCGCATGGCAGAGCCTGGAAAGCTACTCGTGGCATATTCAATATGCCAAACACAGTAACAATTGTCACAATGAAGACGTTACTGGGCCTGCTCGAGCAAATCAATAAACAGCAGGAGGACAGTGACAGTGACAGTGGCTAATGTTTGGTCTTATTGGAACGATGTCATCTGCAAAGCAGAGGTGGTGTAGTTGCCGACCATTTATCTTCACTCCCATTCCTTCCCATTCCAATCATCGCATGATATTCTCGAGGGTGGCACTGAAGAGTTTCGGTGAAATGATGTCATCCTGCTGATCCCCTCTCTTGACATCGATGATCACTTCTTTGTAGAATGGGGAGATCCTGGTAGTGAATCCATAATACAGCTCATGGAGGATCCCGATGTATTGAGTTAGAACCCCCTGTTTGGCTAAGGTTTCAATGACCGCGTCAGTCTCAACAGAATCAAAGGCCTTCTTTAAATCAATGAACATTAGACAGTGCAGCATCTTGAACACCCGAGAAACCTCAACGAGCTTGGTTACTGCGTGGATATGGTTGATCATGTCGACCAAGATCATCCACGGTAACTCGAAGTTCCAAAAGGCCAAATCTAAACATTGGACATGGGAGTCACCCGGTGGACAGTTCAACAATGAAACTGACCACATAATATTCGATCAACGGTTTTGCCTGACCGATGTCACTGTAAATTCCAAATGGGATCAGGCCACCTTCTCCTTCGTGCAAAATTCTACTTCACGGAGCAGAGATAAAGGCCTGCAATGTTTAAGAAGAGAACTCCCAGAATGACCACCAACTGGGAGCTCTTTGGCACTATTTCAGCAACATGGGAACGATGCCCTCGTTGATGACATTGATGAAGAATATGTGTGCGAGGAACGTGGAGGGAGATAAAGCCACCAAAAGACGCCTGTATTCAAAAACTCTCAAGCTCATTCACCAACGTGACTGAGCTCGCAAAGCAGTGCAGAGAAGCAATAAAGGAAGACCTTAAAGAGAGAAGAGAGCGGCTTGGAATGCCTTCCAGAGTGTCGAAGAAATAACTAAGAGGACGAAGAACCTCCAGCTCCAAGCACAGGTCATTCGTCAGGTTGACTTCTCAACCTAGGTACACATAACTATTGCATTGGATGAACAGAAAGTAACAAAATAGGAGACTAATACCCAAGAATAGTGGAGAGTAGTACCAGGAGGTTTACTCCATGGCTTGCAGGCCAGCCACACATGCTAGGGGAAAAGACAGCTCAGATAGAGAAGGGAGCACCAATAAAGGGTGTTGGGAGGATCCTCCCAGGATGGGAGAAGCATGCTGAAAGTAGACTATAGACCAAACATGATTGCCACTCAAAGCCTCTCTTGCAAACCACAACACCCAAAAGGAGAGAGAGAACAAAAGGGAATTCCCTGCCACAGAGGCAGGGTGGGATGGGGGGACGGGGGGTGGGAGGGTGCTGGAACACGTGTTGGTGGAAAATGGGCACTGGTGGAGGGATTGGTATTTGATCATTGTATAATTGAAACCCAAGCACAAAAATTTGTAAGTCTACAACTGTACCTCATGGTGATTCACTAATAAAACATATATATATATATATATATATATATATATATATAAGCAGCAGTTCTGGTTGATGCTGCAAAAGCCAGGAAAAGCATTCGCAACACTCACTTGTCCTTCGCCAATTACAAGACCAAGAATTTGTTTCACAAGGAGAAAAAAATAACAGTTGAAAAGTAGTAGTCTTTTCTCTATGTAACAGCAAAACTTGCCCAGGAATAAGCTAGAATGCTTTCTGTGAGAGGCTGAGGCACTTTTGCCACTGGAACGAATTTTAAAAATCTTACTCCATAGCTTAGATGCAGCCAGGCATTCTAGGGGGAAAGGCAGCTCAGATAGAGAAGGGAGCACCAAATTAAGGGTGTTTGGAGGATCCTCCCAGGAGGGGAGATGATGTTGAAAGTAGACTATGGACTGAACATGTTTGCCACTCAATGCCTCTTTTGCAGACCACAGCACCCAAAAGAAGAGAGAGAACACAAGGGGTTGCCCTGCCACAGAGGCAGGGTGGGATGGGGGGGATGGGAGTAGGGGGCATATTATCTATGGTGGTGGAAAATGGGCACTGGTAGAGGGATGGGTATTTGATCATTGTATAATCGAAACCCAAGCAAAAAAAATTGTAAATATACAACTGTACCTCATGGTGTTTCACTAATAAAAATTTAAAAAAAAGAGAAACAGAATAAATCCCCATTGAATGTCATGCATAGGGTCCGGAAAGCTGAAATTTTAAATGAAGTGAAGTACAGCATTTTTTTTTTTGAGTAATGCTTGGTTCAAAGTTGTCAATGTTTGGCCAAGATCATTTTTCCTCATCAACATTATAATAAAATTAAGCTAAACAAAGCAAAAAAAATCATGGTTTATATTTGTTACCTAGAACATCTCATAAAGAGATGCTCGAGCAAATCGATGACTAACGGGAAGTTAAGTGAGTAAGTGATAAGTGACCTAGAACATCACCACAAAGTTAAAACAGAACACCCATTCTTGTACAGTTTTGGATATCAGAAGTCAGAGATCGGTTTCACTGGACTCAAATAAGATGTGGTCAGGCTGTGTTCCCTATGGATAGTCTAAGAGATAATCCATTTCACTGGCTTTGAGTCATGTTAGTCCGATCTCTTTTTTCATCTCTTTGTAGTACACTATTCCTCTGTCTTTCTCAGAAGAATATTTGTAATTAAAGGTAGTTGGAGCTGGAGTGATAGCACAGCGGGTAGGGCATTTGCCTTGCACGTGGCTGGCCTGGGTTCGATTCTCAGCGTCCCATATGGTCCCCCAAACACCGCCTTCCTGAGTGCAGAGCCAGGAGCACTGCTGTTTGTGACCCAAAAAGAAAAAAAAAAATACAAGTAGCACTGTAGCACTGTTCTCCCGTTGTTCATCAATTTGCTTAAGCTGGCACCAGTAATGGCTCCATTTTGAGACTGGTTGTTAATGTTTTTGGCATATCAAACATGCCACGCGGAGCTTGCCAGGCTCTGCCATGCGGGCAGAATACTCTCCGTAGCATTCCAGGCTCTTCTAGAGGGACGGAGGAATCAAACCTGGTTTGGCCGCGTGCAAGGCAAACACCCTACCTGCTGGGCTCTCGCTTCAGCCCATACAACTTAAAGGTATGCCCATACAATTCAGGATAAACTTCCCCATCTCAAGGTTACTAATCTGTTTCTAAAATCATATTTTCTGCTTAAATGGAAAGGATACAGGAAGTAGGATGTGGATATTTTGGGGCAAGGCATTCAGTCTGCCATAAAGCAGATTATTTTTTTCAGATGCAGGTGATAAGTTATAGGGAAACAATTTGTTCTAGGCCTTTTTATTGATTGATTGATTGATTGATTGCATACACCTGACTATGCTCAGGAATTACTCCTGGCTATGCACTCAGGAATTGTACCTGGCAGTATACACAGGGGGCCATATGGGATTCTGAGGATCGAACCCAGCTCAGCCACATGCAAGGCAAGTGCTCTCTCCTCACTGTACTATTCCTCTGACCCATCCTAGGTCTTAAACAAATTCAGAATGTTTAATGTTCATGAAATTCAACTTTAGGATACTCTGAACCATCCTTAGTCCTCCCTCCCTCCCTCCCTCCCTCCCTCCCTTCCTTGCTTCCTCCTTTTTCCCTGAGCCACACTTGGCAATGCCCAGGAGCTACATGCCTGGCTCTGTGCTCAGAGGTTCTTTAACTCCTGGTAGGGCTGAGCAGATCTTATAGGGCTGGGAATAAAACCAGGCCTTCTGCACACATAGCATGTGCTCCTGACTATTGAGTGCGCTCTCTCTCTCTCTCTCTCTCTCTCTCTCTCTCTCTCACACACACACACACACACACACACACACACACACGCGTGCACACGCGCACACACACTCTTTTTCTCTCTCTCCATTCCTTCCTCCTTCACTCCCTCCCCCCACACCTGCATTCTTAACCACTACATGCTCTTGGTTAAGAGACCCTCAGGTACCAAGGCCACATTGGATAAATTACTGCATACTCTTTCATCGCTCTGTTCAACTGTTGTATTTATGAAACTCACCCAATCTAAAGAGTTCAGAAAAATGTTTAAAAGGCTTGTTGAGATTTTACTATTTAGTTTATGCTTCATAATATAGGACTTCCTTAAAGGGTACAACACCAAGTAGTATTAGCACCACTTCATATATTTAAACAAACAACCACCACCAAAAACAGTAGATGAAAAGGTGTCAGGATCCTATCAAGAGCCATTCTGGAAGACTAGGATCAAATACCCGATGCCCCGCTCTGGATTAATCATATCCAGTCCTGGTTAATCAATCACATATTTAGAGGAAGAGTGAGTCTGAGTCACATCAACTGAGACCTGATACCCCAAATTCAGGATCACAGATTCTTGTACTAATCTGCTATTCTCATTTTGTATGAGAAAGAATTTGCTCAGAACTTTTAAAATCCTTTCACACTTTAGAAAGAACGAGCAGCTTTAGTCCTCTGGCTATGGCCTATAATATGTTGGAAAGGTAACTGGCAAGTTCATCTGCAAACCCACCCACTATGTGTATGGAAAATTCATCAAGTTTTTGACCCAATCACTACATTTTTCTGAGGATCAGTAATGATTTGCTGAAAAGATCAGCCGCGCTTTTCATAAGCCTGCTCACAGGGCATGATCTCTTTCTTCCCTTCCCTTACATCTGCGGGCAAGTGTTTGTACAAATATTTGAGACAGGTATAGTTTCCCTAGCTGCCTTTTTTTTGGTGTCACACACAGCAATGCACAGGGGTTACTCCTGGCTCCGCACTCAGGAATTACTCCTGGCGGTGCTCAGAGGACCATATGGGATGCTGGGAATCGTACCTGGTTGGTCGTGTGCAAGGCAAACGCCCTACCCGCTGTGCTATCACTCCAGCCCCACACCAGCTGCTTTTCAATATATCATCTCATCTCTTAACATTTTTCAGATGAGACTATAAAAATTCAACTTGGTGGGTTATCAGAGGCATTCTTTTTTCCCCTGTTCCACATCTTTTGAATTATGATGTCCTTTATGCCCTTTGGGGCTCTAATGTGGGGCTGGAGCACGAACACAGTGGGTAGAGCGTTTGCCTTGCATGCAGCCGACCCAATTCGATTCCCAGCATCCAATATGGTCCCCCATGCACCACCAGGAGTAATTCCTTAGTGCATAAGCCAGAAGTAACCCCTGTGCACTGCCGGGTATGACCCAAGAAGAAAAAAAAAGACTCTAATGTGTTTTTAATCGCTAGTACTCATTATTATATTTTCAGGGCTACAAAAAAAGATAGTTGGTACATTCATTAAGTACTCCTGTTGGTTTATGAGTGATTTGCTAACGATGACGTGTTTTGGTGTTTTGCAAAACTCAAGGCAGACACAGTCTTAGGAAAAATTCTCTTCATTGTTCTCCTTGTGTTATTGAACACAAAGTAGATTCATCTAACGTAAGTTTTTTGTTTGTTTTGTTTTGGCCATACCCAAGGTGTTCAAGGCTTTGCTATTCTTTGGGATCACTCCTAGCGAGAGCTCCAGGAACCATAATGGTGCTGGAGATTGAAATGATCAGTCACATGCAAGGCAAGATTTTTAACAATCTCTATACTATTTCTCTGACACCCAGGTTTTGCTATATATATTTGCAAATGAACTGGATCAGATTTGCAGCATTTAATGTTTTCTGATGGGAGGTACTTTGCATTTCATAAAATAAGATTCACTCCATGTGAGGAACTTCGTTTAGTTTTTTATCTGCTATCTCTCAGATTTCTCCTCTGCATATTGCTGTACAGGAAATGTCTGACAAAGTCATTGGTCAAATGACATATTTTCTAGTTCACCATTTATTCTTTACACTTTGGATTGCACTTGCCTATGTGAAATTAATTTTTTAATATTTGATTTTTCCCCTACATTTAATTATTTATTTTTTGGTTTGGGGGTCAAACCCAGTAGTGCTCAGGACTTACTCCTGGCTCTGCGCTCAGGGATTGCCCCAGGCAGCAGGGAATACCACAAGTAGTGATGGGATTGTACCCAGGTCAGCCCCATAGGAGGCTGTTCACACAAGGTAAGCGCCTTACCTGCACTGTGTACTTTGGCTCCTGCCTCAGAATTCTTGGATTTTTGTGAAGCCCATCCACTGTCTTTTTAACGTTTCACTGACTTAATCATACTTAATCACACCAAGACTTGCTTTCTTATTCTCTTTTGGTATTTTTCTAAAGAATATTTTTCTTTCAGCGTATCGTACCAAATGGATTACAGAAAGTCCGCACTTTATCTTTCAGCTCTGCGTGAATTTCAGTTACAACCGTTCGGTTAAGTAACTCCAGTTCTGTGGGGTGCACTCGCGTGCTGGAGCGGGTGGGTGTGGAAGGATCACTGGAGAGGGCTTGCTGCCTGCTCCCCGCCCCCGCCCCGCCCTCCCGCCCCTCTCAGCTCCCCCCTCCCCCTCCCCCGGCTGAGTGGACCCAGGTTCAGTCTCTGTTAAGGAAATTCTCATCTTCGATCAGCACAGGAGGCAGCAATTCTCCACTAGCAATTCTCTACTTCGTGTCCAAGAGATCAAAATGTTTGTAATTTCCTAGAAAGAGGATTATTAATTGGAGGATCTGACCACAAACTGATTTGTGGACATTATGCAATATTATATTTTGCCTTCTGCGTGGATTCTTCAGAAAGTGAACTTGGCATTCTAGACTTAACTCAAGTATTTGGAAACACTAGACACTTGATTTGCAAAATTTTTGTGAACTGGATTTAATTTTCCACGTAATTTCCATTGCATTTTCAAAGATTCACAGTAAAGTTGCAGAAATGGTGAGGATCTTGGAAACTAACACGAATGAGACTGTTACACTAATTAGTGCAGAAAGTAAACTGGAGAAACCTGAGGCTGGAGCTCCAGTCAGTGCTGTATCAGATGTAAAGAATATGAATCTTTTTGAGATCCCCAAAAATATTAACATTGGTGACAGCTGTAGGAGAGTGTCAAACCTGCCTTCTTTTAAATTAAAAAAAAACAACAACTAAAAAAGGGCGTTTCCAAGTCATGTTCAGGGGGGACAAGTCATCTAAGTTTACCATATAGTTGTTTACCAAAAACAAAGAGCAGAGTCTTAACTTTTGCTCCTAAATCAAGGTACTACATAGAGGTTTTGTAAAATCAGCATAGAAGTTCAATGCTTCTTTTCTAGCTCAGTGGTTTTTAAAGAAATTGAGTAGATCTTGTGTGATTCCCCTCCCCCCCAGAATGCATTCTCATGCCCACCTAAGACATCCCTCAAGGTACAACAGTATTTCTAAAAGTATTTGTTACAAATGTTATAAAATACACCTAAAATTCACTTACTACGAAGTTACCTTGTTGATGTCACTTACTTTGGGACAGCCCCTTCTTTGTCCCGATTAGTTCCCTTTATGTTGATTTTGTCTTTACTAAGTTCTGTTGTATACATAAATAGTCTTTCTAAGATCTGCATACTCAGCATTACAATGGTCATCATTTTTCCTAAACCCCATTTAAGTTCTATGAGAATTTCACTCCAAGGGCCAGAAGAATAGTGCAGTAACTTTCATTTTTTTCATTTCATCATCCTGTTAATCGTCGATTGCCTCGAGCAGGCCCCAGTAACGTCTCTTTCATCCTAGCCCTGAGATTATATTCACGGCTCTTTAGGAGAATGAGACCCATCATTGTTACTGGTATTTGGCATATTTAGTAGGCCACGGGGAGTTTGCCAGACTCTGCCCTGTGGGCAGGCTACATTCGATAGCCTGCAAGTTTGTCCAAAGTAGGAATGAGATAATAAGATGTCGCGCATCTTAAGGAGCATACCCTGCAAAATAACTGGTTTTTCTGCCCCTGAGCAAGGAATTCAGATACAGGCACTCGAAGGGTGGGGGTCAGACCAGATAACCGGATGTCTCTCACAAGACCCATGTTGCAAGACCCAGGACTGCCTTAAAAACCTGTCAGTTCCTAAGCACCGACGCAAAATGCTGATCTTTAAACTATAGGCTAAGAAGTGATGTACCCTTAACTGGATTGGTTAGGAAAGCATATGTTGCCACAAATCTATTGGCCATGAAATGCGCGGGCTTTGCTGCAACGGCCAGTGCAGTAACTTAGCTAAGCATTTGTGCTATCCCTGTCATCCCCTAAGTCATTACAATAAGGAAAAGGGATAGGGTGTAATGGAATTTTCGAAAAGAAGAATTTTACTTTTACTATCATCCCTTTATTTTGCTGCTTCTTCATCTTTGCTGCTCAGATTTGTGACATCATAGGAGAGTCAGTGCTATGACATCTTACTGTCTGTGTGTGAATAGAAAAACAGTAAAGAAGCACCCACAGCTTTTCTTATGTACCAGTAATGATCACAATCACAATCACAAATCATCCTGTTAATCGTCGATTGCCGCGAGCAGGCCCCAGTAACGTCTCCTTCATCCTAGCCCTGAGATTATATTCAAGGCTCTTTAGGAGAATGAGACCCATCATTGTTACTGGTATTTGGCATATTGGGTACACCACGAGGAGTTTGCCAGACTCTGCCGTGGGGGCAGGCTACATTCAGTACCCTGCCAGTTTGTCCAAAGTAGGAATGAGATAATAAGATGTCATAATAAGATGTCAGGAGACTGCACTGTTCTCTTCCGGGAGCTGGGTTTTATAGTCTCTGAGTCTTGGCCGTTGATGGGATTACAGGGCTCCAGGGGGCCAGTTGGTGGGTGTGACCCCCGCCTACTGGAATTTGGAGGATCTGGGTGGAGGATGCTCGGCCCAAATCCAAGTAGGCTTGGAGATCTCGGCCCGGAACCCGCGTGACTTTTTCCCTCTGCCAGTACCTTCACCAGTACTTGATCACCAGTAATGATACATATCTTTTATTTGCCTGGTGATTTTTAGATGATAGACTAACCTCAACAATTTGTATTTTATGCACTTGTCTTACTGTTGTAAACAGACATAACCAAAATTGGAATGGTGTTCAAAGGACTGGAACTTTTTTATAATTCCAGTTATCTTGGAGTTTATTTCAACTGAGAGAAAAAGATATCTAGTGATATTCCCCTCATTCATTTCTAATTTTAGTAACTTATTCTATTTCTTCCTCCTTTCCCTCTTTTTAGTGATATTGTCTAGGAGTTTTTAAAGTTTATAAACAATTTCATAATATCAACTTTTAGTTTATTGTTTCACTTGTTGTTTTTTCCCTTATTTTCAATTTCATTGATAGTTGATTGAGCTCTTTCTAACTTTTTTTCTGGCTTATTTTGGATTAATTCTGATTTTCTCTAGTTTTCTAATGTGGGGCTTTCTATTACTGATTTATATATTTCTCCTCTACCTTCATCATCTCTTCTTCCTCTTGCTCTCTCTCATTTTCCTCTGTTTCCTTTTACCTTTTCCTCCTCCATCTCTTTGTTTACTAACTCAACCTTCTTCTGCTTGCAGGAGACACAATAGGACTTTAATAATAAACACAGGATAAAAATATAAGGTTGAAAAGCAACTGTACAGGTAAAAGGTAGCCTTAAAAAGGGAGGGGCAGTCTTACTCCTTTCAGACAAAATACATTTTAATCTAAAAAAGGTAATAGGAGACAGAGATGAACAGTATGTAACCATCAAATTAGTAACAGAATTCAACACTCAATCACATAATTGCACTAAATAAAGTGACATCAAGCAACAGTTTGATTAACAGGTATTATGATAACTTGCAGGCTATGGAATGTAGTCTGCCCACAGGGCAGAGTCTGGCAAACTCCCCATGGCGTACCCAATATGCCAAATACCAGTAACAATGATGGGTCTCATTCTCCTAAAGAGCCTTGAATATAATCTCAGGGCTAGGATGAAAGAGACGTTACTGGGGCCTGCTCGAGGCAATCGAGGAATAACAGGATGATGAATGAATGAATGAAAAAATGATTAACAGTTTGTATTAACATTTTAACAGGCCAAAAGAAAGACAACAACTGCAACACAAGAGAAAAAGATATCTAGTGATATTCCCCTCTTTCATTTCTAATATTAGTAACTTATTTTATTTCTTCCTCCTTTCCCTCTTTTTAGTGATATTGTCTAGGAGTTTTTAAAGTTTATAAACAGTTTCAAAATATTAACTTTTAGTTTTTTGTTTCACTTGTTGTTTTTTCCCTTATTTTCAATTTCATTGATAATTGCTTGAACTCTTTCTAACTTTTTTTCTGACTTATTTTGGATTAATTCTGGTTTTTCTCTAGTTTTCTAATGTGGGGCTTTCTATTACTGATTTATATATTTCTCCTCTACCTTCATCATCTCTTCTTAAATAGTAGATTTTAAGATCCCACTCTAACCACTGGATAGATCAATCAGATAAAAAATCAATAAGGAAACAGTAGCCTAACATGAAGAATTGGAAGAGTTGGAATGAATATACATGTACCTGGTTCTCCACCCCCAAAAGAAATACACATTCATCTAACAGTATACAAGGAACATTTTATAGGTTAGACAACATTCTTGTTCACAAAACACATGTTCATAAAGTATGAAAATATAAATGAAATAGTTTTATTTCATAGTTCTATGAAGGTAGAAATTAACCATAAATTCAAAGCTGGAAAGAGTCAAATATTTGATGTCTAAATAATGTATTATTGAACAATCATTTAGTCAAGTAGATAATCAAATACTACAAAACTGCCTGAAAATGAATGAGAATTAAGAATAAACTATTAGAACCTATGGGATAGTTAAAATAGTACTAGGAGAGAAATAATAGCAACACAGGCTGATATCAGAGGACAAGGAAAGGAAAAAATAAACACCCTAGCCTCATCTCAAGAAACTAGAAAAAGAACAAATGAAATTCAAAGTCAGTAGAATGAAATAATTTTTATAAAGAGGATAAATAAATGAAATAAACATTTAAGAAGACAATACAGAAGATCAAAGGAACCAAATTGTTTCTTTGAAAGATTATACAAGATTCAGAAACCTTTAGATTCATGAAAAAAGTAAGTTCTAATAAACAAATTAGAAATGAAAGGGAAGAAGTTACAACAGAGACTACAGAAATACAAGAGACTCCTCTGAACAACTTTATGCCACCAACTCTCAAAACCTAAAAAAAAGAAAAAAATTTTAGACTCATCTCAGCCTTCGAAGGTTGAGTCAGGAGGAAATAAAAAACCTGAATATATGAATTACAATCAAAGAAGTTAATATAGTCATCAGTAGTCTCATTGAACCAAACGCCAAATGAGTTTATTAGTGAGTTCTAAAAAACTTTTTAAAGATCGCTTATTATTTTTTCAATCTCTTCCAAAATGAAAAAGCTGAGACTCTTCCAAATAGGACCCATAAGACCCACATTACACTGATACCAAAAAGATACAACATCTCTCTCTCTTCTCTATCTCTCTTTCACACACACACACACACACACACACACACACACACACACACACGAGAGAAAATTACAGACTTGAATTCCAAATGGACATTGATGACAAAGTCCTCAGCAAAATCTTTGTGAACTAAAATCAACAACATATTGAAAGTACTTCATAGGGGAGTGGAGAAATAGCTCAATTAGTTGAGTGCAGTCTTTGAATGCAAAGAAGGGTCCCCGGAGCAACAACAGGATTACTACCTCAGCACAGAGCTGGAAGTAGCCTCTGAATAATGCTTGGTGTGATGTGAAACAGAAACAACAACAAAAAGTACACAGTGGGACTTGGGAGACAGCACAGTGATCAGGGTCATAAGCTTTGCATGCACAAGAACCAGAGTTTAAATCCCCACACCATGTGGTTCCTCAAGCATCATGGGTATAACTCTACAGACCCACAGCACTGATAGGTGGCCTTTGACATCTCTAGGGTTGCCTTACTGGTCTCCAGCATCACTGGGCCTAAGCACTGACCAATGCAGCCTGATTGGTTGAGTATCTCTGAGATTGCTGAGCACTTCTTGGGAGCCCATCCCCCAAAAAAGTACAAAATGACTATGTGGGCTTTATTTCAGGGATGCAAAGATAGTTTAATTAATGTGATTTTCTTTTGTTTATCTTTGCTCTCACTTGCTTGGTCATGCCACTGACCAAACAAGTGGAAGCAAAGATAAACAAAAGGAACTACATCAAGAAGTTTCTGCACCTCAAAGGGAATGGTGACAAGAATACAAAGACGGGCCACAGAGTAGGAGAAATTATTTAACACCACTTATCAGATAAAGGGTTAATATCAAAGGTACAAAGCACTGAGAGAACTTTACAAGAACATAACACTGAACCCTATAGAAAATGGCAAGAAGAGATAAACCGAAACTTCTTCAAAGAAGAAATACAAATGGCCAAAAGGCAAATGAAAAAATGCTCTATATCACTAATCATCAGGGAGATGCAAATCAAATCAACAATGAGACATAACTTCACACTAGAGGGACTGGCATGCACAAAAAAGAATAGGGGCCCTTTGAAGGGATAGTACTCAGGAGTGATACTTGACCTGCATACAGCTGACCCAGATTTCATCTCAGGCATCCCATATGGTCCCCTGAGCCCCAACAGGAGCGATTCATGAGCAAATCCAGGAGCCAATCTTGAGTCATGTTGGGTGTGACCCCTCCCCCCAAAGAGATACATGAATCAGAGTGATAGTATAGTGGGAAGGCACTTATCTTGCACCCAGGTTTTATTCCCCGAACCACATATCGACCCCCAAGCCCAGCCAGCAGTGATTCTGGAGTGCAGAGCCAGAAGTAAGTTCTGAGCATGGCCAGGTGTGGCCCAAAAACCAGGAAAAAAAAAAAGAACAACAACCACCAGAGTTGGCATGGATGCAGGAGAAAAAGGTGCTCTCCTTTACTGCTGGTGAAAATGTCAACTGGTCCAGACTTTCTGGAAGACAATATGGACATTCCTCAAAAAACTAAGAATTGAGCTTCCATATAACCCAAAAATTCCACTCATGGGAATATACTCCTAGGGCTGAAACGTACAATGCAGAAAAGATATCTGCATGACTATGTTCATTGCAGCATTATTCACAATAGCCAAAATCTGGAAACAACCTCCAATGCCCTCAAACAGATATCTGGATATGCACATATCAACAAAGGATACCAATTGGCATAAAAAATGAAGCCATGCAGTTTGCTGGCACACGGATGGATTTGAAGAGTACCAGGCTGAGTGAAATGAGTCAGGGAGGGACAGGTACAGAATGATCACACTCATAGGAGGGATATAAAGAGATGTAGTAGAGAGAAAACTAATGCCTAAAGGAAATAGGAATGAAAAGGAGAATGGTCCTTAGTAGGAAGCTTACCACTGGGAGTGGGGAGTGGGTATTCTAAAGAGGGGGCATAGGTGAGGAAAGGGCTCATTAAGACAATGAAGGAGGGAAGTGGTCACTCTAGACCAGAAAGCGACTCTGAAAGGAGGTAAAATGATATTCGTGATACCCAATAAGTAGCATTGTAGCACTGTCCTCCCGTTGTTCATCAATTTGCTTGAGTGGGCATCAGTAACATCTCCATTGTGAGACTTGTTGTTACTGTTTTTGGCATATCAAACACGCCACTGGCAGCTTGCCAGGCTTTGACATGCGAGCAGGATACTCTCGGTAGCTTGCCGGGCTCTCCGAGAGGGAACCCAATAAGTAACAGTATTATAAGCCATAGTGCCTTAAAATGGGGGAGGAGGAAGGAAGGAAAAAGGAAATATGAAAAAGTGCTGTTGTAAAGGCAGGTGGGGGGGAGGGAAACTGGGGATATTGGTGGAGGTGCTGGAGGGAAGTGGACACTGGTGAAAAGATTGGTGTTTGACCATTGTAAGCCTGAAACAGTCATAAAGAACTTTGTAACTTTGTACTCATAGTGATTCAATAAAGTGTTATTTTTAAAAAGTTACTACTAATATAATACTCAACAATGTAAGGCAGACTTTTCTCTAAGAGGCAAAAGACAAGACTGTCCACTGTTTTTGTTGTCGCTGTTTTGGGTTTATTTTTTTCTGTTTGTTTGTTTTGGGGTCACATCTGGCGATGCTCAGGAGTTATTCCTACACTTAGGACAGTCCTGGTGGTGCTCAGGGGAACAATTCCAGGGATCAAACCTGGGTTGCCCCAATCTTGTCTGCAGTTGCCACAATTACTCAATACAATACTGGAAGTCCTAGTCATGGCAATTAGGCAATAAAAAAGATACAAATGACAATATTGGAAAAGAAGTTTAACTATTACTGTATAGATGACATAATAATATACATAAAACCCTAAATAACTGACCCAAAAAAATCCCCAAACATTTAAAAACAATAAACCAATACAGTCAAGTGACAGGCTTTCAAATCAACATATACAAATCTGTTTCATTTCTATATGCAATCAAGAAAAATTTAAATTGCATTTATAATTTCATTAAGAATCAATTTCTAAGGTATTGACAAAGAGGGTGACTCATATATCAAAAACTGCAAGTCACTGTTAAAAGAAATGGAGGCACAAGGAAATAAAAATATATTTCACATTCATGAATTAGAAGAATTAGCAGGGGCTGGTGTTATAGTACAATGGGTAGTGTACTGCCTTGAACATACCCACCAGGTTAGATTCTTGGTATCCCATATGGTTCCCTGAGCCTTGCCAAAAGTGATCCCTGAGCACAACTAGCCTGGTGTCTTTCAAACACTTAAAAAAAAAAAAGAACGTTGTTAAAATAACCATCGTAATAAAGCAACAACACAAACCAAAAATGACCATCCTACTCATAGCATTACTCAGACTTAGTGTAATGCCTATTAAAATACTATTGACATACTTCAAGAGTATAGAAAAAATACTACTAAAGTTTACATGAAGGTACAATATCTGCTAAAAATAGTCATAGCAATCTTGAGGGAAAAGAAGATGGAAGGCATTGTGCCCAGGATTGAATACAGGCAGGCTAGATCGGACATGGGCTAATTTTATTAATTAATTTATTTATTTATTGCTTTGGGGGTGACACCGGGCGATGCACAGGGATTATTCCTGGCTTTGCACTCAGGAATTACTCCTGGCGGTGCTCGGGGGACCATATGGGATGCTAGGAATTGAACCTGGGTCGGCCGTGTGCAAGGCAAATGCCCTACTTGAACATGGGCCAACTTTAAATGAAGCTTTAACTCTATAGTAACCAAATAGTATGGGATTGGGGTATGGCATTTTGGGAGGGGAATGGGTACACCTGGTGATCAGGCTACTCCCAGATCTGCTTGAGGGTCACTCCCAGCAGAAACCGTGGGATTCTGTAGATTGAATGTGGGCCTTTGCACGTGCATGTACTTAACCCTTTGAAATAATTCTCTGGTCCATAGCACAGTAATGAAATAAAGGTAAGCACAAAGATCAATGGAATAGAATTGAGAGCTCACAGCTCCCCGACATGGACAGTCAATTTTATAACAAAGGAGCCAAGAATACAGAAATGGAGAAAGAAAAGCTCTTCAGTAAATGAATTTGAGTTAAGTGGTCAGTTACATGAAACAAAACTATCTTACACCAGCAATCAAACATAAATAAAAATGAATTACAGATTTTGATGGCAGACCCAAATTCATAAGAGAGATCATGGCACACTCCACTGCGGAGCTTCCTACACCCCAGTTTGGGTTAGTAGTTGATCCTTTCCTTAAAAGCTCTCCAACATGGGATTGTCTGTATCCTTTAGTACATGAATTTCCTTTACTTTTCCCTTTTCCCCCTTTACTTTTACCTTTCCTTTCACCACCCCCCGGTGTCTGTCTGTCTCTCTCTCATACACACACACACACACACACACACACACACACACACACATTCTCCATTTTTGTTGTGGTTCTTTGTTTTTTGAATCCTAACCAGAGGTATGGAGGGCTTACACCCAGTTAGGAGCTTGGGGGTCATTCCTAGAGATACTCTGGGGACCATGCAGTGAAAGGGTTCAAGTCTAGACCTCCTGAATGCAAAGTATGTGCTCCAGTCTTTTCAACCATTTCCCTTGCCTCTCTCCTTATAATTAGTGCCCTTCCCCACCTTGCCTCTCTTGTTATAATTAGTGCCCTTCCCCAAAAGACAATTTTACTTCAAAAGACCAAAACAATGGATAAAAAATATATAGTCAAAACACTCCATAATATTTGCTTCAGTGGTGTCTTCAGGGATTTGATTCCATTGTAACGAAAAAAACAAAAGCAAAAAGAAACAAAGAGGATTACATCAAATGGAGATAAAAGAGTAGCCAGTGTAAATGTGGTATACAACAGATCTAGATGGGGAAAAAAATCAGAACACTTCCCTTGTGCAAAAATGTCAAAGTTTCACAACGGAAACATTCTGTTATGTTCTTACGCAGACAACTATGTGCTTATGTAAGAACTAGCAATGCTTGTGCACTGTGCCTTAATATGTTAGCATCAGTCACCCCTTTTATCATTGATCACGTCTCTCCTACATAACAGCATACAATCTTTATATGTTCTGCCAAAGCTATTGATGTGTTACAGATGCTGAATACCTCAAAAGGTGAAAGCATTATGTCCAAGGCATGAACCAAGAAAATTTAAAGTGGAGGCCCAAGTGACTAATGAGTTCCAGCTTCATTATAGTTTCATCTTAATTATTTTGCATAGAAAAACCTTCACTCACCAACTCCATGGCAGTTTAAAATTATCATGGGGCCAAATAAAGAGTACAGGAGATAAGGTGCTTACTGTGCATTTGGGCTCTCTACCCCTGGGTCACATCCCTAGCCTGACTTTTTATTGATTTTTAAGGTTTTTCCTTCTTCCAGTTTAATGATAAAGTAAAAATTTCAACCTCTTTATTTTTTGTCTTGATAAAAAAAAATAAGTCTTTTTGGGGGTATGGTGTGTCAGCAGGTCAATCTGTACCTGTGAGGCGAGTGCATCAGCAACTTGATGGCGCCTTCAGACTTCCAGATACCCCAAAATTGCTGCTATGCCTTTGGCCAGACCCCAAAAACTTGGGGCAACATTTACCAAGAAAGTAAACAGCCAAAAGTTAGGTATGTGGGAGACACACCCACAAACCACCTCCTGCTCAGCTACATAATTGGAAGCATGGCCTCTCTGGTTTCTGATCAAACTGCTTAATGGCCATGATCCCAGAGACTCAGAAACAAATCTCGAAACCCAATGGCTTTTGGCAGAAATGCGTTCAGTCTCTGTAGTAGGTTACCAGCACTGGGCCACCCCAGGTGGGAACAGGTTTCGTGCCTTGGTCTGATCCCCCTGGTGGCCCTGTGGCTGCCATCCTCCAGTGGCCACTGGACAGTCAGGTTTAGGCCCTTAGTGACGAGACATGTGGGGCCAATAGGATGGAGGTAGAGCTGGCCCTTTCCTCCCCATCCCAACGAGACCCCGAGTTGCCACCCACGAATGTCCTCTCTGGCTCCTGATCAAGCTACTTAATGGCCATGATCCCAGAGACTCAGAAACAAACTTTGAAACCCAGTGGCTTACGGCAGAAATGCGTCTAGACTGCACAGTAGGTTACTGTCGTTGGGTCACCCCAGAGGGGAAAGGGTGCTGTCCTTCCACCTGTTCCCCGTGGTGGCTTGGTTGCTGCCATTTGCCAGAGGCCACTGGACAGTCAGGTTTGCGCCTGCAGTGACGAGACACGTGGGGCCTCACGGGATGGGTGTGGAGCTGGCCCTTTCCCCGCCACCCCAACGAGAGCCCGAGTTGCCACCCGTGAATGGCCTCTCTGGCTCCTGATCAAGACTTTTAATGGCCATGATCCGATACTCAGAAACAAATAATGGAACCCAACGGCTTTTGGCAGAAATGCGTCCACTCCCTCCAGTAGGTTACCAGCGCTGGGCCACCCCAGGTGGGAATAGGTTTCGTACCTTGGCCTGTTTGCCCTGGCGGCCTGGTGGCCGCCATCCTCCAGAAGCCACTGGACAGTCAGGTTTGGGCCCACAGTGACGAGACACGCGGGGCCTCACGGATGGGGGTGGAGCCGGCCCTTTCCTCCCCATCCCAACAAGACCCCGAGTCATCACCCACGAATGGCCTCCCTGGCTCCTGATCAAGGTGCTTAATGGCCATGATCCCAGAGACTCAGAAACAATCCTTGAAACCCAGCAGCTATGGCAGAAATGCGTCCAGACTGCTCAGTAGGTTACTGTCATTGGGCCTCCCCAGAGGGGAAAGGGTGCTGTCCTTCCGCTTGCTCCCCCTAGGCGGCTCAGTGGCTGCCATCCTCCAGAGGCCATTGGACAGACAGGTTTGGTCCCTCAGTGATGAGACACGCGGGGTCTCAGGGGATGGGGGTTGAGCCGGCCCGTTTCTCCTAGTCCCAACGAGACCCTGAGTCGCCACCCACGAACGGCCTCTCTAGCTCCTGATCAAGCTGCTTAACGGCCATGATCCCAGAGACTCAGGAACAAATCTCGGAAACCAGCAGGTTTGGGCAAGAAATCCCTCCACATTTAATTGTTAAAATTTCAGAACTTCAAAATGGCATGGTCACTACTACAGCCGCGCGACATCATATTTTATTCATAACCAGCAATAGAAAACAAATTGTCTACTGTTGCCTTTTCAGCAGATCTGAGTGTTGGGATAAAATCCCAAATAACAATGTTGGGTCTGGTGTCAAAATATTGAATGTAATCAAAGTAGAGAGAGAGTACTGTGGAAATCACCTGCCCCACAGGTAGGGGGAGGGTGTGGAATGGGGGTATACTGGGGTTTTTGGTGACGGAGAATGGGCACTGGTGAAGGGACGAGTGTTTCATCATTGTATGATCAAGACTTTTACCCGATAGCTTTGTAACTTCTTTCACAGTGATTCAATAAATAAAATTATAAGAAAATGAAAACAAATTAGTCTTTTGTACTCTATTCTACTACTGAAATAAGCCACATTTCCAGTCTAAGTTTTTGTTTGTTTTGTTTTTTGTAGTGCAGTGAAGGGATGAGGGTGGGAGTGTGTGTAAGCACACAAAAATAAAAAGGCCGGCGGTCAGGCCATTTCCCCACTCCACGGAGGTCGATGGCGATGGTCAGGCGAAAAAAGGAAATGGGGGCCAGGCTGGTTGGTCTTAGCAGCAGTTTATTACATGGAAGAGATGTATGTCATGGAGGCTTCAGGAGTCCTCAAGACATGCACCCTGAGAGAGCGCCCGAAATCTCCCTTATATACATCATGGTACCTCTAAAGGGCCAATATAGTGATGTCATCAAAAAGAGTTATAGAAAGAACATTGAGGCAGCAAACATACATTGTTTCTTTACATCCACATTGTTTCTTTACATCTGCAAGGCCAGTAATCTTGGCCTCACCTTTACAAACTATTTGGATTAACACATCAAAGAGGAGTCTGCTAGAGCTTGGAGCCTACATCTCAAATATCAGCCTGTCCTGAGCCAGGTATCTACATACCCAAGATCAGGCCTGGCTTAGCACCTGAGATTTGCTTACCTAAAACCAGCTAGGCTCCTGTGAGATAAGAGAAACTGCCTCAATATACTGAAATCATTTACTGAAGGCACTTTGGAGGGGGAAAGGTTCAGTCTCATCCAAGCTAGCCAGGACACGTAGGAAAACTGCTTCTAGGACGTGTTTCTTCTCTCCTTGTCCAACCAACATAAGCATACATAATATTAATCATTTGGTATGGACACAGTAAGAAATACTTTGAGCTTATAGAATTGCTCTCCTAGGGCCATCTCGATCTCAGACTGCAGTGCTCAGGCCAGATAGCTTTCCTATTCCTAGCGGCAGGGTCCTAGTCTCGTTGTTACTTTTGGATCGTGACAGCATTTGCCTATGATCAAACTCTTAACTTATAGTTAAGAACCGTGTCATCTTGGCCTGGCCCATCGCGATGCCAGGGTAGCACATAACTTACCGGCTTGCCCTGGTTCCATCCAGTCCCACGTCGGGACCCTGCCCTTGGGGTGCTAGGAAGTGAGGGCAACTGAGGCTTAAGTTGAGAAGGCAGATGCCCAGGAGTGAATAATATTCAAAGCCAATCAATTCCTAAGTTACCGAGCATATTAATTAATTGTCTTCCTGTATCTACACAAAAGGACATTGCATTCAAGTAAACTGCTCCAAAGACATAAGGAGAGGAGAAAGGCGTTATTAACTTACAGTACAGCTTCGGTGTCTAAGAAGGATGAGACCTTACAAATTGGTTGGGTAAGAGAGCATAGAAGTGGTTACAGACTGACAAAGTAATGGGAGTGACTCGGGAGCACTGTGATGGGTACACTCTGATAAACCTAAGCTCCGTGTACTCCAACATCTCACCCTTTTCTGTTTACAAAAACACAAAATTTTGAAATAGAGAGAGTAACAATTCCAATCACAAAACAGTCTCATTTGTAGTAGTACTAAAACTTCAATCCACCCCTGAACCCTGAGCAGTGCTTGTTGTAAAGTGTCCAATAGTCCTGCACTGTTCAAGGGTGATCAGAGTCATTCAGCTGCTTTTTGAAGAAATGAGGTGTCCAGATCACAATTTGAAAAGTTGTTTCTACAACAGCAGCAGTAGTAGTCACAGCAATGAGTTCCAGCAATGAGTCCCAGAGAAACAACTGTTAGAGTCCTGCAAACTTCAGGAAGCACTGGATCAGGCAGGGAGCACTGGAACAGGAGCATCACAACTTCTGTCAGGAGCTCTTCAGCAGGGGAATGCAGCCATTCTCTGTTCAGGTTCACTGGCAGTCATAGATGTGCAACCTAGCTTCTGTTGAAAGAATCCATATTAGGGCATCAAATTTTTGTGTACTTTAGCTAACTTGCTGAAAGAATCCATATTAGGGCATCAAATTTTTGTGTACTTTAGCTAACTTGCAACATTGCTTTCTGTAAAACTGCTTGGCTGCTTTGCACCTGGGGGAGAGGGGACTTGGAAAGTGAACAGGGCATAACTTCTTTTCTAAACCAAGTGTGACAGGATTCAGGTGTATTTACTGTCCCTGAAATGTATTGTCTCAGTAAAGCACCCTGCAGATTTGGGTAAAGGATAACTCAGGATGCTGGTGGTTGGGGGAAATTGCCCTTTCCTGGAATGTATTGTCTCACTAAAGCACCCTGCAGACTTGGGTAACTCAAAAGGAGGATGGTCAAGGGAGATTACCTAAGGCTTAATGATTCCAGCTATAACCTAACTTGTGCTGACAATCGATGTACGTAAATGCTGATCTTTGAATCTATAGGCTAAGGAGTGAGGTACTTTTAAATGGATTGGTTAAGAAAGGATATGTTGTTACAAATCTATTGGCTATGAAATGCGCGGGCTTTGCTGTAACGGCCAGTGAAGGCCTATATAAGATCCCCTTTGAAGAAGTTCGGGGCTCTCAGCCACTGCCCGTTTTTGGGGTATGCTGCGGAGCCCCAGCATGCTGGTCTAAATAAACCCCGTTTTTACTCCTGCAGGAATTGTGTCTATCTGGTCTCTCCGCGCCTCCCAGGGCTAGGGAACTCCGATCCCAACATTTGGAGGTCCCACCGAGATCACCGAGGACCCTGCCCCAGGGACGCCGGATTGAGCCGCGGGGTAAGTTAAGGTGCCTCTTTCTCTCCTTTGTTTCTTTGGTACCGTTTTACTGTAGTTACCGATCGGTGACACAAGCACAGTGGTGTGCAGCACAGTGACAGTGGTGTGCAGCACACTGGTGTGTGTGTGAGCCTTGTGTCTGACAGACGTGTCAGGAATAGACACGGGCCGCAGCCCTGGGGGACGCCCCGGAGGTGGATGAGGGCCAGGGACGCCTGGAGGCCTCTTTTGTGGTAGCCTCGGAGAGGCTACATCTGGTGTGTCAGGAATCATCGGCCGCTCTATTACTTCTCTATTCTTCTTTCCTCTCCAAAAGGCCTTGCGCTTGTGTCATTCTTTTTTGTAGGTTGGATCACGCTCATCTTTTTTCTCTACCGAGACACCGTCTTTGGAACCATGGGACAATCTCCGTCCACTCCTCTCACTCACTCTCTCCCATTGGTCAGAGGTCTGCTCTCGTGCTCAGAATCTTTTTCTGATTGTTAAAAAGCCTAAATGGCAGACCTTTTGCTCTGCAGGATGGCCGACATTCCAGATTGGTTGGTCCCCCAAGGGATCGTTCCACTCGCTGCTTATCTTCCAGGTCAAGGGAGTTATCTACCAGCCTGCTCCCCGGGGGTACCCGGACCAGGAGCCTTAGGCAGGAGTGCCAGGCCGGGGGGGGGGAGAAGGGGCCCCCACTTACTCTGCTCCTCCTGTGCCCCTGAACCCCGAACTCTCTATTGCCACTCCCGGGCCAGCACTGGCCTTTCCCTACTTCTGATCTCTTCACTTGGAAGAACTAAGCCCTCTGGAGGTGAAAAATCATGTGCATGCCCTTTGGGCATATTTGGGAGTCCCAGGGTGACTGGTGAGTGTGGTGCACACCCGTGTGAAAGAGTGGACCGGTCCGAGCGAGTGCCTAAGTGTGATCTGTGCGTGTATCCATAGTGTGTGTATTTATTATCGTTCTCCTAATTCTGTTTATTAAGATTGTTTAATACGGGTCAGAATTGATCACTTCTCTGAGATCCACAGGAAAGCTCAGGATCTGGGCTTGATGATCAAGAAAGGTAAATTTGACACTTATTGTTCATCAGAATGACCTTCCTTCTGTGTGGATTGGCCCCCACGAGGTTCCTTCTCTCCAAACCTTGTGGCTCAGATAAAGGAGGTAATCTGTGGAAGATCTGCTGTGAAGGTATGCTCCCTTGGAAATCTCTAGGGGGACTGGGGGAGGGATGTGATAACCTCTGTGTGAATGCTTGTGTGTATGAGCACCGTGATAGGTCCTCCTATCGGGCGTCACAATGCTGAACCACTAAGGCTAAGTTCTCCGCCAGGCAAGCATCTGAATGGTCTCTGCAAAGAGGCACCCCTCCTTTGTCTGTCTTGCTTCACCATCCACTATGGGGGGGACACCATCCACTATGGGGGGGATGGGAGGAAAGCCCACTAGTGAGAAGATTCTGGGAAACTAAGGCAGATCAATTTACAGGCAGAAAATCCTTTTCCCCACCCAGTCTCAGCTAGAGGTCAATTCAAATGCGAATGAAGGCAGTCCAGATGTAAGGCAGAAAGAAAAAAAAGGGGGGGGTAAAAGGCAGGTAAGAAGCCTAAGAAAAGCAGCAAGTCAGCAAAAAGCAGGGAAGATGTAGCAAGCTGAGAGAAGGCAGAACTGTTTTTTTAAGGAGCAGAGTTTTTAAGACCACAGCACTAAGTTTGGCTCAGGCACACAGCTGTGGGTCTGCCCAAAGCCAGGCCCACCCAGGTGGAGATGAGCCTCTGAATAAAGGCCAATTTAAGGAGGTTAGAGTCCCCTTAGGAGAGGCAAAAGTGATAGACCTGGAGAAAAGTTTTGCCAAGGAACCATCTTTTTCATAGATTATTGCTTGCAATTAGGAAAGCATCTGAGGAGCTTCCAACTCGGTAGTTTTAGATAAGGAGATCTTATTGACCTCTGTAACACCATGTGGCCTGAGTATAGTGGGGAAAGATAGCCAGTGAATGGCAGTTTGCATTACCAGATCATTTTGCAGTCAGATCTTTCAGGTAACAAAAGAAATAGGAGAGTATCAAAGCAGAGGAGGCAGGAAAATGCAAGATCTTATGATTAACTGTTTGACATCAGAAACAAAGAAGCCTATCCCCATGTCTGATAGGAAGGTACTAGCTCCCTGCCTCAGAATTAGCCTTGGCGAAAATATGGTAACATCTTCGTCATAGTTTATTTTGCCGGCTTATATCAACAAAAGCGCTTTCTTGACCCATTTTTAACAAGTGGGAGACTGACTAGTTAGGCTGGGAAATGAGGAGCAGAGTTCCCAATCAGCCGCCCTGGGAACTGTCCCTTCCTTTCTCAGTCCATCAGTTTCTCCCTGCCATTTTTTTTGAAGGGTCAGATTGATCGATCAACTACAGATATGTGCACATGTACGTGTGGTGTTTTCGTCAGTTCACTGTTTGTCTGTCTGTGTCCGTCTGTCTGTGTCTGACTGTCTGTCTGTCTGTGTGTCTGTGTGGAACACTTGAGTGTTGGAACCAGGCTGAAATCAGAAGTAGAAATTTTAGAGAAGTTAGTGACATGTAACCCAGTGATTTAAGAAATGCAGTTGTTTTAGGAACCTGTTAGACAAGGGTTAATCCTTATCAGAAGGTTGAGCCTACAGAGAAAGCAGAATTCTCAATCTAAATTTCTTGTTAGAAGAACATTGATGATTATATTATTAACAGTTGAAATCCTGTTTGAACTTAAGAATCTTATACTGTCTAGAAGAGCTATGGAACTAGAGCCTGAAACTAAAGTGAAATAAGAGTTCAGAGAAAGCAAGAACTTGTCTTACAAGCCTCAGCTAACTTTTATGAAAAATTTGTAAGAGGCAGTTTCCCTTTTCTCACAGAACCTAGCAGGTCTCAGATACGGAGATCTCAGGTGCTAGCCAGGCCTGATCTTTGGGTTGCAGATTCCCAGCTCTAGGCAGGCTAGTCTTTGGTACGAGAGTGGAGAGAGGATTGGAATAAACTGCAACTAAGATCAAGCAGCCTGGCCATAAGGTTTCCTTCCTTTTCCTGCCCATCTCCATCTACCTCCCTGGAGTGGGGGAAACTACAGAACGCGGGCGGTGGGAAAGATAGATTGTTGCCATCCTTTTTGTGCTCACACAACAATTCAAATATTTTCTTATGCTGATATCAAAGTTTGGTTAAAAAAAATCCAAAGGGCTTTTTCTGTATCTGAAAGCATGTTTGTATTTTTGTGGAATTGTTAAAAAGTATCTGGTGTAGAAAGCTCATGATTTTAAATAATTAAGGTACAAGAACTATTGAAATTAAGCCAAAGAAGGTTTTATCATGTTTTATAAAAATTGATTGTTTATAAGTCTTATGCTGTTATGTTAATGTACATATTTGTATCTGCATTGGATTAGAATATCTGACCTAGAATATCTTGTGAGTTGAAATAATGTGGTACATAAAAACAGGTTCATGTTTATTTTAAAATATGAGTTTCTAGAGTTATAAAGTTGGTTGCAAAACTTATCCTACCAGTGGTTTTATTTGATCTCTGAGACTCTTGGTAACTAAAATTTCTAGGGCTACTTAGCAATAAGTTGTATTGAATTAGTCTCAGATGTTAGCCTGACAATTAGAAGCCATAGCATTGCTTGTCTAGTGCTTGAAAGTATATGCTATTATTTTGATAATTTTATTTTATGCCAAGCTTTGTCTCCAGGTATCAACCTAGTCATGACCTTCAGAGAGCTTTGTCCTCAAGTGTGAAATCCTTTGTTTCATGGTAATCTATGAGTGTTTTAATCTTTATATCTGTGTTTTCCTAGAAATCAGAATTCTAAGATGTCTCTTGGTTAATTTCTAATGTAAAGTAAACTTTTGCCCATTAAATATATGTTGTAAGAACTTTAGTTGTGAGCATCTCTAAAGCCTTTTAAGTATAGAACTGATGCTTTTGGAATGGTACTGCAGAGTACAGTTTTGTCATGTTAAGTGAGATTATTGGAAGCTGTGTCTAAACTTGGGAGATCATGTTGCACTAATATGGATGTATGTCATAAGTCAGAAAGATAATGGATGGAAATATCAGAGGGAAAAAAAAAGGAAAGGAGTTCTGTTAAAGTGAAGTTGATTTTTAAATGAATGAAAGTTACAGAATGTATGTAAAGGAATGTGTAGAAGGTTTGAGGTTGTTCTAAAGAAAAGGAACTGGTCAAACTGTTATAAGAAATGCTTTAAATCACATGCAGAATTCTTCTAGCATCTTTGTGGTAAGATCTATGGAAAAGATGATTGATGGATTATCTGGACTCCTGTTACAATGCTCTTAAGATCATTGAATTTTTCAAAAGTTGCAGGAAATCAAGGGTTTTGACATGGGATTAAAAACATGTTAAACGGTATGCTTTATCTCTACAGATTTTAGCTTCTCTGACTAGGACCCACAGCAAACAGGTGTATTACATCTCTGTGAGTAAAGTGAAATACTTGCTTTTCTCTTCTTTTGTACCTTCAGTATGTTTTTTGATGTTTCATGGCACTATGTTGGTTTGCATAACTCCAGATAAGTCTTTCCTCTCTGTAATAGGGTCTACCCCTCATGCAGACAGGAAAAACCAGCCATGGGACCCCAAAGCCCTCTTCCAGGGAAATAGTCAGGGGATCTGTCTAAATGACAGGAGCAGGGATTTAACAGGTACTGTTTCAAGAACCCTACAAACCTCAGGGCGACCCTAGAGGCAGGCTGGCTCGAGAAAAGACTGGAAACCATCACTGCTATGGAGAATGAGGAATCTAGGACTCTGCAATGACTAACTCAGTCTGGGCCTACTCTCAGCGTCAAGGAGAAACCTAGAAACCAGGATTTCTCCCAGCCCTGAAGAAGGGATGGGATGGATTCCTTTCTGCCAGGACATCTCTGTGGAAAACGAGGACCAAAGCCACAACCCGAAGGCTCGAGACATCGCGAGACATCTTCTGGCCAGGCCTGGGTAGCTCTGACGTGCCAGATAAGATTAATGAAGATTAATGCCACTATTGTTGTGTCTCCTGTCTTTAGCTGATCCCCAGGACTTCTCAGTAAATAATTGGGTATCCCAAATGGAGAGTTCTCTAATCTTACTGTGTTTATGCAAAAGAACAAGCCAGGTTTGTTAAACTATCTTGCAACGTTTTAAAATGAAGGTGGAGAGAAAACCATGTTTCTGTAACTTGCTTTTTGTAAGAATCAGATTCTAATTCTACAGAGGTGATTGAATAAATGTATTCTAATCTTGATCTAAAAGGTACCCCCTTTGGGGAAATTTAGATAAAACTTAGTTTACTGTCTGTAGGTAAAACAGCCTAATCTGTAAAGGGAACTCAATATTATACATGCTGTCACTAGTCTGATACGAGCATTGAAAGCCAGAGCTTTACTAGGGTGAAGCTCATCTCAAAGTGCAGAATTGCTTTCCCCCGGTCTGAATTGGCCAAAGTGTCGAGAAAGGCATCTAAACTGGTTAAATTAGAGTAGATTAATATCTAGTTCTAAAATACTGTGAATTTTCTTTCTATACTTTATTGCATCTCATTTTCTGTGAACAGTCATTTGGAGAGAACAAGAATATTATCAGCTCTTAATTTCTGTTGCATCATGGGATTAACAACTCCTGGACCAATGCAATGGAATATTATTAAAGGGTTATGTTTTAACACTAGTGAGAACCATCTTCCATGGGGAGGAACTGAACAGCAAGTAAGACAGAAGTAATTCAGAACTGTGCTTTCTGTGCCATTAATGAACCTAGTGGAAATCCTGAGCCTCCTTTCCTAACACCTGTTCAGCATCAAGGAACTTAGAGGTGAATCGGCAGCTTGACCTTATACAAATGATCAAATGTTCATATGTTCAAGGTATAAATATCTGTTGGTTCTCATTGATAGCTTCAGTATATGGGCAGAAGCTTTTCCAATCTGTACTGAGAAAGCCAGAGAATGGCTTGGTGTTTCTGTGACCATTAGAAAAATCTGAACACAGGAAGTTATATTATCAACCAAACCTGTTTGTAGAGTTAATCCTTTTCATTGTTTTAATGATAGAGATGGGTATGGCATTATGTTGCTTTGGTTTCTGTTGCTTTAACTCTTTTTAAGACCTCATCAAGAAATCTCTCACATCCCTGTTCGAGAGAGTCTCCCAAAACCTGAGAGGACTCGACCTTCGACCTGTTGTTCCTCAAGAACAGAGGGCTTTGCTCTGATCTGGTGGAGGGATGCTGTTTCTACGCAGACCACACTGAGGTTGTCAGAGACTCTATAGCCAAGCTACGGGAAGGCCTTGAACGACGTCGGGGAAGCCTGGGAGAATTGGTTTGAGTCTTGAAGATCCTCCTAATTCTGGGCAACAATACCGGACTCTACCCACTGAGGAAAGCTACTCTTAACCATGGGTCCTCGAATTAGGCCCCGACCCCCCCACGATCTCTAGGATTAGAGATGCTCATGAAAAGAAGTGGGGAATGAAAGAATCCATATTAGGGCATCAAATTTTTGTGTACTTTAGCTAACTTGCAACATTGCTTTCTGTAAAACTGCTTGGCTGCTTTGCACCTGGGGGAGAGGGGACTTGGAAAGTGATTTACTGTCCCTGAAATGTATTGTCTCAGTAAAGCACCCTGCAGATTTGGGTAAAGGATAACTCAGGATGCTGGTGGTTGGGGGAAATTGCCCTTTCCTGGAATGTATTGTCTCACTAAAGCACCCTGCAGACTTGGGTAACTCAAAATGAGGATGGTCAAGGGAGATTACCTAAGGCTTAATGATTCCAGCTATAACCTTGCTTGTGCTGACAATCGATGTACGATGTACGTAAATGCTGATCTTTGAATCTATAGGCTAAGGAGTGAGGTACTTTTAAATGGATTGGTTAAGAAAGTATATGTTGTTACAAATCTATTGGCTATGAAATGCGCGGGCTTTGCTGTAATGGCCAGTGAAGGCCTATATAAGATTCCCTTTGAAGAAGTTCGGGGCTCTCAACCACTGCCCATTTTTGGGGTATGCTGCGGAGCCCCAGCATGCTGGTCTAAATAAACCCCGTTTTTACTCCTGCAGGAATTGTGTCTAGCTGGTCTCTCTGCGCCTCCCAGGGCTAGGGAACTCCCAGATCCCAACAATACAAGAGACCTTCAGGACAGTTTAACTTAAGTTTTTCCTGTCCCTTAAAGTCTTGTCACTTGTTTCCTTTGGGTCAGAATCTGTTCCATGATTGTGCTCTTGACAAATTGTATTACTTCGGCAGACAAGTGTTCAGAAGACAAGAGTTCTCATGACAGACAATGAAGAAGTAGTAGAGGGAGAATCAACTATTAGTTATCTGGGTATAAAAATAATTGAGTCACTTGGGAAGAAAAATATCTCCACTTTCATCAGCCACTGCCAGATCGAAAGGCTGCTTCTCCCGAAAAGAGCATAACTTGAGACCCCCATAACCATGCCACTGGACTCCGCACCAGGCTGTTTCACACAGAGCACTTCAGAGGGGGGCAGGTGAGAGCCCTCCCCGCCCCAAAAGACCCAGCTCTGACAGCCAAAATCTCCACAACCCTACCACCCTACTGCCACGACGCTGTGGGGTCATTCCCCACGTGCTCAAGCTGAGTCTCACACATGACTGAACATATTCCTGGAAACAGCATAAAACACCCCCTGCCCAGTCTCCATAATTACCACACCACATTTGATGGGGTTCAGATAGTAGCAACAAATCATCGAGGGAAATATATATGCATATATATATTTCTTCACAATTTCCTATATGAATAATGTTTGTAAGCATTTTCAGCAGTACTACGTAACAGACAATATGAAATATATTATTTCTGTTGTGTTTGGGACAGGGATTGGGGCATGGAATGGAAATATCCTGAATTTGGTGGTGGTAAGATGTAATGGTGGTGGGATGGGTGTTTGAATATTCATGATCACAATCATCCTGTTGTTCATAGATTGCCTCGAGCAGGCACCAATAACTTCTCCTTTGTCCTAGCCCTGAGATTCGAAAAAGTGCCACATTCAAGGCCCTTTCAGGTTTAGGGGAACGAGGCCCATCATTCTTACTGGTATTTGGCATATTCGGTATGCCACCTGGAGTTTGCCAGTTTGAATATTAAATGTAATCAAATATTGTGAACAAACATATAAAATAAAAAAATATCTCCTCTTTCTTACTGAACACACTTAGCAAGGGCTAAATTATGTACCATTGTATTTCTAACATAAAAAGCTCTGCTTTAGTTTTTTAATTTTTTATCTGTTTAAACTGTTTTATCAAGTATAAAACTACAAGTACCATAAGAATGATCTTTGCAGATATTTGTAAGAATCTCTTTTGGCTCTGTAAAAATACTTGCTGTTGCTAAGGTTTCTTGTGCTCTACACTACATAGATGTTCTACACTAGAACTTTGTAGAAAAAAATTTATTTCTTGTGGGTGAGTAGGTCATCTAATGTCGAAGACAGGGTAGCAGAATGCTTGCCACAGGACAATGTTGTGTCCCCTTCTACTCATGCAGTGCAACTCCTTCCACATGAGCGCATGCAATGCTGTTATGAAATAACATGAAAACCTGGTCATGTTATGACCAGGCACTTTAAGGTCTCTCATGCCATTTACCATATATTTGCAACATAGTTCTAATAGTAAAATAGTAAAGGTATTTAGAAACCTGATTTAAAAACCACCTTTTCTCAATTTCTAACACTTGCGCAGACAAGACAACATTGTGGTAAAGCAAAAGAGACAAAACCAGGTTTCCAATGTGAGAAATCTTAAATCTGAAACACAGGTACAATAAATTTTGCAAAGGATCATCGATTTTACTTACAATTAAATATCTTATGATACAGAGTAAACGAGGCAGAAAGTCTGCTCTGTACTGCAAATTAACTGGGATACACTCTCCAGCCTTCAAAATTTAATTTCTAAGAAGACAAATATTAAAGGGTTTAATAAATCATTCACTTAGATGATTATAAACAAGCAAGACTTTGGGACCAGAGCTATAGTACAGCAGCAGGACATTTGTCTTGCATGTGGGTGCCCCAGGTTGAATCTTTGGCACCCCATGTGGTCCCCTGAGCAATGCCAGCAGTAATTCCTGAGTGCAGAGTCAGGAGTAACCCTGAGCAATGCCAGGTGATCCAAAAAGCTCAGAAAAACAAAACCAAAAGCACATTTAAAAAAACCACAAAAGAAAACAAAATAAAAAACTAAGACTAGTTTGGGACATGGTAACAAAGCTGACACATAATAAAATCATCTTCATATATTGCACTTTCAGGTACTTTGCAAAATAATTAGCAATATCATCTTTAACACTGATTAAAATATGTTCCCACAGTTCTTGCTCAATTATTTTTAAAAATTTTTATATTTATAAAGTTGTTCACAATACTTTATTACATACATTCACTATTTCAACACCAATCCCACCACAATTATACCTTCCCAGCATCATTATTTCGAACTTTCCTACCCCTACCCAAGCCTGCCCCAAAGGCAGAGGCTAAATAATTGATTTTGTATTGCTTATTATATATAATAGACTTAAAATTATCCAAAAAGACTTCCTTAGAGGAAAGTGTGTGAAATTTGTTGTATCTCACCAGCAGCCATTAAGCCCCGTGTAGGAAATCACTAACATGTTGTTACAGGTTGAGCCTTGTATATATATATATATATATATATATATATATATATATATATATACAGATCAGTTGCCTTCTACCTTACATCCCATCAAATGTAAATCTCTGACTTCTTTATTTATTGTGACGATAACTGATGCTACTTGGCTCAGTGTTTGGGTAACTCCCAGCAGTGGTTGTGGAATCATGTGTTGCTAAGGACAGAACTGAGGGTTCACATATGTAAAACATGCACAACAGTCCTCTGAGCCATCTCCCTGATGTTCCTTCTTTATATTTATGGGAGGTGACTTGCACTAAATTTTGAGAATGGGGCGAGGTTTAGGTAGGCTTTCCAGTTTAGTGGGTATTTTGAGTATTAGAAATGATGCTTTCTGAAATGCTCTCATTCTTTTTCTTCATATAGTTTGTTGTGGGCCTTCTCTTTGTCTTTATTTCCCCCATGCTATTCAATTTTTTTTATCCCTAGCACTTTTACTTTGCATGTGGGCCCTGGTCTGGGAAGGGATCTTTGGTAGGTCACTTTTGACTCTTCATGAGCTAGACTAGACCAACTCTTTCGAGTCTGTCTAATCCTGCCTATTTCTTATGTCATCATGAGATGGGTACACTTGTTCCAGTGCCAATAACTATTCTCTAATTTGCTGGTTGTATTTTTCATTAAAGTTTCTTTTTTGAAAGGGGTGGCAGACCCTATCAGATGCAGCCTTTTATTCTCTTTGGATTCTCCTTTATTGAGACCTCTATTTACATGCAGGTTTTGTGGCCATTGGTGATTTGCTAGTATTCATTTGTAGTTTGCTTTCCTTTTGTTATGAACGTTGCCCCAGTTTCCTTATTTCTCTAGTTCCTTTAGATAGAATAAATGCTTTAATTTAAATGCACAAGGAAATTAATCTACAAAAGGCAAAATAACTTTGTGAAAGATATAGGTAGGGCTGGTGATAACCAGTCTCTTTATGGGGACTGTCCCTGGCATTGCCCAGGTACCTAGTGGTACTCAAGCCCTGTGCTGGAGACACCTGTTGGCCCTGCAGTGTGTGGTGTCAGGAGGTGTTGGAATGAGCCTAGGCCTACCACGTGCAAGGCAAGTTCTCTACTACTAGATCCATTTCTCCAACGCAAGAACTCATTTTTGTATTTAACCTGTTAGTCAACATTTTTTTGACAGTGGTTGGGGTGGTATTTGGGTTTGGTGATCATATCCAGTATTGATTAAGGTTTTCCACTATGAATTTTAAATTAAATCACCATGAGATACACTGTTATAAAGCGGTTCATGATCCAATTTCAGTCATACAATGTTCTGAACCCCATCCCTCCACCAGTGCACATTTCCACCACCAGTGTCCCCCAGTTTCTTCCTACCGCCACCAACTACCAGCCTACCTCTATTGTAGACAGTTTTACTCTCTCTTTCTCTCTCTCTCTCTCTCTCTCTCTCTCACACACACACACACACACACATTGTGGTTTGCAGTATACATATTGAGAGGTTATCGAATTTGTTCCTTTTCCTACTTTTAGCACTCAGTTCTTATCCGAGTAATCATTTAAAACTATTGCTGTCATAGTGGATCCTTCTCTATCCCAACTCTAGGTACTTTCCTCAAGGGATCACTCCTAGCAGTGTGCACAATGTTGTGCTTCCATATATGGTGCTAGGGATCAAACTGGGGTTGGTTGTGTTCAAGGCAAGTGCCCTAACACTTTTTTTTAAATATGTCTGGCCCCTCAACTTTTTTTGTATATTATTTTATTTTATTTTTTTTACAGTTGTAGATTTACAATTTTTTGTGCTTGGGTTTCAATTATACAATGATCAGATACCCATCCCTCCACCAGTGCCCATTTTCCACCACCATGGAAAATATCCCTCCCACCCCCATCCCCCCATCCCCCCTGTCTCTGTGGCAGGGCAATCCCCTGTGTTCTCTCTCTCCTTTTGGGTGTTGTGGTCTGCAAAAGAGGCATTGAGTGGCAAACATGTTCAGTCCATACTCTACTTTCGACAAGCATCTTCCCTCCTGGGAGGATCCTCCAAACATCCTTTATTTGGTGCTTCCTTCTCTATCTGAACTGCCCTTTCCTCTAGGATACCCGGCTGGACTCTAAGTTATGGAGTAATCCTCCTGGTGCTGATCTCAGCTATTCTTGGGTATTAATCTCATACTTTGTTACTTTATATCCCCCAGATAAATGCAATCTTTCTATGTCTATCCCTCTCTTTCTGACTCATTTCGCTTAGCATGATACTTTCCATATTGTACCACTTGTATGTAAATTTCATGACTTCATCTTTTCTAAGAGCTACATAGTACTCCATTGTGTAGATGTACCAAAGATTCTTTAACCAGTCATCTGTTCATGGGCATTCAGGTTTCTTCCAGTTTCTGGCTATTGTAAAGAGTGCTGCAATGAACAAACAAGTGCAGATGTCACTTCGACTATACATTTTTGCCTCTCTGGGATATATTCCCAGGAGTGGTATTGCTGGGTCAAATGGGAGCTCAATTTCTAATTTTTTGAGAATCGTCCATACTGTTTTCCAGAAGGGCTGAACCAGTGGACATTCCCACCAACAGTGAAGAAGTGTCCCTTTTTCGCCATATCCACTGCAGCATCGGTTGCTTTTGTTCTTTTGAATGTGGGCCAGTCTCTGAGGTGTGAGATGGTATCTCATTGTGGTTTTGATCTGCATCTCCCTGATGATTAATGATGTAGAGCATTTTCTCAAGTGCTTTTTTGCCCTAACACTTTTTTTTTAAATACGTCTGGCCCCTCAACTTTTTAATTAATTATTTTTTGAGAGAAGGTGGGATTGCCAATGATAGAACTCCGTACCTCTACACTGCAAGCATCTATATCATGCATATATACTCATGTATATCACTGAGTATCAAGTAGGCTGGTAGTACAATATGAGGACCTGAGATAATTCAGCCTTGCTTTGGGGACCGTGTGGTATCAGGGATCGAACAGGGGTTGGGCACATATAAGGCATGCACCTTAATGTCTACTGTCCCTCTGGCCCCCATCTAATCTTTTAAATAGCAATAAAATACAGCTTTACAAAATTCTAGCATATACCTATTTCTTATATAACAATTAAAAACTACAAATTAGTCAAAGGCATATCATGTTTTGTTTTTTTTTCTTTTTGGGTAACACCTGGTGATGCTCAGGGATTACTCCTGGCTCATGAACTCAGGAATTACCCATATGGGGGACCATTTGGGTTGCTGGGAATCGAACCCGGGTAGGCCATGTTTGCTGCATACTACGCAAATGCCCTACCCGCTGTGCTATTGCTCCAGGCCCAAACATTTTTAAAAAGGAAAAGAATTTCTCAGTGTTCCATGTAGAAACCTGTCAGTTAACAAGTTTCAGAGAAATGACCAAAGCAACTTGGATGATGCCAAGAGAGAGGAGGAGTTCTGTTTCTCTTGCCACTAAAAAACATACTGTCAGGGACCCCTTATGCTTTCTTCCAGGGAAGCTATTAACCCCTTGCTTCCTGGGGAATGGAAATCTTGGTAAAATAACGGTGAGTTTCTGAGGATAGATAAGAAAGACGAGTAACTCCAAAATATTTCCTCCCAGCCGCCTAAGAGAGAAAAGTTGCTCACTCCTCCACATGCAGAGTAATACGAAAAGAAAGTCTCAGCTCACCAGATGAAGAGGGGTAACAGGAAAGAGAAAAAGATGGTAAGCAGGAAAATGAATACCAGATCCTTGGGAATCCCCAAAAGAAAAAGACAAACACTACACATGGGTGACTCATTAACCCTTCCCCACACTGAGTAGGTAGGTGATCAGTCTCTCCCAGGCCCCGGAGTGAGAACCATTGTGAAAGCACTGCTCAGAACAGGCAGCACTCTGTGGGCCGCTTGGGACCAGTCCTGGCACCTGAGAATCAACTCCATCCAGAAGGGAAACTCACTCCCCACATTCTGAAAAGGACTCAGAATCCAAACTCTGCCTGGGAGAGGAGCTAAGGGCTTTCCTGGAAGTCTGTCCAGGTAAGAAGGTGTTAAGGAAGGTACCTGTTGTCAGTGAATCTCATTGATCCCTCGCCCGCCTGGCCAACTTCTCCTGGAGTCTGTGGGCTGCTAAGGAAGGCTGGTACCCTCAGGAACCTTCTATTAGGATCCAGTTTTCATTTCAGCCACAAAGCCAGGAATTCCAAGTTGTCTTAGTATTATACCAGGGCCTTTAAATGTAACAGTTCGATTAATCCATCACAGCAAAACAAACTTTAGGACATTAAGCAATGAGAGTGAATATTTCATGTCAAGACTGACCGCAACCAGGCAATCTTCTGGAAGTGTAGCCAGACAGGGGCACCGAGCACTTGACATAGGAACATTCCTGAAACCACTCACTGGGAGGAAAAAGAAAAGGAGCAAATAAATGGGGCTTCTCAATTGGTTGTGTTGTGAGAATACACTAAGTTACACTGAAGCAGGAGGGGTCTTATTTGTGGTTCCTGTTGCTCGAAATCTTTGTTACGGACACATTGTTTTAGGTCCCATAGAGACATCTATGAATTGACTAATTGTTTCTGTGACCCTTGCCTACTTCTCCACCTGGGTAACAGGTGGGTTTGGGTCCTTCTGCTCCATTCTGAACCAAGACTTATTACTGATGACCTATTCTTCTCTGCTAGGTTCCTAGAATGAGCCACTCAGAGTTCCTGCCTCTGGCTGTCTCCTGGTTGCCTTTGCTTAGCTCCCGCTTACATTTCTAACTTTGCTGTCACTATAGCAATACATCATGAGAAGGTATTTCTTAATTCAAGTGGTACAGCAGAAACAGAGCAAAAGTACAATTTAACCCTTACATATCAAAGCAGCCTGAGACACCAAATGGAACAGTACATCACTGCTCAGACCACCTTGAACCCAGAGTTAAAACAAAAACTCACATGAAGCACTAGTAATAATGAAAAAAATTAAGAAATTTCACCATTCTTTGGAAGAAGCCCAGAACACTTCTCAAGTGCTTCATAAATTCTGACACTGACTGACATGACCTAAAGCAACAAAATGCTCTTTATAACCACTGAACTACTAAAGCATCACAAGTGTCAATGAACCTACAAAAGACTGAGGGGAGAAACAATAAGTAATTGAACAGAAGAGGTAAAGAATACAATAGTAGGACTCAGCATTAGAATGGAACAAGCCAAAATTGAATCAGTGACACACATGGCAGTGGGTGGGGGGAGTATGATTCTGCCAGAAGTTCAACCTGTACCTTCAGGGAGAGAGCATCAGCAGCCTGCTGGTGTCTTCAATGCTGCTGTGCCCTTGGTTGGACCCCAACAACTTGGGGCCAAGTTTACCCGGAAAGTAAACCGACAAAAGTTACATATGTGGGAGCCACACAGACAAACCACCGCTGGCTCAGCTATACAGACTCATTTCTTGGCCTTATTTTCAGAGACCCATAAATTTCGAAAGAGAACAAAAGCTATATTTAAGGCCAGTGGTGCACTGTGGGAGAGCAGTTGTGCCCTGTATGGCATATGCCAATTTCTCTGGAAAAGATGGAAACAAGGGCCATGATCCAGAGACACAAAAGAGTCTCGAACAGAGCAGCTCACTGCAGAGATGCCTCCAGAATTCAAGCAGACCAACTTCACTGACATGCCCTGATTTGGTGGGGGTGGAAGGCAATGTCCCTCCACCTGCCCCTAACCCCCACCTCCCTGGAGGTTGCCAACTTTCAGAACCCAGAGAGAAGTGCAGGTAAGTGGGTTCAGAGACAACAAACTCCTTGCGTCACGGGATAGGGGATGATAGGGTCCCTCTCTTCCCCCATCCCCATAGGACCCTGGATGTCATGCCCACAAACTGCCTCTGGCTGCTACTTAAGCTTCTTAATGGCCATGATCCAGACACACATAAGAATCTCGAATCGAGCAGTTTGCTGCAGAGATTTTACACACCCTACTTATCTAGAATGTTAGAATTCCAAGAGAACGCTAAGGCTCTTGTGACCAGGAGACATCTTATGTGAATCACAACAAGGAATTTAAAAAGGAGCATAGGGGAGACTGTCTGCCATACAGGCAGGGGGAGGGGTGGGATGGTAGGGATACTGGGGACATTGGTGGTGGAAGATGTGCATTGGTGGAGGGATGGGTGTTTGATCCTTGTATGACTGAAACTCAAACAGGGAAGCTTTGTAACTGTCTCAGAGTGATTCAATAATTTTTTTTTAAAGACAGTACACATGTCCTCATCAATAAGCAAGAGATAGAGGCCAGAAAGATAGCAAACCAGGTAGGGCACTTCCTTGCACATGACTGATCTGTTAGATCCCTTGTTCCCCATGTGGTCTGCTTAGCCAGCCAGGATTGTTCTCTGCATGCAGAGCCAGGATAAGTCCAGAGCACCAGTGGATGTGGCCCACAAACAAATAAAAAAGAGGTCTAGAAAAGAAAATTTTTAAATAAATAATGTAAGCTATTTAACTGACAACAGAAGAGAAAAATCACTGAATTATAGAATTTCTAGAAGGGCAGTAAAGAAACAAATGCAATAGTGTACTGGGTAAGGTACTTTCTTGCATGACGCTGACTTGGATCCAATATTCAATATTACCCAGAATCCTCCAAGTCCCACCAGGAGTGATCTCTGTGTATAGAGCCAGGAGTAAGCCCTGAGCACTGCTGGTGTAGACCCCAAACAAAAATGAAAATGAAAACAAAAATCAGTAAAAAACCTACCCAAGCAAAAGTACAGATCCAAAATGGATTCACTAACACACAGCCAAGCCAAATTAGATCCTCAGCACCCACATGTTTTCCCAAGCCCCCTGGGTGTCACTCACAATCACTGAGCCAGCAGTAAGACCTGAGCTCCTCTGGGAGTGATGCAGAAAAACAATAACCTAGAAATCAAGCTAATATTCACAACAAATGTAAAAAACTACATGAGTTTTATCAGTCATTTTACAAAGGAAAAGGAAAGGAACCCCAGAAATGGGAAACTACTACATGTTTATGGGCATGAAAAATTAACATTGCCCAAATGATAATACCCAAATTATACATATTTTAATGCAGTTGTTCAAGATTCTGATGACATTCATCAACAATTTAGAAAAACTTTTAGTGAAATTAATACAGAATCATAAAACTCCCTGAGAACTAAAAGCAATTTTAAGAAAAAAGGAGGGAAGTATTGCATTTCCTGGCTTAATATTGTACTATAGTAAATTTTCTCGTTATAGGATCTATGGTTGTCAGTGAGACCCCAGAAATACCCAAAAGGGCCATGGGTGAAAACTAGTTAACTGGAGGTGGTGGTGGTGGGAATAGGCTAAGACTATATGGTTAACCAATAAGATAGGAAGATATTGGAAGAATCAAGATTCAAAGGGGGCACATTAAAGATAAGGTCAGAAGCAACGTTGCACAATATAGAAATCAAAATTATGATCTATTGAAAAAAAGCAAACTCTCAGGGCCATGGGGTAGAATTGACAGCACACAGATATAACGCACATATTTATTGAAAAATCTATGACAAAGTTGCTAGGTACATAAAGTGGAGCAGGCAAGTCCTCTTCAACTAACATGTGAGGAAAACTGGAAAATAAAATGTAAAAAAGAGAAGGAAATACGTATCTCATATCCACCCAAAGTTAATTCAAAGTGGATTATAGACTTGATATTGGACCTTAATCCATACAATACATTTTTGAAAGCATATACAGACCTGTCTAGGAAAGGAAACTCATAGGTGTGTGCAATGGTTTGATTTCACTGGTAAAAGAAATAAAAATACAAAGGGGATTAAAACAAATGTACAAATGAGTACAGAACAAATGAAACTTGAGATAAAATTTTAAAACTGCCCTACTGCGTGGGAGAAAATATTTTCAAACATATAACCAATAAAGGACCAATATCAAGATGTATAAAGCATGCAAAAGCTCAACACAACCCAAATCATCACATCAAATAGGAGAGAAGTGAGACTCATCCACAAAGAGGACATACAAATGATCAATAAGTGTATGAAAACATGTTCAGTATCAACTATTACGAGGATATTGCAAATCAAAACAATGAGATATTATCACCCACCAGTGAAAATGGCATATGTCACAAAGAGTAGAAACAACTACTGTTGGCAGGAATGTAAAAAAGGATCCCTCACTGGGAAACTGAACTTGTTCAACTTCTAGGGAAAACACTCCAAAGATTTCACCAAAACAATAAAAATATAATTTCCATATGTTTCAGAGATTTCACTTGTTGGCATTGCCCCACTAAAAACAGAAAATATTAATTTGAAAAAATATATGAATACCTGTGTTCATCGAAGCACTAATTAGAATAGCCAGGATATGGAGACATCCCAAACATCAATGATGGATGAATAAAGAAGTTAGGACACCCAGGCCCTCGGGGGCGGGCTGTACCTGTTGGAATTGGAGCCGTTCCAAACAGGAGACATTCCCAACTCCTCGCCCAGTGCCAGGGACTCTTTCCGGAGCCGCGGCCGCTAACGCGGCCGCGAAATATTTTCCCACTACATATGCCATAGGAACCATAAGCTAACTTCTTAGATGGAAACTTCTCTATTTTAGCTCAGCCACTAGAAATACAGTTGCCAATAACTGATAAGCCTATCTTAACTCACACTGCATATCAAGCAGAATAGTAACACTGAACGTGAAGGACTAAACCACACCTCTCACAATGGTAAAGCAACGCAAAAGCCCACCAAACATTCATATTGAAGAGTCTAGCCCAGATGACACCAACAGTACTGTAGTGTTAGACAACCTCTCTGACAAGGAATTCAGAAGGGAGCTACTTAGGATGCTTAGGGAATTAAAAGAAACAATGGAAAGCAATGCCAATAGAAGACAAGAGGATCTGAAGGCAGAAATGAGGAAAATGCAATCAGAAATGTCAGACCTGAAAAATCTCGTAGGCGAATTGAAAAGCTCAGTGGAAGGCCTCAGCAGCAGAGTAACAGCGGCTGAGAACAGAATCAGTGAGCTCGAAGATGAAGTTCAGAGACTCTCCCGAAAAGAGCAGAAAATGGAAAAGAGACTCACAATTCGGGAACAGATGGCAAGAGAAGACCGTGATGAAGCCAAGAGGGGTAACATAAGAATTATTGGAGTCCCAGAGGGACAGGAAGAAAACCTCGATGAAGAAGAAACTGTCAAAGAAATCATTGCTACAACATTTCCAGAGCTGAAGAAAACTTGTGACCACATTCAGGAGGCCCGAAGGGTACCAGCTAGAAGAAATCCGAATAAAAATACCCCAAGACACATTCTGATCAAAATGACCAAAACCTTAGACAGAGACAAAATTCTGAAAGCAGCAAGATCGAAGAAAGAAATCTCTTACAAAGGAGCATCCTTAAAATTCACAGCTGATTTTTCTGATGAAACCCTCATGGCCCGAAAACAGTGGTGGGACATAGTAAAAAAACTCAATGAAATAAATGCCTCCCCCAAAATACTTTTCCCAGCAAGACTCTCATTCATAGTAGAAGGAACAACACACAGTTTCACAGACAAACAACAGCTAAGGAACTTCATAGACTCAAAACCATGGTTACAAGAACAACTAAATGGGCTACTTTAAGGCAAGAAAGGCCCCTCAAATACACCAAATTTTAACAGAACAATGGGACAAAATCCCATAACAATAATCTCTCTCAATGTCAATGGGCTAAACGCACCAATTAAAAGACATAGAGTGGCAGGATGGATTAGAAAATTGAACCCAACATTCTGCTGCCTGCAAGAAACGCATCTCAATAGTCAAAGCAAACACAGACTCAGAGTCAAAGGCTGGAAAACAATCCTACAGGCAAACAGCTCCCATAAAAAAGCTGGGGTAGCCATCCTTATATCAGACCACATTGATTTCAGAGTGAGGAAGGTCATAAGAGACAGTGAAGGCCATTACTTATTGATCAGAGGATCTGTACAACAGGAAGAACTTACAATAATAAATGTAGATGCACCTAATGAGAGACCAGCAAAGTACTTAAAACAACTACTCATAGATTTGGAAAAAGACATCAATAGCAACACAATACTAGTGGGAGACTTCAACACTGCTTTGTCACCTCTTGATAGATCAACCAGACTCAAGCTTAGCAAGGACATACTTCATTTGAGGGAAACAATGGAAGAAAGGGACTTAGTAGATATATACAGGACACTTCATCCACAAAAAGCTGAATACACATTCTTCTCAAGCGTACATGGAACATTCTCCAAGATAGACCACATGCTGAGCCACAAAACATGCCTCCATAAAATTAAGAAGGTAGAGATTGTATCAACAATCTTCTCAGACCATAATGCGCTGAAATTAGAAGTAAATCACACACAAAAACAGAAAACTAAATCAAACACCTGGAAATTAAACAGTGCACTATTGAACAACAAGTGGATTAGACAGGAAATCAAAGAGGAAATCAAAAGATTCCTAGAAACGAATGAAAATGAGAACACGAGTTACCAAAACTTATGGGACACAGCAAAGGCTGTGTTAAGAGGAAAGTTTATAGCTCTACAAGCATTCCTCAGGAAGGAGGAGCGAGCACACATAAGTAACCTAACCTCACAGCTTAAGAGCTTGGAGAAGGAGCAAAAAAAGGAGCACAACCCGAACAGGAGAAAGGAAATAATAAAACTCAGAGCAGAGATTAACGAGATGGAAACCCAAAAAACAATACGAAAGATCAATGAAACCAAGAGCTGGTTCTTTGAGAAAATTAACAAGATCGATAAGCCTCTAGCAAAACTCACAAAGAAAGGGAGAGAGAAAACCCTAATAAACCGAATCAGAAATGAAAAGGGGGTCATTACAACAGAAACCACAGAAATTCAGAGGATCCTCAGGGAGTACTTTGAGAAGCTTTATGCCACGGAACATCAAAACCTCGAGGAAATGGATAAATTCCTAGACTCCTACAGACTCCCAAGGCTGAACCAAGAAGACCTGGAATACCTGAACAGACCTATCACCATCAAGGAAATTGAAATGGTAATAAAAAGTCTCCCCAAGCACAAAAGTCCTGGCCCGGATGGATTCACTAGTGAATTCTTCCAAATCTTTAAAGAGGACTTACTCCCAATACTCTTTAAGCTTTTCCACGAAATTGAAATATCAAAAACTCTTCCAAACAGTTTCTACGAAGCAAATATCACACTGATACCAAAAGCAGACAGAGATACCACAAAGAAAGAGAATTACAGGCCGATATCCCTGATGAACACAGATGCAAAGATCCTCAACAAACTACTAGCAAATAGAATCCAACTACTCATCAAAAAGATCATACACCATGACCAAGTAGGATTCATCCCAGGGATGCAAGGATGGTTCAACATTCGGAAATCAATCAATATAATCCACCATAGCAACAAAAGAAAAGATAAAAAGCATATGATCATATCAATAGATGCAGAGAAAGCATTTGATAAGATCCAGCACCCCTTTATGATGAAAACCCTAGCCAAAATGGGTATAGAGGGGACCTTCCTCAACATAATTAAAGCCATCTACCACAAGCCTACAGCAAGCATCATCCTCAATGGGGAAAAACTGAGAGCCTTCCCTCTAAGATCAGGGACGAGACAGGGATGCCCACTCTCTCCACTGCTGTTCAATATAGTACTGGAAGTACTTGCAATAGCGATTAGGCAGGAAAAAGATATTAAGGGCATTCAGGTAGGAAAGGAAGAAATCAAGCTCTCACTATTCGCAGATGATATGATACTCTACTTAGAGAACCCAATAACTTCCACCAAAAAACTCTTAGAAACAATAGACTCGTATAGTAAAGTTGCAGGTTATAAAATCAATACCCAAAAGTCCATGGCTTTCCTATACGCAAACAGTGAGAGAGAAGAAAGCAACATGAAAAAAACAATCCCATTCACAATTGTGCCCCAGAAAATCAAGTACCTAGGAATCAGCTTAACTAAGGAAGTAAAGGACCTGTACAAAGAAAACTACAAAACGCTACTTCAGGAAATAAAAGAGGACATGAGGAAATGGAAAGATATCCCCTGCTCATGGGTCGGGAGACTTAACATTGTCAAAATGGCAATACTACCGAAAGCATTGTATAAATTCAATGCAATCCCTATAAGGATACCCATGACATTCTTCAAAGAAATGGAGCAAACACTCTTGAAATTTATATGGAACAATAAGCCCCCACGAATAGCTAAAGCAATTCTTGGGAAAAAGAAAATGGGAGGAATCAACCTCCCGAACTTCAAATTGTACTACAAAGCAGTAATAATTAAAACAGCATGGTACTGGAACAAAGGCAGAACTGCAGACCAATGGAACAGGGTTGAATACACTGACATCTCTCCTCAATCATATGCTCATCTAATCTTTGATAAAGGTGCAAGTAATGTGAAGTGGAGTAAGGAAAGCCTCTTTAATAAATTGTGTTGGCATCACTGGACGGCTACATGCAAAAAAATAGGCTCAGAACTCTGCCTAACACCATGTACAAAAGTAAGATCAAAATGGATTAAAGACCTCAACATCAGACCAGAAACCATAAGGTACATTGAAGATAAAGTTGGCAAAACCCTCCATGACATTGAAGCTAATGGTATCTTCAAAGATGCCACGCCACTGGCCGAGCAAGTGAAAACAGAGATAGATAAATGGGACTATCTTAAACTAAGAAGCTTCTGCACCTCCAAAGAAACAGTGACCAAAATACAAAGACAGTCTACAGAATGGGAAAGGATATTCACCGAATACACATCTGACAAGGGGTTGATATCCAGGATATACAAAATACTGGTTAAACTCCACAAGAAGAAAACATCCAACCCCATCCAAAAATGGGGCAATGAAATGAACAGAAACTTTCTCAAAGAAGAAATCCGAATGGCAAAAAAGCACATGAGAAAATGCTCTACATCATTAATCATCAGGGAGATGCAGATCAAAACCACAATGAGATACCATCTCACACCTCAGAGACTGGCCCAAATTCAAAAGAACAAAAGCAACCGATGCTGGCGTGGATGTGGCGAGAAAGGGACACTCCTTCACTGTTGGTGGGAATGTCCACTGGTTCAGCCCTTCTGGAAAACAGTATGGACGATTCTCAAAAAATTAGAAATTGAGCTCCCATTTGACCCAGCAATACCACTCCTGGGAATATATCCCAGAGAGGCAAAAATGTATAGTCGAAGTGACATCTGCACTTGTTTGTTCATTGCAGCCCTCTTTACAATAGCCAGAAACTGGAAGAAACCTGAATGCCCAAGAACAGATGACTGGTTAAAGAAACTTTGGTACATCTACACAATGGAGTACTATGTAGCTCTTAGAAAAGATGAAGTCATGAAATTTACATACAAGTGGTACAATATGGAAAGTATCATGCTAAGCGAAATGAGTCAGAAAGAGAGGGATAGACATAGAAAGATTGCATTCATCTGGGGGATATAAAGTAACAAAGTATGAGATTAATACCCAAGAATAGCTGAGATCAGCACCAGGAGGATTACTCCATAACTTAGAGGCCAGCCGGGTATCCTAGAGGAAAGGGCTATTCAGATAGAGAAGGGAGCACCAAATAAAGGATGTTTGGAGGATCCTCCCAGGAGGGGAGATGCATGTCGAAAGTAGACTATGGACTGAACATGTTTGCCACTCAATGCCTCTTTTGCAGACCACAACACCCAAAAGGAGAGAGAGAACACAGGGGATTGCCCTGCCACAGAGACAGGGGGGATGGGGGGATGGGGGTGGGAGGGATATTATCCATGGTGGTGGAAAATGGGCACTGGTGGAGGGATGGGTATCTGATCATTGTATAATTGAAACCAAAGCACAAAAAATTGTAAATCTACAACTTTAAAAAAAAATAAAATAAAATAAAGGGGGAAAAAAAAAAAAAAGAAGTTAGGACACACGTGCACACATGCAGATGTACACAATGGAATTTTACTAAGCTATTACAAAATAATGAAATCTCTGACTGGAGTTGGAATAAGTCAGAGGGATTAAGACAAAAGCCTTAATTTCAATAAGTAAGTTAGTTGAAATAAGTAAGAGAGATTAAGACAAAACTCACACAATCTCTCTCGTGCGTGATATTGGGAGTCAGAAAACAAGGAAAGAGAGAGTGTCAAATATGGCAACCCCGTAACCTTGAATTCCAAGCCTGAGATTACCATGCACTTGGGGGAGGAGTGGGATAAAACAAGACGTGAAGCTGGAAGTAGCACATGGATAGTGGTGGAGAGTCTTGTGCATTTTGGTGGGATGAACTGCAATAACTGTAATAATAAATACTGTTCCCCCACCAAAGCAGTGGTTAGAACTGTTGCTTATTAATTCTAAGTTAACAGGGAAGGCACACATGACTTGCAAAGATTAACCTTAGACCTGTCACTCATCATCCTCATTTAGGAGAACTTGAAATGCTACCGACTGACGTAGTGATGGTTTGCAATGAGAAAAATTCTCTCTTGCTTTCACATGACTCAAACTATGCACACAGGTTTATTATTTTAACCATCTTAGACATCCATAAAGCCCTTTGGTGTTCAACCCACTTGGGAGCTAGATGGCAATGGGTGCTGGTCTCCTGGTGTATTTAGGGCTCATTCAAGCCCGGAATGGGTGGAAGGGAACACAACAATCTATCTGGGGTCTCCACCTATAGAGTCGGAGTGCAAACAACCCAAAGCACAACCAACACAGCAGAGTCAGGGAATCAGAAGTCAAATTTAAAGCAATGAAGGAAAAATATACATGCATACTTATTTACTATACATATATAAAGCAATCAATGCATCACAATCTTCCTAAGTGCACATGGGATATTTGCTAGGACTGATCATTTGTTAGACAACAAAAATTTTCTTAGCAATTTCAAGAAGATCTAAAACATGCCAAGTAACGAATGTGAACACAATTGCAAGAAAGTGAAAATTAATCATAAAGAAAAATTAGAACTACATATATGCAGGAAAATAAAAAAACTCTGAACAGCCAATGGTAGGAGAATGAAAGTTAAGTGGAAATTAGAGGGGGAAAAATGAGACAAATAAAAAAGGAAACACATCTTTCTAAAACACGTGACATGCTGCAGAGTTAAGAGAAATTTCACAGCACTGAAGGCCTACGTCAAGGCGTGGCAGCCAAAACCCTCCAGAATTCAACCACTGCCATGGTCACGGCTGCTCTTCACATGTTCAGGCAGAGCCTCACCCATGACTGAACCTATTCCTTGACCCTGCGCCTGCATTTCATACCTGACACAACCCATCTTCCAAGGGTGTCACACCACATTTGATGAAGGCAACCAATTCTCGAGGGAAATATATCTTTACATATATATATATATGTATATCACTGTTACTGTCCTCCCACTGTTCATGGATTTGCTTGTGCAGCCCAGTAACGTCTCCATTTTGTGACTTGTTGTTACTTTCTTTGGCATATCGAAGAAATCACGGGTAGCTTGCCAGGCTTTGCCTTGCGGGCGAGATACTCTCAGTAGCTTGCAGGGTCTTTGAGAGGGACGAAGGAATTGAACTCGGGTCGGCCGCATGCAAGGCAAACGCCCTAGGGCTGTGCTATCGCTCAAGCCCAATATCTATGCACAAAGGAATGAACCTTTAACAACATGCTCATAATCTCTTATAGAAGGGTTTAGTGGTTAATGCATGAAATACAACAATCTTCACACACTTTTCTCTAAAGAAACATTTTGGAGCATTTTTAGCATTTTATTCATAACAAATAATGCAAAATAAATTATTTTCATTCTGCTACAGGGCAGGGGTTGGGGTTTGGGATGAAAACATCCGAAATACGGTAGTGGGAATGTGTAATGGTGTTGGGATTGGCGATGAAATATAAAATGTAATCAAATATTGTGAACTACTATATAAAAATAAAATTAAAACTGAGAAATAAGAAAATTCTCAAATGAAAGGAAAAATTAGCCAATTCACCACTTAGTTCTGGAAGAATAAACAAAATTGACAAGAAAAAAATATCCAAAGATGAATAGCCTAAGTTGGAGTGTGGGCAGGATACTCTCAGTAGATTACCGGACTCTCTGAATTATATAAATATAATACATGTTTATATAATATATAAATGTAATATATGTAATATTTATATATTTACTTGTGGGCTGGAGTGATAGCACAGCGGTAGGGTGTTTGCCTTGCAGGCAGCCAACATGGCCAACCCGAGTTCGATTCCTCCACCCCTCTCAGAGAGCCCAGCAAGCTACCGAGTGTATCTCGCCTGAATGGCAGAGCCTGGCAAGTTACCCGGGATGTATTCGATATGCCAAATACAGTAACAACAAAGTGTCCAATGGAGACGTTACTGGGCCCGCTCGAGCAAATCGATGATCAATGGGAGGGCCTTTATTACTTTACTTATCATTTGTTGCTTACTGTCTGAAAGCCATCAAATATGGTGTGGTAATGATGGATAGGGATGTGGCCAGGAATATGTTTGCTCGTATGTGAGGCTCAGCCTAAGTGTGTGGAAAGCAGCATGGAGTGTGGCGGCAGTTGAGTAGTGGAGCAAGAATATAGGTTCCAAAAGACCTAGTGATTTCACATTTGCATGTTCCCACCAAAACCCCTTAATAGAAAAATCAAAATGATATATGCACTCCTATATTCACTGCCATGCTAAGTACAATACTCAGGAAAACCCCAAATGGACACATAAACAGATAAAGTTGTAGTATAAACATGCACAACAGAACACTACTCAGCTACAAGAAAAGGTAAAATCTTGCAGACTCTTGCAAATTGGATGGATGGAGGGCATCCTGACAAGCAAAAGAATTCAGAGAAAGGACAAATCTTGTAGGATCTCAGCGTGCTATATAAACAAAGGAAAGTAATTAAAAACTGAATGAAAAGATGTCTTGACTTTTGATTACAAAAGAAAACCTCAGTCAAGGAAGAAGCAGACTGAAGGTGATCTGAGGACAATGGTGGGGAATGGCACCCAGGTGGAGAGTTACTGATGACAACATATATGACCTTAGTTGTGCGATGCACATATAACATGCAGAAAACCACATCCCATGACCACTACACATGTGCTTAACTGCAAACACATCAACACTGGACCTTCACAACTCAGGGTGAAGAACACCCCTCATTCTGTGCCCTGGGAAAGAATCCATAAGGGCTTCCACGACTCCTAATCCCAGGAGAGATTGGACATACTCAATAAGCTGCTGCCTTGTCTGCCCAGTACACCATCCTCCTTCGCTCTGGAATTTCTTAAGATTCTTTCCAATTGCTCTTTGCTCTCCCCTTTCTAAAGCAGATATTTCTCATCCTAACAAATTCTTCGTGGGATGAAGGAAACTGAATTAGTGTAACCATGGCACCAGAATCACCACTACCACCACCACAGGTTCCTCATATTTAATGGGTCATCAAGCTCAGCTTGCTCTGCTGGGCCCAAAATTTCACTAGATGATTCCTGAAGTAAACAATCTGAAATCCCTGTCTCTGTCATCTGGCCATCCTACTGCTTTCTTGGAACTGGTAATCACCATGGTTAAACTCAAAGAGATCTGGGATTGCAGCATTACACCCATGTACTTGTGAGCTGACAATGGCTGGACACCTCTACCTGGTCTCTATAAATGAAGTGTCTTGTCCTAAAATACTACAGATGATGAACACACATTTAAGAGGTTTTTAAGGCATTACAATATACAAAAACATAGTTTCACTGTCAGTTTTGTAAGCTCAACTGAACCTTACATATGTCTGTCGATATTTGCTTAATTCTTGCATCTTCTGCCAACCAGGCTACCAATTGCACAACAATTGGATGTCAGATTATGATTGTTTCAATATTTTAAGTCAAGAAAACTGTTTCATTTATTGACGAGGGAATAGAGATGGAACCTAATTGTTGGTTTCTAAAACGTTTTGGGAAACAAAGGTGAAGCTTTTCTATGTATGTATTTTCTATGTATGTCAGAGCTTCCCATTTTCCCCATTTAGGAGTGACCTGGTTTTTTCATGTTCAAGGGCTAAAGTTTTCAATAAGGAAAAACTTTGTGTTTGCTTTTGCATCCTACACAAAAGGTCCACATGGTAGTAGGGCTTTGTTTGCTCTTGCTGTTTTATTGCTGTTGTATTTTGGGATTCTTTTGTTTTGGTTTGAAGCCACACTGGCTGTGCTGAGGAATTCCTTTGCACTCAGGAATTACTCTGGCGGTACTCAGGGTACCATCTGGGATGAAGAGGATGGAAGCCAGGTTGGCCATATGCAAGGCAATGGCCCTCCCCCGCTGCACATTCGCTCCGACCCCAAGTAGCAGTCTGAATGGTCCAAGGAGTCCTTTACCACCCTAGCTCTCAGCGTCCAGATCCGGAACCGATCTGGCACAGGTTTGCGGCGCTGCCAGAGCCTGGAGGAGACGCGCCCCCGAGACAGATGGAAAGTGCCACATACCCCTCTGTTGAGCCTGACATAGGCATGGGTGCGACTATCCCAAAGAGGAGTCATTACACCCATAGCTTGTAGGACGTTGGCAGTTGCAGACCCCGCGAGAGATGCAGGTGCGCGTGCGTGTCCTTTACCTCTAACTGTTTAGAACTGAGCCAGGACAGCCCCAATGCGCGCGCACCTACAGGCTGCAGTGGTGCAAATGTCGGCCAGTCATGCACGAGATTGGTGGCTTTTCAGGCATAATAAGGATTCAATTAGGGACTGCAGAAGTTCATGCTGTGTGGATGGAGTCTCCTGAACAAGAGAGAAGCCGTTTGACCAATATAAAGAAATCAATACACATGCCAACTGGTAGAAAGTACATATACTTTTAACCAGAGTGGAAATCAGTTATGAGTTCATAAAAATGAGATCCTTAGGGGTTTCAGTTCATAGTACATGTCTAGAAATATGTTAACAACAGAAAACCAGTTTGGTGTGGGAGAGAGCATTGTATTACAAGGTGAAATTGAAGGGAACACCCAGCCATGCATTAAAAACACAACATTGAGCCTCTGGCAAAACTTAGCTTTGAACCACTAAAGATATTCCTCAGTTCAACATTATATTTAGGAGGCAAATCATCCATAAAATGTATTGCAAATGCAAAGAAGTAAGTTTGAGATTCGTAGCTGTTTTAACATGAAACTCCATGGCTATTCCAGGAAGGATAAGAGCTTCCAGTAGAAAGAAACTTTGAAAAAGCTAGTCAAACATGTTAGACAAATCTACATTACTTTCAGTCCTAGGGATTGGACCCTAATGAAGGATCAGCAAAACAAACAAACAACAAAGCAATACCCACTGCATTTGCTTGGGAAAACTCCTTTTAATTTTTGACCTCCATGGGTTCACAAGTCACAAATGACTGAATATTGCAAAGAAAGCGTAGACTCTGTTGAAGGAGGTCCACAGGAAGAGAGGAAGGAGAGAGATTTGAGGGGCACACAACTAGACTGGTGGATAAAGTATTGAGATACAGCGAAGACCAAGCCAACCTGTGTGCTGGGAAACTTTGTCTAAGTGGCTGGAAGAGGCCATGTGAGCTGCTCTGCCATTGAGCAGTTTGAAGGAAAGTTCTGGTTCTGGCCGTCCAATCAGAGCCCTTCATGGAATGTTTCCCCAGCCAGGCCCTCCTGGCCCTCCCCTCCCCCACTGCAGAATGTCTTGAGCCCAAGATTCTGAGGTTTGAATTCAAACTTCACCCTCACCCACTCAGATCCTGAGCGTCTGCGTGAGCAGTTCACTCTCTGATCCTAGTCCTGAGTTTTGCTGTTGTGAAGGCTGATAAACTGCAGTAGCCTCTGGCCTCGTCTATGGCGATGGCGTCAGGAGGAGGTAAGCCTGTGAGGGTGTCTGTGTATGTGATAAAGTCTCTGTCACACTGAAATCATTTGGGTTCATAGTTACCCTGACTGGGAACACCATGTTTTGAGTGGGTGAACGAGGAGAAAGACCTGGGCTCCATAGATAGCTCACCTGTACAGCAAAGGGAGCCCAGGAGAACCTGAGGGGTCTGGGAGGGCATCCTTGGAGTTGTGTCAAATTACCTGGGGGAAGGTCATTGGTATGGACTGAGGGAGGCAGCAGGCATATGGCTGCTTTATATGTGAGTGTCCTGCTGGTGGATGGAGGAACAGGGCCATTTGTCATGTGTCTGGAGGGACTGTTTTGTGGTGGCACAGGAAAGACCCAGGCATGCTGAGTCCATGTCTCCTCCTGTGCTCTAGAATAAGTTTAGAAGTAATTAGACTTGGGCTGAGCTCAACCTGAGGTGGACAGCTCAGCACAGATGGTCCAGCCTGAACCTTGTTGAGTGAGGCTGTCTGTGTGTAATTTTGCCATGATGAGTCCTCCACAGAGCTGGGCTGCAAGTGACTAACTGCCACAGTCAGAGCCTGACACTTCTGCAGACTTAAACTCTCTGCTGGCTGAGCCCAGCAGCTGCCTTGGGTCAGCAGGTTGGGAGACATGTGACTTCAGCGTACTTACGACTCAGATTCCTGAGTTATTCTGGATTGTTCTCCTTTTGGTGAAGTTTGTTCTTCCATGGTCTGGCATCTCATGGTGCAGCCCCAGCAAACATTTCAGCTCTGAGGTGAAGATTGATTGAGAATTGGATACTTCCCTCACAGACAAGGAATAAATGGATGTGTGAATCTATGTGTGAGTTTGTGAGAATGAGTGTGTGTTTCTGTGTGTGTGTGTGTGTGTGATATGTGGGGTTTTCCTGAGAAAAGTCTGTGAATGTCTGTTCCTTGAGGAGAGGTGGAGTGTACTGAGGCAGAAAGAGCATCGTCAGAGCAGTTGGAGACATCAGGGCCTCTGTCCTGAGCATGATGCACACAGGCTCTGGGTCGTCTCTAGTGCGAGTCTCTGTGTGAATTCCACCTGAGTAACGATAGTGGCAGACAATTTTCTTTCCTGGCACCTGGTTTATGCCTGATGTTAATTATCCTGTATCTGTCTCTGGGATAAAGTCTTAGATTATTTAGAAGATGTTACCAATTTTTAATCTAACATGATCAGCAGCTCCAGGACTCTGGAAACATCCCCAAGTGTCTGACTGGTGAAATCTCTGGCCATTTCCACACCTGCTGCCATCCCTGATGGAACTCTCCCAGAACATAAGAACCCTAGCCTTAGGATCTCCACGAAGTACAACCCAGCTGGAGGGGAGGGATGGCCTGTGCCAGGGACTCAGGGCTGAGACAGGGCACACCACCTCATTCCTTTCAAAGGGCCTGATCTAGAGATGGTTGGGCCAGTGAGGCCCCCCACACTGTCTCCCTCTCACTCCCCTCCCTCCTCTCCACAGTGTCTCCTGTGCTGCTCCCAGAGATGACCATGAACCTTGGGGTCTCCGGCTCTGCTTTCCGGGTCTTGCCCTTTCTCAATCCAAGGGCTCCCCCAGCCACCACCCTGGGAGCCCATCCAGATGCCCCCTCTGGTGACCTCGACCATTGCTCCTGGCAACCCTCTGGTACTGTCACCTTTCCCCATGGTGCCTGTGATGACAGGAGCTGCAAGCCATGGTCCCCGCGTTCCTGAACCTTGCAAGGTCATCATCCAGGTCAGCCCTGAGGTGGGGCTTGTGGAATCAGCCCAGAACCAGCCTGTCATCCTGACACAGGCTTCACTCAACTGGGGGGGCCCAGAAGTTCCATCTGCCGTGAATGGGCATCCTGCACCCGTCTACTTGGTGTCATCTGTGCCAGAGACCGTTATGCCGACCCCAGCTACTACTGTCACCGAGGCTGGGACAGGAGACCATCCTCCTCAGGCTCCACTGCCAGTGGCCCAGGTGGTTCCCATCATCCTCCCATCCAGTGGTGGATCACTGCCTCAGTGGGTTTGTGGGGAGACTGGTCCAGCCACCACCCGGAACCAGGCATCACCTGAAACCTCCAGCAGCCCCAGTAGCGTCTACGAGAACTTTCGGCGCTGGCAGAAATTCAAGGCCCTGACCCGGAGGTACCTTCCTCAGACTCCGGACACTGAGTCTGTTTCCTGCTTCCTCATGTAAGTCCCTCGGGTGTCCTAGACCTAATGGGAGCTTCACAGGAAGGGACAGGGGTGACCCCCAGGGTAGGGTCCATGACAGCGTGACCTCAGGAATGTCACCCCGGGGTTTCGGCTCAAATCCCATAGTGACCAGTCATGCCCTAAAGCTTCAACTCAGTCTGCTCATCAGGGTTGGTCCCAACCTGTGGTCGGTAGGACAGACTTTCTGTTCCTAATACCAGACACAGCACAGATGCACCAGGGTTCAGACAGGCCATGACTGCTCGGCCTTGGCATCTCATGACGTATCCCCAGAGCTGAGGGATCACACCAGCATGGCCACTGAGCAGGGGTGTGGGAGGTAGAGTCAACTCTGCGCGGGGAGACCAGGCCGCCATCGGGGCTCTAGGCATGGGTGTAGGGCAGCGGGGGCTCCCGGCAGATACAGACCCTGACCGAGCCTGTCCTAGCAGCCCGGTGCTGCGCACCCTGGCCCGCCTGAAGCCCACCATGAGCCTGGAGGAAGGCCTGCGCCGGGCCCTGCGGGAATGGGAGGGCACGAGCAATTTTGACCGCATGATCTACTACGACATGGCTGCCAAGTAAGTCAGTCCTGGGCAGAGAGTGGGGGTTGGGGCTGGCTGCGGGACTGGGCTTCACGGGCTGCTCCCAGATGGCCAAGGCGTCCTTGGCATCCCCGGGAGGCCCTTCCCCTGTGGAAGCTTGTCCCTCCTGGGGCCGGGACACTTCTCCCCACCCCACTCTGGGGCTCCTGACCACAGTCTGAGGGTCACAGTCCCTTATTTTCTGTGACCCTCAAAATGATCATATAGGGAATCACTGGGGGAGCTAGGGTCTATGCCCACCCATTCTCCACCCTCCTGAGGGCTTGGCGGTGTGTGTTCCCTGTCCCTGCCTCATCCAGTATGGTCCAGGCCAGCCCATCTCAATGGGGTCTGTGCTCCCCATACCAGGTTCATGGAGTTTGAGGCTGAGGAAGAGATGGAAGCACAGAAGCTGCAGTGGATGAATGGAGTACAGGGCCTGCCAACCACTGCTCCACCCAGGCCTGAGCCTCAGGGGGCTCCAGGCCCACCGCTAGGCCAGCAGCCAGGTACCGACCCTGTTCCCCAGCTAATTTTCATAGGCCCAGGAAGGTGCTAGGGTTCCTGCCCTGCCAGGGAGCCTTCACTCTCCTGGGGACACCCAGGCCTATGCTCAGCGGCCCCCTGTTCCTGGGTTTCTCCCTCTCCCTGAACACAGCGCACTGCCTGAGGGCGTCAGACTCACCTTTGAAGTGGGGTTGGAGACCTTGGGGACACGGTTGACCCCTCCTCCCTTTGAAGGCCCCCTCATCCCTCACGCAGTTATGGGATTCTAGTACACACAGATGTAGACACACACCTGACCTGACCCATCCCACAGGTATCCGTCCCCATTTCTGTGCTCAGTGCTGTGTGTCTAAGGGCAATGGACGCGGGGTCCCCTCACGTCCCTCTCCCCTTCTTCCTCCTCAGCCTGTGTCCCTAAGAAATCCAGACCACGGACTCGGGCAGCCTGCCCCAAGACGCACAAACCACAGCGGGCCCCCAAAACCAAGGCCCCCAAGGAGATCCCCCCTGAGGCCGTGCAGGAGAACATGGATATCATGGACGAGCAGATAAAGGCCCCCGATACAGTCTGCGGGGCGCCCCTTGGCCGAAGGGCAGCGGGCAGGAAGGAGCAGCAGGAGGAGGCCGGGACCTGCCCTGACCCGGGACTCCTGAGCTATGTGTACGAGCTGTGCTCCCAGGAGGCCTTTGTCACCAAGGTGGGTTTTGGTCGCTGCTGTAGGGTTTGGAGGGCGCAGGGTTGCTTCTGTCCAGGGCTTGGTAGTGACATATTTCTACTTGTGTTTGTGTGTATGTGTGCACATGTGTCTCCCTGTGTACAAACATTGGCCCTATTTTGAGAATTTCTGGGTTTGGTCAATGTGTGAACATCTCTGTGTGTCTCCATCTGTGTGTACTGTGTGGGCTCTGCGCAGAAATGTGTGGATACATGTACATGTGCCTAGAGGTGGAAGAGTGTGTGTCTTTGTGTCATGTGTGTACATGACAGAGACTTTGTGCAGCCGTCCAAGACCCTGCACTGTGCTGAGAACGGGTGGGTTTGCATCTTAATTCCTTCCTAGTCCATAGGAGAACCCTCACACCCGCTTCCCCCTCCCAGGTCGAGGCAGTCATTCACCCCAGCTTCCTGGCGCACCTGCTCTCCCCAGAATCCCAGCTGGATCTCCTGGACCTGGCTGAGGAGCTCGAGGAGGAGGAAGGACTCACCCCCACACAGGTGAGGCACATAGGTCTCTGGGGTCCATGCAGGACCCAGGGGAATAATGTGAGGGTTTCCTGGAAGGCAATGGGTAGCGGCCCACGGCAAACAGGAGGCATTTTGCATGTGATTGCTGGAAAAGAGTCCCTGCAGGGGACACAGGGGACAGGTACCAGGGCACTCAGAGCAGCAGGTGGGTCATGAGTCAGGGAGGGGCGCCCAGCACTGGGGCCTAGTCACTTGGTGCCCTCCCTGCCCAGGCCATGGCCAGAGGCCTCCCTTTGAGTCCTCAGGGAAGATGAGGACGTGAATATGGGGTGAGGGAATGGTTGGCCGGGGTGAGGGCCCTTAGTGGGACAGAGATCTTGGTTTTCTACTCTGGGAGGAGTCACAGTCAATCTCTGTCCCACCCTGCACCCCCACATGCCCACACTCTCCTTCCTCCCTTCAGATTGTGGAAAAGCGTCTACGGACTGTGCTGGACAAGGAGGTCCAGAAGGCTTGTCCCCAACACCAGCTGACTCCAAAGGACTCAAGTCCATCTGAGAGTGCAGGAGGTCACTGCAACCCAACCCCTACCTGGGGCCATAAGCCAGGGGCCAGCGCTGAATCCTGCCCCCCTGAGACTGACTTTGGACATGCCTCAAGGCCTGTGCAGGCTGAGGCCACTGGGATGGCACCTCCAGCCTCTGTCCTCTCTTTGGGGAGCCTGGAATCCCCATCCCTTCAGGCAGAACAGGCCCCCTGTCCGGGCCTCGCTGCCCCTACTCTGGACAACAGGGTCTCCCTCATGCTGGGAGAGGCCCCTCCTGGCCAGGGGCCACATGGGGCAGCAGAGGGCTCCAGTGAGGAAGAGGAGGAGGAGGAGCTGCCCTACCTGGCCTTCCTCCAGGCCTCTCAACACAGCCTTCTGCCCTGGGGCTTCCCCATGAGACCTGGCTCAGACACTGGCCCCTGCTGCCCGAGGGCCTGGGGGGCTTCTCAGCCCCAACCCACTCACAGAAGGGCCTGCAATCCTGCTGCCCCTGCTACTGCCCCTTCCAGGAAGCGGCCTCTCTGTGGGAGCGCAGGACTGGGCACTACTGAGAAGACCCCCTTCCCTGGGGAGCACCCCAGGGTGTCTGGGGGCTCAGGCTTGACTGTGGAGCTGGTGGGCCCTTCCCTGCCCCCAAAGAGAAGGTTCCAGCCTGCTGTAGCCCAGAGGAGTACAGTACAGAATGGGTACAGCATCCAGTAGGAGACCAGGGGCCTCCCTCCTGAGCCTGGCTGCCCCTAACAACCTTGTCTTCCACCTGATCTTCATCCACCTAGGACTTCTCTGTATTGTTTGGCGGGCCCAGTGGTGGGGTTTTGCTGGAGCAGCCCCTTTGTGTCATTGTGTAAATAGTTAATAAATTTCATTACATTGAAAACTCTTGGTATCTCCTGTCGCTCATGCTCCTTGGACAATCCTGAGATGAAAACAGGTAAGGGCGTTACAGGGTTTGGGTCCTGTGAGACATTGTACTCCCTGGAGCAGGGATGAGTCCTCCCCACCCTTAGGGAGATGTGCTCAGTTTCAGCAGACCCACCCAATTCTGTGGACATAGGTGAGGCTCACGTTTGCTGTCTTTTCCTTGGAATGCATCAAAAAGCACATCAAAGATTGAGGGCATCACGCTGGGAAAAATCACAGCATGGGAGAGAGCAACACAAAGGAGCTTTCACAGATGTGGGAGACAGACTGTTTCCATTTCTTCCCTGAGTTCGTGGCTCACACCCAACAGTGACTGCTCTACAGAGCTCCTTGTTCTAGGACTCACTCCTGGTATAGCTCAGGGGACAACGTGGTGCTAGACATCAGTAGAACGGGGGCTGTGCACATGCAACACAAGCACCTTAATGTGTATACAATTTTCCCAATTATCAGCATTCCATTTGTTTTAGTGTCACACAAAATGGTTCCTGGAGCTTACTCTGGCTCTGCCCAGGACGTACTCCTTTCTGGACTCAGGGGACCATATGGAGTGCCAGGAATCAAATCCAGGTTGGCCATGTTCAAAGCAACTGCCCCATCAGCTGTACTACTTCTTCAGTTCCAAAATACCTTTTAAAACAATTTCACCACACTTTAAAATAGAGCTCGTATCCTCAGAAGGTGTCCATAACCTCCTCCACTCAGCCATCACACTTTCTCTTCCCATTAATCCTTGAGTCTTGAACCCCATATTCCTTTCTTTCTCTAGATTGCCACACTCTGGCTATCTAGCTTTATGTGGCCTCCTTCACTGAGAACAGCTTTTCCTGGTCCACCTACATCAGCTCATGTCCACAGTTCAAACGTTAACTACAAAATCATATTCCATGTGCAGAAGGGCTACATCTGGCAATTCCTTCAATGGTTGATGAACAATGAGCTTCTTTCTACTCCCTTGTACTAGCTAACAGCAGATGCGCAGAATTAAAATGAGCTTCTCAAAGAATTTTATTGAGAAGGCAAGCCTGGGAAAAACCCTCTCACTGCTGGCAGAGAACCCCAAATTTGGGATTGTGGGGTAGGGATTTTATTCACTGTGTAATGCACCCCAAGCATGAAGGTTCTGATAACTGTATTAGGGATGCAACGATTTTTGTTATCCAGAGAACATGTGTCCTCTCTTGGTGTTTTCTTTACACTAAGACAAACAGCAAGGTCCTTAGTCTTTCCTTGTCTGTCCTGTCTCGACTTCTGGAACTGAGCATGGTGTCCTGAACCTGCAGTTTTCTTTATCCCTGATAGTTCAGGATCTATATTGCCTTTGGTGCTCTGTTACTTTCTGCCTATTTGGAGACAGTTCAAAATCACAGGTAGTTCCTGTCAGGAATGGGTTTTTATTGGTACGCAAAATAATTTTTTAAATTTTATTTTCATAAAGTTATTCACAATAATGGATTACATTCAATATTTCAATCCCACCACCATTACACCATCCCAACACAATTATTTCTAAGTTTACCACCACCACCACTCAAGCCTGCCTAAGAGACAGATACTTTATTTTGTATAGATTATTATGAATAGCATGAGAAGTCACATGGCCACAAAAGTGGCTGCACGCCCTGGAATTCTACAATTTTAAATAATTAGTGTCCGAAGAAATCTCTATTCTGAGATTCATTTTTAAATCTCTGGATCATGGCCATTACTGAGCTTAAATGGCACAAGGAGGAAGGCAGTTCATGGGCGTGACATAGAGGCGAGGAGATGGGAAGGAGCAGCTGTCCCTGATCCCTTGAGGACGAGAGTTAGCAGTCACTGGTCTCACATACGTGGGTTTTCCATTGGGCTCTGGATTCGTCAGGGGCAGGTGGAGGGACAACACCTGCCCCTGTCTGAGGCACCCTGGTGAAATCGGCCTGCTGCAACATCAGCAAGCTGATCTCTTCATCACTTCAGCAAGCTTCCTGGATCCGAAATTCATTTCTTGTTGGAAATGTTTTAGGGTAACCTTGAGGCTCCTCCACAGCACCAGTAGCTTCTGGTGTGAAGTGGCTCAACATGCCTCATCTTGCATTTGGTCCCTAGAAGCAAGAACAGTTCCTGGGCACCACACCAGTTTTGTTCTACTCTCTCTAAAACTGTGATCACTGTGGAAGAAATGAAGTATGTCCAGACTCTATGGCACAGCTGAAACAAGGTGGTCAGACCTTTCTACTGTTCCTGCATGCTCCTTTATGGGCACACAAAGTCCAGCATCCAGACTTCAGAGCAGATCAGCTGCCCTGAAGGGGACCCATATACAGCAGCGGGGCCTGTGCTCATTCCCATAGACTAGCCCATAACCTCCAGGTTGTTCCTGTTGGCGAACTCCTTGCCACCTGGCCCCACTTCAGCAAGCACTGGGAGTTTAAACAACACTGACCTGTCTGGAGAAAGCACTGCTCTCCACTGGGGAGCACTGAGGAAGCCCTGCAGTCACAGTCAGGGAGCTGAGGGGTCCCTGGGCTCTTCCTCCGTCATGGAGCAGACCCTAGAGGGGCAGCTGGGCTGTGGAGCTGGGTTGGATGGAGGAGACTCTGAGGTGCTGATGCTGATGAAGTACCTGAAAAGTTGGATCAAGCATCTGGAAAGCCCTGGGGACCTGGCTTTTACCTGTTAGAGCAGGGATGGCAGCTTGCTGAGACCAGCTCTTCATTCCTCTGAAGTGGGAGGGGTGTGAGGGTGGAAAAGGGTCTATGTGGGGCTTGGGAGGTATTAACACAGTCAGCTCCCAAGAAAATGCACATCTCAAAATCCCTGGAGAGGGGGCCAGGTTTTATGTGACCAGGTTAAAGACTGAGGGGTGCATTTTCATGGGATAGGTGGAAAACAAAGGTCTCATTATCAGGCCTTGAGGATCCTGGAGCCCCAGAAGAGTCTCGCTGTTTGTGTCAAGTTCTTGCGATTGGGTTGTGTCAGACTAAATCCATCCCAGAGCACATACAGGTACACCTGTGACCGAGCCTGGAAAACACTTGCAGGTGTTCCTTGCATTGTTCGTGCTTTGGCAGGCTTTGGTGCCCTCTTTGCCCAGGTCCTGTGCTCTCTGTATGTGTTGTCTCCAAAAGGGGCCACCTGGGATAGGCTCTGGAAATGGGAGCAGCCTCTGCAGTGGCCAAAGGCCCATGTTCCACACCCCACAGTTGGAACAGCTCTGGTGAAGGTCCAAACTGCACATCCAGTTGTGGTCTAGGTAAGGGCTCAGGCACTGGATCATGGAAGGGAAAACAAAACCCACACCAGAGCTAGGTGAGAAGAGTTTCTGCAAACCTGTGTAGGCAGGTTCAAGCTGTGCAGGGGCTAGGGACTTACATGAGTAGTTGGTCCTCAACTCTGTGCCAGAGGAGAGCTCCTTGCGAACCATTACTTGATGGGGCTGGATCAAACCCAGGTTCTAGTAGAAACTTGGTATGTGGATGACTCTAGTTTTGGCCAGCCAGATGGAGTCCAGTGTTAATCCAGCCTTCTACAGAGAGGATTTGCTGTGGTCCCAAGAGGAGGTAATGCGTGCCCTCTGGCGGGACATGCATTCTTGGCCTCCCTGCGAGTTGCCAGGCTGGGCTCTGCTGAGGGACCTGTGACTCAATGCTGCCCAGGAGACACAGGGACTGGTTACATGTCACCCGGTGGCTGCCTGCCAGGCTGCTGCATGCTGGCTCCAGAGCTCTATGGGCGGTAAATCGGGCTTGGTTTGACCCCTCCACCCTGGAGAAGGAAGCAGTGCTATGGGCCTCAAAGGTGTTTCCAATGCTCAGACCCATTGACAGGGACAGCTCAAACAAAAATACACAAATGGGACTTCATAAAATTAAAAAGCTTCTGCCTAGCTAACAACATGGTCTACAACGAAAGGACACCAGACTGAATTGGTAATAATATTCATGTGCAACACATCAGGTAAATATGAATATCCAAGATCTATAAAGTACTCAAGAGGACTCACCCCCCTCCCCCAATTCACAAACCTTATTTAAAAATTGTGAGAGGAAAGAAATAGACGCATCTTCAAAGTAGACTGATGGCCATGAAATAACACATGAAAAAGGGTTCATTATCACGTTTTGCCGGTCTTCACTGGGCTGGAGCAATAGCACAAGAGGTAGGGTGTTTGCCTTGTACGTGGCTCACCTGGGTTTGATTCCTATGTCCCTCTCAGAGAGCCCAGCAAGCGATTGAGAGTATCCCGCCATCTTGGCAGAGCCTGGCACTCTACCGTGGCATATTCGATATGCCAAAAACAGTACTAACAAGTCTCACAATGTACAAGTTACTGGTGCCCACTCAAGCAAATTGATGAACAACGGGAGGACAGTTTTACAGTGCTATCACTTACTCAGTGAAATCCAAATCAAAGTGTCATATCACACAAAGGAGAATGACAACTGTCAGGGAAAAAAGTGGGCACAATCTCTGGTGTTGTTGGGATGTGGCGGAAAAGGAATCCTTACCTGCTGTTGTTGGGAATGTTGTCTGGCTTAGCTCCTGTGGAAAACACTTTGGAGGTTTCTCAGAAAAGTAAGAACAGAGCTGCCATATGATCCAGCAATGCTGCAGTTTGATATTACCCCCAAGACACAAAAACATTCATTCAAACGAACAAATGCACACAATTATTCATTGCAATACTCAACACTATAGTTAGACATGGAACCCAACTTAGGTATCCAACATCGGATAAACAATTCATGAGAGTATGATATGCAAACACAGTGCAGCTATAACGGAAGGTGACGTCATACAGTTTGCCACAACCTGAATGGAACTGAGTGAGTCAGAAGGAGGACAAATGCCACAGACAAATGTAACTTCTCTGTGGTATATAGAAGAACAGGGTAAGGAATGCAAGGTAACAAATGGGATACCTATATGACCCTTGACCCCTGATTACAAAAGTAAGGAATAAAGGGAAGGAAAGAAACTGAAGGGAGTGAGAAGAAAATGATGGAGGGTAACTGCGGTAGCGGGTATGCACAGTAGTATAGAGGGGAGAGTTTTATACAGAGGGTAGGGCGTTTGCCTTACAAGTAGCCAACATGGCCGACCCGAGTTCGATTCCTCCGCCCCTCTCGGAGAGCCCGGCAAGCTACCGAGAGTATTTGATAAGCCAGACACAGTAACAACAAAGTCTCCAATGGAGACGTTACTGGGCCCGCTCGAGCAAATCTGTATATTATGTCTGAATAATACAGTTAACAACAGTCTAAGCATAAGACTCAAACTACATCAGCTAAACAAAAAAATGTGCTTGTCCAGGGGTATGGTGCTGCCATGAGTCAACCTGCATCTGCGGGGAGAGTGCATCAGCAGCCAGACTTTCTCAGTGTCTGGATGGGCTAACTGCCTCCACCTCCCTGTACTTTTGCAAGCCTCAGCAGTTACATCCACACTGCAAAGCTGCCACACAGTTAAAAAGCTACTCCAGCCTTACCAAGTCAATAAAAATACTGAATTCTCTGAACAAACTCCATGCCCTCTTAGCACCTGTATTGTAAACCATTATGCACAAAAGGAAAAGGAGAGAGAGAATAAGAAGAAAAGTGCCTCCCATAGAGGGAGGCTAGGGATGAGGGATGGGGCGCTGGGGGATGGTGGGAAGGAAACAGGGGACACTGGTGGTGGCAAATGTACACTGGTAGAGAGTAGTCATGTGCTGGATCATGATATGACTAAAACCCAACTATGAAGAGCTTTGTATTGGTCCATCTCATGGACATTCAATTAAAAAAAATTTTAAAAAGTAATGTGGAGTTCATGCCAATTCAATGAGCTTAATCAATGGCTGAATAAATAGCAGTACTCCTACATTAAATATAATGGTAAAAACAAAATATACCTGTCACGGAGAAAGACTGGGGTTGGGAGGAAGCTTTGGGAAACTGGTGGAGAGAGGTCAACACAAGGGGTGAGATTGTATTGGAACATTGTATACCTCAAAGTCAGCTATGAATAACTATGTAAGTAACAACTCCTTAATGCTTAACAAACTTTTTCTACATTTAAAAAGGAAAGAATAACTGTAACACTGAGAGGATCAAAGAACAAATATGATTTCATCATCATGGGGAATGAGCAGCTACTGCCAAATATCACCCTTAAAGTAGGGCCAGAAGGGTCCATGATTCTCTCACCATACTCAGTGGTTCATCATCTGAGAATGCCTGAGGACCACATACCTGTTTTTCTGAAGGGTAGGAGGGAGAGGCACATGGAGTTGATGGAGCCCCGTGAGTGGAGCCATAGGTGTCAGCTGACCTGACTGGAGAGGTAGAGCTTCACCCCCCACCCTTAGAAAACTCCACAGAGAAAGGGTAGGTTTGGGCTAACTATCAAGACTGGACATTGTACACAGCCCCTTGGCTCTGGACACTTGGCTGTGACAGGTGTGTTCTTTCCCCCACTGCCCTCCCCTCTTCCCTGGGGATTCAGAGTCTTAGGTCAGAGGGAAACCCAGATGCTGTACTCTGACACCATAGAGAGCGGATGGGATGGGGAGAACTGTGAACTCTGTGCTCAGGTTTGCCCTCCCTGCCCAGGGCTGTGGGTGGCTAAGGAAGTTGTCTCTGGCCTGCCTTTTCCCTCCTCCAAAAAGGACCCCAAAGAAACTCAGATGTGAGGTCACAGCATCACTTGCTGATATTGGAAGAAGAGGCGATTGAGATATCACAAGCTTGCAGGCTTCAAGAGTATGAACCTGTGAGGAAGCATTCACATTCTTCTCAGTGCATGTGGAACGTTGTCCAGTTCAAATCAATCATAGACCTCTACAAAAGTATCAATAATCATATAAATATTTAAATGAAATTAAGCATCTTTTCCCACTACAAAGTGATGAAGGAAAAAAAATCAACCCAAAGCAAACAGTAAGAATCACACTATACAGACACAGAACAAGATTCTTCTGAAAAACTCTGAAAGATGAGGAAATAAATGAGATATATGAATATTAACAAGAGACACAGCAAAAAGAAACTAGGGTATGAGGCAAAGAAAGTGTTGGGAATGAGGGAAGATCAAAGAAATACAGGCCTACCTTTCAAAAAAGAAAAGAACAAGTAAGAAAATCTCAAATAATCAATTTGAGCTCACATGTGAAGACTATGGAGATGGATAGATCAAAAAATTAGCAGAAGGAAATGATAAAAACGTGATCATAAATAGACAATAATTTAAATGACATAGGAGCCCATATTATTTGAATCTCCTTCCTACAGAGCCTGGTGGATGTGATGGCAGAAAGAAATTATTATCTCCTGCATGCTTCTTTTTCTAGAAACTCATAAATGACAAAGTAAGGGCCTTTGATTGTAGATTTCTGAGATATTCTCTCTTTATTTTTTTAATTTTTTTCTTGTCCCTTTTTGTTTTTGGAACATACCCAAAGGTGCTCAGGGCCTACTCTGGGTTCAGAAGTCATTCCTGGCATTGCTCAGAGGACCATCAATGTTTACTGCATCAAAGCAGGATTTAGTCACATGCAAGCAAGTGCCTTTACCCCAGTACCTAGCTCTGGCCTTTCTTTCCTTTTTTCTTTTTTTTCTTTTGGGGTCACACCCAGCGATGCACAGGGTTTACTCCTGGTTTATACACTGAGGAATTACTCCTGGTGGTGCTCAGGGAACCATATGGGATGCTGGGAATAGAACCCGGGTCAGCCAGGTGTAATGCAAATGCCCTTGCCACTGTGCTATTGCTCCAGCCCAGCTTCTTTGCATTTTAACATAGGTTTCGGCACAGAAGATGAAAGACAGGGTCTTCAGCTGCCTCTGATCTCACCTGTAGATTCGTCTGACAGAAGAGACATTTCACAGCAGAGGGAAATGTGAATTTCATTTTCTTGTGCCTTGTTCACTAGTGTGATAATGGGTGTCAGGGATCTGAGAGCTCAGATGGACACAGGGAGGACATGAAGTAAAGAACTGAAACATCACTGACCACTCACGACAAGGAAGAAGCTTTGCGACAGAAAATCAAGAACAAATTGGAAAACTCTCCAAATCAGATTATATATTATTGTAGATTTCAAAAGGGGAGGAAAAAATTACTACAATAAGCCAAGAAAAGCAGGAGAAAGAATCTAATTTCCAGACTTAGCAATTCATAAGAAATTTCCACCAATCCCAGACACATAAAGAGAAAAACAAAATTGGTTTTGACAAAGGTGCAAAAGTAAAATTCTTAGCTATGATAGAAAACACAAAATTAATCGCTTAAAAATGAATAAACTGAACTTCATCAACATTTAAAACTCATATTTGGAGCAAGATGGTTTTCATGGCAAGTGATCACCACGCCACAGTTTTCCATCTTTACAACTTCGTCTTATTGAGAATTATATTATCCAAACGGGACTATACATGCTATGAAAATGAAATTTTATAGAAATGACTACTCACTAAATGACTAAGCAAAATCCACTTGACATGCAGTTATAGAATCAATATTTCTTATGTTGGATTTTAGTATTTGATACAATGGATTCTACTATTTTCCCTGATGATTCACTCCCTGAGGATCTTTGAGATTATTTCCAATGAAAGTCATTACTGAAAAATTCCAAATTATACTGAAAATTTTGGAATTGTCCCTTCTAATGGGTGAATTTTATGAAATGAAATATATCTCTGTAACAAGCTAAGAAGCGTATTCCTTATCTAGCAACGTTGCTTGCCCTTCCTGTGTTTAAGCATGCCCAGTACAATCCTGCCTTCCTGAGTCCCTCATCTCTGCTGGCTCCTTGGGTCTCCCGTTCTGCTCCAAAGTTCTCATCTAAGGACGAATTCACTCCCCCAGCTCCAGCTGCGCCTTCGGCCCTTACTCAACTCTGATGTAGACCTCTCCAGCCCAAATCACTTCCAAAAGCCAAGTGGAGTTCCTAGGTCCCTCTCTTGAGTGAGTTGAAGCACTCAGCTGCTCTGTGGACCCTGCTCCAACTCTCCAAGGCCTGACCTGGTCAGAGTGCAGCCAAGGTAGTGTGTGAGACCTGAGGTCAGTGGGGGTTAGGGCGGGGTCAGAGAGGGGTCAGGAGAGGGATAACACAGGGGCAGGTCCAAAGTCAAGGAGGGCTCAGGAGAGAGCTGTGTCCAATGGGGAGGATGGGATTAGAGAGGTCATATTTTAGGGGTCAGAGGTCAGAGGGGTGCAGCCAGGGCTGAAGCCACTCTGGCCATGGGCATGGAGACTTGAAGCCCCTGGCAGGAAGTCCCAGCCCCGCAGCCCTCGTCTCAGCAGGTGCTTGGGGCACCCTGGGCTCAGGTGAGCATATGGGCTGTGGGCGGGGAACAGCCTGGGTGGACTGGCCCATCAGTCTCCTCTTTTTTCCTCTCTGTGTTCCCCAGTCTTCGAGCGGGCAGCCGGCCACGGCGTCCACATGGTTGGGGCACCCGGCCCACCCTGTCCAGGTCACATGGCCCACTGCCCCTGCCGGGACAGTGGGGAGGTGGAGGCAGGACACTAGTACAGCCCCACACACAAAGCTAGTGTCTGGGCCGGGGGTGGGGGTGGGGGCTGCTGCGGGCAAGTGGTCTCCTGGATGCAGCTGTGACCATCTGTGGTCACCACATCCCTTCTGAGGCTTCCCACGGGGCTTGCTCAGTGTGCGCTCTGCTGTTCAAGTTCCTGCTGCCCAGGCAGCAGACAGGGATATCAGACACCAAGCTGCCCTGTCACTCTGGGACTGGTTGACCCCTGCTTCTGCTTTCCCACTGAGAAGTGGTCAAGGGTCTACCAGAGAAGAAAGAGGGACCTCCTGTTTACCACATGGCATCGGAGTGGTCATCACAGTGTGTGGGAAGCCCAGGGGGTATGGATGATCTCTAGTGGCCACGAGGCCTTGGAAGGCCAGTGACCATGGCAGGCCAGCCTGCAGTACCAGAGCATTCATCCCCGTGTAGCTCTGCTCAATCATTCCCACTGGGTGTTCTCTACCGCCCCCTGCTTTACAAAGTGAGTTGTTTCTCAGGTCCTAGCAGCCGGGCTGGTAGGGGGAGAGGGTTAAAAGATTAGAACCCCTGCATCCTCAAGACTGTGTGCTGGGACAATCTGTGTCCTTCTAGTCCAAGTTTTTTGGCCTCTGACCTGTCCTCTCCTGTATTGTCCTCTCTCCTCACCTGATTTTGCTCATCTTCTATCCTCATCCCTGTGCCTTTCCCCGACACAGGTCTGCCCCCGAAATGGCAGTGTTCATCCTGCCTCCCAGGTGCAATGCCAGCTGGCTCTGTGTCACCTCACACCACAGCTTCTCTCAATGTCATTACAATCCTGGTTCTCAGAGGGAGGCTGGAACCTGGGATGCAGTGGCAGATGCTGGTGTTCTGTACATCTCTGGCCTGGGGTCTCTGCTCAACACATGTGTATTGTTCAGCTGCGTGGACACTAGATATGGAGTCCCTGACCTTGAAGATGAACAGAGCTGCTCTCTGTCCTGGGTCCGGTTGGGTGTTCCCAGTGGTTTGGGAGGGGCAGTAACCAGGAGTTGGATCTTTGGTACATACAGAGGACCACAAGCATCTGCTTTGTGCTGTGTCCCACTGGAGACCCACTGTGGATTAGGTTGACTTGACCCACCTCACTGTGTCTCCATTTAATCAGAGCAGAAGTTCCCGCTGTGAGAGAGCAGGGATGACAGAAGTGGAGTGGAGAACTCAGATGGGCAGGCTCCAGTGGGCATGGGTCAGTTTGTGGATGCGAGAGTTTGGTCACCGGCTGTATGGGGAGGAATTTCCAGGTGAGTGAGTGGGAAGGTGGAATGTTTCATCCCTCATGGTCAGAACACAGGACATCCTGCACGCATGGTCTCCTTTGACCAATGATTTTGTGCAGTTTCAGAACAGAGGAGTACCAAGAAGGAGTGAGAGAAAGGAGTGGTGCGAGAGCAGTTTGGTCATAAGGCGGGTCAAGAGCCAAGATGGAGTCAGGGCGCTCTGCTTGTGCCCAAGGAAGGTCAGGATTGTCCAGCCCCATGGGATCTGCAGCCCTCCGTGATCCTTTCCAATAGTGGGTGTGTGCTGACTTGTGATTAAAACTGCCCTGATTGCTAGAGAGAAGGTCAGACAGAAAGGGACAGTTCTGTGCGGTGGTGCAGACAAGGCAGTGCTGGGGGTCAGATGATGGTGGAGAGGCACAAGCTGCCATATGCAGAAGATGATGACTGTCACCTTCCCTCCTGCAGGAAGTCTCATGCCCCTGAGGATTACTGGGTGTGTTGGGGAAGTACCCAGCTCTACCAGGACACCCAGTAGGCCAGGAGGGTGGCTGTGAGCTGCATTATCATCCATCCAGACTTTTAGAAGCTCCACCATTTTGCAGCGGTGTTACAACTGCACCAACCTGTGAACTTCAGCTCCTATATCATCCCTGTCTGCATTCCAACCGCTGTCATGGAGCTGCTTCTTGGCACATCTTGTTGGATAAGTGCCTGGGGAAAGCTTACTGAGGACAGTGAGTGGTTATGGTGTGGGTGTGAATGGGAATAGGATTCTAGCTCATCAAAATCTCTAGTTAGCGTGGAGGCCTACGGACCTTGTGCCTCTGTGCCTTATTTCCTGAGAAATGGACTCTTCTCATTCCTCTTGTGAAATATGTGTCCTTCAGCTTCAAATTACTCAGGTCAAAGACAATGAAATTCTGGGTCCTTTGCTTTAGGGACTCAGGAATCTGGAAATCAAAGATTTTTTGTCTTGGGTGCAAAAACTTAACTAATAATCGAATTGATGTAGGGTTTCTTAAAAATGCTGTTTAGGTGGCCTGAGAACTCCTCTCAGTGATGTATGGCCCACCTTCTCAGTTTGAGGATGCAGTGTTGTTAGGTTCTGCACTGACAGGGTTAACCAGGCCACCTCAGTGATGCTGGGGAAACATCTAGGCCACATCTGCTTGTGCTCAAGGGCCTGTAGGACTTTATCTTGATGCTCAAGGAACATGTCCTGCCAGAGATATAACTAGCAACGATTTTGGGAGAAGCATGTATTTCACACTTCTGTTCTCTTCTAGCCCCTTGGTTCTAATATTTCAATTTGATGTAGATCAGACATGACTTTGTCAACTCAATTTGTCTGAGTGTTCCTCTTTCTACTGTGAAATACCTTAATTTTTCCATGGCCATAGTAGGAACATGTAAAAGTAAGAAAAAAGCTCTTGGAGAACCTCGGGGAAGAATGATCACGACCTAAAATCATCTCAGTTCCATCACCTAAGTTTTGTTCTTTTCCTAACCTGTGTCTCCTATCTGCCTCTTGGATTTGTCAGGTGAATGGAGTAATAGGGTGAATACAGGGCAAAACTTTGTGGAGGTTTTCAGTAAAATGAGGAGAAGTATAAACATTGAGTATAAACATGAACTTGTTCAGAGAAGTGTGTTTATACTTTAGTGAGATATTGATGCAGAATGATTAAGGAAAAGGAAATATTTATTTGCCTTTTCAATTTTTTATATTTATAAAGTTTTTCACAATAATTTATTACGTTAAATGTTTCAACACCAATCCCACCACCATGTACCTTCCCGCCACCATTGTTTTGAATTAAATCTTTAAATTTATATTTTAATATCTTTCTATCTTTATCTGCAGTCAAATGCTCTACCACTGAGCTATACCCCCCAGCCCGGCAAGCTACCGAGAGTATTCGATATGCCAGACACAGTAACAACAAAGTCTCCAATGGAGACGTTACTGGGCCCGCTCGAGCAAATCGACGATCAACGGGAGGGCCTTTACCTTTACCTTATATCTTTATGGGCTGGAGCGATAGCACAGTGGGTAGGGCGTTTGCCTTGCACGCAGCCAATATGGCCGACCCGAGTTCGATTCCTCTGCCCCTCTCGGAGAGCCCGGCAAGCTACCGAGTGTATCTTACCCACATGGCAAAGCCTGGTAAGCTTCCTGTGACATATTCGAAATGCCATACACAGTAACAAGTTTCACAATGAAGGCATTACTGGGCCCGCTCAAGCAAATCTATGAACAACCGGAGGCCCGTGGACTGTGATATCTTTATATTTATCTTTCTTTTTTTCTGTCTGTCTGTCTTTTTCTCTTTTGGTCACACCCAGCAATGCTCAGGGGGTTGCTACTGGCTCAGCACTCAGGAATTATTTCTGGGGATGCTCGGGGGACCATATGGGATTCTGGGAATCAAACGTGGGTCGGCCGCATGCAAGACAAATGCCTTACCTGCTGTGCTTTTGCTCCAGCTCCCCAACTGCCTTTATTTGGTACACCACTTCTCTTCAAAGGTGCTACATGCATTTCAGACAGACCATATCTTACGGAAATGGGGTACAAAAGCATTCCAGATTCTTGCCTGAATCAGTGGCAGGAACACTTCCTTCCTCGTAACCAGCCCCCAACTATACATGCACATGAACGCACGCACACACACACACACACACAAATACACACACATGCTCGCAGACACACTCATACTCTCACTCAGTCATAGAAGCTTATGCTGCGTTTGTCTTGAGGTCCAGGACCATGCCACAGACTTATCATTAGTCAGCCTATAGAATTTCAGACAATCAGCTTCTGACAATGGGCTTAGATGTGACCAGGTGGCCTCACATCCAGTGCTCCCATGCCAGCCCGCCATCACAAACATCCTTCTGCCCATTACTTCCTCTCCCCTTCTCCTTTCTCGATAGAAGCTTCTTTGTTTTCACTGGGTCTGCAAGTTAGAGTTGTCATTTCTTCGTGATTGCTTGCCTTAGGAAATCATCTTCTACATTTGAACAAAATCTGTTAATTGTCTTTGGATAACTAATTAGTAGTGGTACTTTAGAATCATATGGAATTTCCGTATTAATTTTTTAAGGACTGCATATCGTTATCCCTAGCAACTACACTAGTTTCATTCCCAGTACCTGAGCCCTTTTCTCCACATCCTTGCCAACAATCATTTCTTCTTGTTCCATTTTCCCAACTATGAGCCATTTCCCTAGTTATAAGTAATTTTGAATTTTTTAATGTGTCTGTGCGCCATCTTTGAGGAAGTGTCTGTTTATGTCTTTTGAATAATTTTTATTGTTTTTTTCTGTATTTTGGTTATATGAGTTAATATATTCTGGGTATTAATCCTTCCTTAGGCATGATGATCAAACAGCTTTTGCCTATTGCTCAGTTGCTTTTATTGCTTTGTTTGTTTATTTGTTTCCATTGTAGTTTCCTTTTCTTTGTAAATGCGTTTTAGTTTTATGTTGTCCCATTCTATTGGATAACATTGGGTGTCCTTGCTCTTCCCGCAGAGAGCTTAGGTTTTTTGAGCTGCTCCCACAACAGTGCCCCTGAGGCATACCCAATTCCATCAAGCACCAATAATCCTATATTACTTTTCTCTTTTTTTCATGCCATTTGCAAGGATTATTTAGCAATGTCCATTTTGTATAGACACAGAAAGACAGTTGATGGCTATGCTTTGTAACATGGAAGGTAATTGGCTCCAAAATAATATTTACTCCTCATCATCCATATTTACTTGACTTAAGCCTCAGTTTCGCTTGGTTCCTAGCTCTGCAAAAGCAGGATCCTGACGAAGGGACTGGATGGGCCCAGGGTAAGCTGAAAACTATCCTGGCATCGGAAAGGGACAAGCTAAGTGTATGAAGTATAATAAGTTAAGAGCATCATCGTGGAACAGACTCTGTCATGACCCAAGAAGAAGTTACTGAATAAGGACCCTGCTGAGGTTAGGGTCAACTAGCCTGGCCTGAGGACTGTGGTTTGGAATATATAGCAAGATGTCCCAGGAAGATCCAACCTTTAAGCTTAATATAGTTCTTACTGTGTTCAAACAAAACTGACTAGAAATTTTATAAGTAGTTACTATGGTTGTTTAAATGGATTAGTTACTAGCTGAGGAAAGGAGAAAGCAATACACCCTAAATGCAATCCTGCCCTTGTACAGATCTCCTAGTAATCTGGAGTGCTCCTAGTTATCTGGAGTGCTGAACCCTCAGATGAGATTTTGTCCTTGAGTTAATCTCCTAGAACATCCCCTGAATGACTAGCTTTATCTCTGTTTGATGTTCTGATATTACTCAACGCCACCTATGTGTTCCCCCACCATTCATGATTTTTATATTACTATACTGTAAGGGGAAAGAGTGGACTAGGAGGATGACAAGGAATCCAAGGACGATGACTGGAAGTAGAGGACATTGAGTTCTATGAGGAGATTAGGATGACGGAACTATGATGACTGAGACTACGAGCAAAAGAACAACGATGATTTTGCAGTAAGGAGAGAGATCAGACTACATTGGGGAGGAGAGAGAAACAAACTGGCTACTGACATGTCTGGGGCCCAGTTCCTCTGTTCCCGCAATCCTTTGTCCATGTCTTGCTGTCATCTAGCCTGAAAGGTGGCTCTCGGCCACCAAACACTTGAGTCCTACATGTGTGCCCCATCCTTTATTTGGAAACTCACACCATTCATGTATTCTTGATTGCTTTTCCCTCCCCATTGGAGATGTGTCTGAATGTATCCCTAATGTTGAAATCCCAGAATATACCCCCTAACTTTTCTTCTGTGTGTTTTATGATTTTAAAGACAACATTTCTCTGTATGTGTTTCTCTGTGTGTTTGGGCCACACCAAGAGGTATTCAGGGAAATTTCTGACTCTGGGGGTGAGGGTGTCACTCCTTTAGCTTTAAGGGGACCTGCAGTGTCGGATAGTGACCTTTACTCCTGCATGCAGAACATATGCTCAGCACTTTGACCCAACAATCTCTCTGACCCAAGATCCTTATGTCCAGGCAATATCTCCAGACAGTTCTCCCAGCACCATGCTCTATATGATTTAGTGTCCACACAACTTTATGAGGGTTTGCTGTAAGACATCAATACATCATGGTCTGAAAAGTTAGTGGATACAATTTCTATCTTCCTGATTCTATTGAGGTATGTTTTGGGACCCAGCACATAGTCTATCTTGGAAAATGTTCCATGTGCACATTTGCAGAAAAGAATGTGTATTCACATTTTCGGGGATGGAAAGGCCTGTATACATCTATTAGCTCTCTCTCTCTTCCATTTCTTCCTTCAAAGCCATTCTTCAAAACCATTCCTCCTCCAAAGGCATTCTTCCATGTCTTCCTTCTGAGTTTTAATCTTGTTGATCTATCCAGAGGAGATAAGATGGTGTTGAATTCTCTAGCTACTATTGTTTTGCTACCAATATACTCCTTTAAGTTTCTTAGAAGTTGTTTTAAGTGTTTTGGTGGTCCCTCATTGGATGCATATATGTTTAGGAGCATGATTTTCTTCTTGCTGTACATATTCCTTGATTATTAAAAAAATGGTCTTTGTTGTCCCCTATAATCTTTTTCAACTTAAAATCTTTGTTGTTGGATATTAGTATAGCCACCCTGGCTTCTTTGAGGGAGTTGTTTGCTTGAAGGATTGTTTTCTATCTTTTGACTTTGAGTCTGTGTTTGCTCTGGCTGTTCAGATATGTTTCCTGTAGGTAGCAGAATGTTTGGTTCAGATTTTTAATTCATTTTGCTACTCTGTGTCTCTTAATTGACATTGAGAGAGATTACCATAAGGGGTTTTGTGCCATCTTTCTGTAGAGGTCTGTTGTGCTTGTAGGGATTTGTCTTGTCTTACAGTAGCCCCTTTAGTCCTTCTTTTAAGATTGGTTTTGAGTCTACAAAGTTCCTGAGTTGTTGTTTATTCATGAAATAGTGCATTTTTCCTTTCAGTTTATCATTTTCCTCCTTTCCTGAGGGGCTTGAATTTTGGTGTCAGCTAAATATGTTCTCCCTATAATTTCATCTCCCTACTGAATTTTCTTCACATTACTTTCTAGGTTTAGTTTTAAAATAATTCTTTTTTTTTACTTACCTTTTTATCTCTGAACTAAATATATTCTCCTGTATTTTTGTTGTCTAAAGGTATTAATGCGATGGAAGATGAGTGCTGGAGGGTAACAGGGAAGATGGTGGGTCTGTCATTAAATGGTGGAAAGGGAAGATATATTGGCTGATCGGGGATTTCTATGAGAATGATGGGAGAATGGATGGATAGATGGACAAAGGTGAATGGATAACCAAGGGATAGGAGGGTGTGTGAGTGAATGTACACGAGGAGAGAGAGGCCAAAGGAAGGGTGACTGCTGATCTGGAAGGACGGGAGAAAACTGACTCATGGAGAATGAATGGATCTTGAAAGGGGAGTTGTGCTGGTGATTGGTTCTGCTCTGTGTGCTGCATGCATTGGTGGGGGAATTTGACATTTTTTGTGTCTAATAACAGGGTTGGGTATTTATTTATGGGAGAGAAATGAACAAAGTAAGATAAGTTAGGAGGCATAGGGAAACAGGAGGAGGCTTTTCTTGCTGGTGGGTAGGGGGCTGAGGCAGTGCTGAGGCTCAGCTGGGCTGAGAAATCTTGTTCTTTGGGAGTGCTAGAGAGTGGCAGAGCGAGGTGGGGGTAACTGAAATGCTGAAAGCCTCCTCTGTCCTTTGAGAGCCGGAGACTAGTAGTGAGTTGGAGGCTACAAGGACTCCCGGTGGGATTTTTAGGGAAAAGGATGATTGGCACATTCCCACTCTCCAAGATTAGCCCAGCTCTCAGGCACCAGGAAAGCTGTGACAGCTCACCTCAAATTAGGTGACTAACATAGTGGAACTGTGTTATGATTTTTGGGTCACACCCAGCGATGAACAGGGGTTACTCCTGGCTCATGCACTCAGGAATTACTCCTGGCAGTGTTCAGGGGACCATATGTTATGTGGGAATCGAACCCAGATTGGCAACATGACAGCCAAATGCCCTACCTGCTATACTATCGCTCCAGCCCCTGGACATGCATTATGATGTCGCTGGAAGTTAAAGTCTGAAATCGAGGTGCAGCCTCTGGTTCCTTCGGATGGTGTATGGCACATGGTCGCTTTGCCTATTCCAGCTTCCAGATGCTGCCCCCATTCCTGGCCCAGTACCCCTTCTGGCATACTCAGGGAACAAATCTGAGTCTTCCTCTGTCACCTCATCTGTTCTCTCAACTAAGTCTCACGCCTCCTTCAGCTGAAGGAACCTGTGATGATATAGGTCCCACTGACATGATCCAGGAACATCTCCAAATTCCCGGTCCTCAATTCCATCATGGAGTCCCTTTCCCATGATAAGTATGTGTCCCTTGTTGCAGGGATGGGGATGCTTACATTGTCACATTGTTTGCACCATCTTATTCAGGTTCTGTGCTCTGTCAAGACTGACACCCAAGGAGAGTAGACACAAGGGACAGGAAGGATTGCTCCACAGTTTGAAACCTGCCTTTTGAGCGGGGGGAGAAGGCAATTGGAATAGAGAAGAGATCAGTAGGTCAATGATGGTTGGATAGGTCGACCAGAATGCTGAAAGTAGATAAAGGACCGAATGTGATAGCTTCTCAGTATTTATATTTTAAACCATAATGCCCAGAACTAGAGAGAGAGTATGGGGGAAATTGTCTGCCAAAGAGGCAGGGGGAGGGTGGGCTCGGGGAATAATGGGGACATTGGTTGTGGAAAATGTGCACTGCTGGAGGGATGGGTGTTCAGTCATTGTATAACTGAAATTCAAACATGAAAGTTTTGTAACAGTATCTCATGGTGATTCCATTTAGAAAAGAGGCACATCCACTTCCTCCTCTCCCTTCCATCTGGAGAACTCGCTGCCTATTCTTGAGAACACAGAGCAGTGGGATGGCAGTCACTGATGTTCATGTCCTCATCTCCGCTCCCCTCACCCCTGCATCTTCATCACTCCACGCCCCCACAGTGCCCCACTGCTGTGGTCTGATCTGGGTAAACAAAGGCTCTCACCCTCAGTCTTCACAACACTCTTTCCTTGCCAAGAAGAGATGGGCAGGAACAGTGTCTGGTGTGCTACCACCTACCCTCTGTCTACTTTTTTGGGTCTCCTCCTCCTCACCCTTTGTTTATTCAATACCCACACCCAGTTGTGTCTTCATTCTGCCCTCATCACCCTGAGGGAAGTTCCTCGACAGCTGTAATCTTGCCACTGATGAAGTTTACATAGGTGTGCATAGATCTATCTCTCATATGTGGCATATAAAGAGACATAATAAGGAAATAATAAATGCCAGACACTATAAAAACTAAGAACTGACTTACAGAGTGGAGTTTCCGGAGTGGCAGGGGAAGAGCATCTGGGGGAGAGGAACTGGCTGGGGAGAGGAGACTGGAGCCATGGCTGGGGTGGGCAGTGGGCCCTCTTGTGCTGGTGTGGTGGAGGGACACTGTGTCCATGGACCACTAACACTGTAGCAGTGGGCAGTGCTGAAAGGAGGTAAAGGGATACGCATGATACCCTTTCAGTAACAGTATTGCTAACCATACTGCCTAAAAGGGAAATGAGAGGGGGTGGGGAGAGACAGACAGACAGACAGACAGGCGCTCTGGTCTGGTGTGTCGGACACTGTGTCCATGGTCCCCTATCACTGTAGCAGTGGACAGTGAGCCGTGGGCAGTGGGTGCTCTGGTCTGGTGTGTAGGACTCTGTGTCTATGTGCCCCTTATCACTATAGCAGAGGGCATTGGGCACTCTGGTGCTGGTGTGCTAGAGGGACACTTTTTCTGTAGAACCCTATCGCAATAGCATTAGAAATCATGGTACCAATTTCATTTCATTTCATTTCATCATCCTGTTATTCGTCGATTGCCTCGAGCAGGTCCCAGTAACGTCTCTTTCATCCTAGCCCTGAGATTATATTCAAGGCTATTTAGGAGAATGAGACCCATCATTGTTACTGGTATTTGGCATATTTGGTACGCCACGGGGAGTTTGCCAGACTCTGCCCTGTGGGCAGGCTACATTCGATAGCCTGCAAGTTTGTCCAAAGTAGGAATAAGACAATAAGATGTCATAAAAAAAAAAAAAAAGTTCTGTTAAGATGTCGCACGGCCACGAATGCGGCCGCGCGGTTCCGGGATCTGGATTTTATAGTCTCTGAGTCTTGGCCGCTGATGGGATTACACGGCGCCAGGGGGCCAGGTGGTGGGTGTGACCCCCGCCTACTGGAATTTGGAGGATCTGGGTGGAAGATGCTCGACTCCAATTCGAGTAGGCTTGGAGGTCTCGGCCCCGGAACCCGCGTGGCTTTGTCCCTCTGCCAGTACCTTCATGTGTGCGGAGAGTGGTCTCAGCATGGTGGTGGCTGGTCCTGGAGGTCTTCGGCTGCCGTAGCCCTGGTCGGGGCGGGGAGGAAAGCTCAACCCGCTCCCCTCCAAGGGACTCCGGGAAGGAACACCCAGGCGCGGGGGCAGAGACTGGTACCAAATGTTTTAGAAATATAAAGAATTACTCATGGCGCCCCCAGAACTCCTGAGCATCATATGGGTAGTCTCCCCAACCCCAAGAGAGGAACCAGTCCAGTGGTTGCACATGCCTACTGAGGCGCGCAAAGGCCATGTGCTGCCAGACACATGCCCAGCCCATCATCACTGCCATGGGGTGTCCTGTCCTCTTGCAGGCCCAGCAGCCAAAGTAGCCTTCCTGGGGAACATAGCCGAGGTGCCCCAGGCCTCTTCCCAGGCGCAGCACCCGCAGAGGGGCAGTCCTGTATGGGGCAACAGACAGGCACCTTCTGAGGCAATAAGGCCCGAGGAGGCCCCAGATATCTCCCAGGGTTTAGCAGCAGTGTAGGGTAAACTCACAGGCTTGGTCCCCGGCACAGTGTACGTTCACTGGAGCATTCAAGAGTGACTCCTCAGTACAGAGCCAAGAGGAGCCCAGCACTTCTGGGTGTGACTCCACTGCCCCCAAATTGTTTTAATATTTCTGCTTTGGGGGTATATGTTATTCACTTCCATCTCCACTAAAGTGTCCAAACACCTCCGCCACTGATTTTTGTCTTGTCTAGTCTGTCCCTTCCCTCTCTACAATGTAATTTTATATAAATTTAAATCACTAAATATTTTAAGAAACACATTTTATGCTTAACTTTTCATAAATAGTAGCACTATAGCACTGTCCTCCCGTTGTTCATTGATTTGCTCGAGCAGGCACTAGTAATGTTTCACAAAAAATTGTGAGGCTTGTGTTACTGTTTTTGACATATTGAATACATCACGGGTAGCTTGCCAGGCTACGCCGTGCAGGCAAGATACTCTCGGTAGCTTGTCGGGCTCTCCTAGAGGGGCAGAGGAATCAAACCTAGGTCGCCCGCATGCAAGGGAAACACCGTACCCGGTGTGCTATCGCTCCAGCCCTCATTAGTAGTAATAAGCGCAAATAATTAAAATGTTTAACACTGAAGAGTTGTTTTCCTACTGTTTCTCAATTATTAGAGTTGTAAGTAGTTTTGAAAAACTATGTAGTAGTCTAATTCCCTGAGAATCTATAAGATCCTGAGTTTCAAATATCTTGTCACTGAAAATAAAGAACGGCTTTCAGACACCGGTTCTACAGGTACCAGGACCATCACGATCATGATCACCATCAGCCTGTTGTTTGTCGATTGCCTTGAGCAGGCACCAGTCATGTCTCCTTTCTAGCCATGAGATTTTAAAAGAGCCATATTCAGTGCTCTTTCAGGGGTAGGAGAATGAGACCTATCATTGTTTCTGGTATTTGGCATATTGAGTATGCCACGGGAAGTTTGCCAGACTCTACCATGCGAGCAGGACACCCTCAGTAGCCTGCCCGGTTCTCCAAAGTAAGAACGATATAATAAGATTAGTGGCCACGTGCTTCCGGGAGCTGGGTTTTTATAGTCTCTGGGTCTTAGCTGTTGATGTTTTTTCATACATGATTATATTAGGATTCTTTATTTCCTCAGAAGGTCTTTGCTGTCTCCTTGCCGAGAGCTCTTCCTCACCTAAGCACACACCTTTAAACACTGATGATTCACCCTGTTGGAGCATGCCTAAAGGGAACTTCCCCCTGGAAGCAGCCCCATTACCTGCCTGATTTGGAACACAGTTACTCAAGAGACCCCAGAAGCAGTGGCTCGAGCCAGGCCCCACCAAGAATGAAAGCCTTGCCTTGAGTGCAGATTCAGCTTCTCACATAAATGGAGATTTCTTATTGTTTGTTTTGTTTTGGAGTCACATTCAGTTGTGCTCAGAGCTTAGTCCTGGCTCAGAGATCACTCCTAACAGTGCTCAGGGAGCCACATAGGATACCTGAAGTGGAGCCTGGGTTCAACATGTGCACAGTAAGTGTCCTACGTGCTATACTATTTCTTCAGGCCCCCACTTAGGTATTTAAAATAAACAGTTCCTTCTGCTGTTTTATACTCCAGACAGCATCCTAATGCCTGTTGGCTCTCGAAGAGAAATGTGTGTGCACACAGGACAGGAGACGTCGCAGGGCTAGAGACTCAGGAAGAGGGTGTCCATCAAAATCCAAGTTTCAAGGTATCTTATCCAGACCAATAATTCTGCATTGATTACAGTCAGATGATCTATGCTTATTTAACAGTCTGTATCCAAAGGGGTTTTGCTGAGGGGGTTTAATGTTCCTTTTTTATACATGTTTTTATCCTCCATTGTCAGATATAAATTAAGGGGCTAACTCAGATCTGGCTATTTCATGCTGAAGAAGATCACAATGAAAGAAGTGTGAACAGAATTAATTGATCTGGTGAGGAAAATATCCCTTCAACTGTAAACTACGTTCTATCTTCAGAATCCCTGCCATGAAATTCACCTTCAGTCCAAGACATATTTTGCTTTTGCTCTTTCATTTTGGAGGGGCCACACTGGTTGATGTTCAGGGCTTACTCCTGGTGAGACCAGATGGGGTTCGGGTGACTGAACCCAGATCAGTCTTTCTGCTCTAACATCTCTCCAGAAACTCCAAGACACAGTGGCAAGTTTTTATTTCTCTACTGTCATATCTTTCAAAATTCTTGAGAAGCTCCATAACTCAAAGCTGTTTCGTCCAATTATTTTAGAAAATCCTTTTAACAACCCATGCCAAAGGTTTAATCTAATCTTACCTAATAGTCTTAACTGAATAATTGCCACCTACTTAACTTCAATTTTCAACATTAAACATAGCCAAACCTATACCTTCACTATAACAGAACACTAGTCATAAGCCTAACCAAAGGCTTGACCTAACCTTATCTATTAGTCTTAAGCGAACAATCTCCCTATACTTTACTCTCATCATTGTGGGTGGAGTGATAGCAGAGTAGATAGGGCATTTGCCTTGCATGTGGCTGACCCAGGTTCGATTCCTCCGTCCCTCTCAAAGAGCCCAGCAAGCTACTGAGAGTATCCTACCTGCATGGCAGAGCTTGGCAAGTTACCCATGGCATATTCTATTTTCCCAAAACAGTAACAAGTCTCACAATGGAAATGTTACATATGCCCTCTCGAGCGATGAACAACTGGAGGATAGTGCTACAGTGCTTGTACTTGTACAAGTAGCCCAGTCTATATCCTTACTCTAACAGAACCCAAACCCTAATAACAGTAAACCAAAAACAGCAAAGCCTCATTCTTATAATCCCCAACCTAAAGCCTGGGCATAAACTTACCTATTAGCCTCAACTGAACATCTCCCTAGACTTTACTTAATTTTCAGTTTTAAAAGCAGTCAAACACTTATCAAACAAAACTTTAATCGAAACCCAAACCTGAATGCAATCCACATTCTTTTAGTAACCCACACCAAAGGCTCTGCCTAATTAGCCTCAAATGAACCAACACTCTTTCTCTAATAACCCCAACCACGTGCTAATTCACATTGTTTTAATATCCCATACCAAATACTTGGCCTAAACTTACCTGTTGTCCTCAGATGAACAATTGCCCTATGTATTGTTTTCTCTTTTCAACTTTAAACATAGTCAAACCAATACTTACTTTACAGAAACCTACCCGACCCCAATTCACATTGTTTTATTCATTTTTTTTTATTGGATCACCATTATATGTAGGTACAAAGCTGTTCATGATTTGGTTTCAGTCATACAATGTTCCACACCCATCCCTTCACTAGTGCACATTTTCGACAACCAATGGACCCAATTTCTCTCCTGTAGGAGAACATTGGTTTGCCTTTCCTTCCCAGCCACAGGGAGCTTGGGTTTGTTGATTGCTCCCCCAACCTGTCAATAACCTTTTCCTCCTGATCAGACTCTGCTGACTTGTAAATATTGTTTTTCTCTCTTAATATCCTTTGCATAGTTAGCTACCTCAGAGCAATTGCTTTTTGTATGGACAGAGGAAGACAGTTAAAAAGACATGCTTTCGTAACTTGGGAGTTGATTGACTCCAGATAATATTACCTCCTAGACATCTGCTCTCTCAACTTATGCCTCAGTTGCCCTTACTGCCGAGATCCCCCAAATCAGGGCCCTAATGAGGTACTGGATGGAACCAGGGCAAGCGGTGAGCTACCCTGGCATCAAAATGGGCCTGGCCAAAGTTGCCTAATACTAAACTATAAGTTAAGAATATGGTCATGGACAAATTCTGTCATGATCCAAAAGTCATAAGTAGATTTGGGTCCTGCTGGTGTTAGGAATGATTGATCCAGCCTGAGCACTGTAGTCTGAGTCTGTGGTGAGATGTTCCCAGGAGAGTTGTCCTACAAGCCTAATTGTGTCTATTACTGTGTCCATACAGAATGGTAATTATTAGGAAGTTGAATTAAGATGTTAATTAATATTTCTGGTCTAAGGAGAGGAGAAACACACCTTAATTGCTGTTTTGCCCTGGTGGGCTGCAGGTGGTCAGAAAGGCGTGAAGAACATGTTGATTGTACCTGGGTGGGGGGAGGCACGGTTTGGGAGGCTTGGTTTGAGAAGAGGTGGTAAAAAATGTGGTTGCAGAGAGTTGGTGAAAAAAGAAAGAGAGGTAGAGTCGGAGAGAGGCAGAGTTGGAGATGTGGGCAGAGCAAGAGACAGAGTGAGCGAGTGAGGGTTGGAGAGAGAATTGTGGAGTGTGTTAAAGAGAGGTTGGAGAGAGCTGGAGAGAGTTGGGAACAAGTTGGGGAGTGAGTCATGGCTAGATGGGGAGAAAGTGGTGGAGAGAGTTTGGGAGAGACAAGAGATGGATTAAGGCACCTGATTATCAACCAGCTTGGCCCTCGTTTTTCCTCTGTCGGCCTCAGTAAAAGGTCATCCCAGGTGGGGAAGCGGTTCAAGAGCACTGTACACCCAGAGAGAGCCACCAGGAGAGCCCATGAACATCCGCTAATCTGTGATCATTCCTAGAGACACCAGGGTAAAAGGAGTTGCAACAGTTAGGGAAAGGAGCTTAGGAAGGAGCCCAGGAGAGGAGAGCACAGGGAGGAGTCCAGGGCAGGAAAGCACACTGGAACCCTGAGTAACAGCAGGGCAGGCCGCCCACCAGGTGCGGGTTAGCCTGGGAAGCAACCCACTGCTCACTGCCTGCCTGAGGATGGGCAGCAGGGTCTGCACCAATAACCGGCGTCTGCACAGTGACCGGGATCTGCACCGTGACTGGAGTCTACACTGGGCGACCGGGGTCTGCACCGGGAGACCCGCGACTGGAGCCGGACAGGAGGGAGCCGCGCTGGGACCCCTGAGTTCGACCCGGCACCGCCTCCTCACCCAGGGCCGCACCCTCGGCTCCCCTCCTGCGACCGCCCGCGTGCCTGGGGTCTTGCAGAGATCCCCGCAGGATGTGCACACACCGGAGGCTGGTCATACTCAGTCGGGAGCCAGCGGAGTCGGAGCGACACAGCCCGGCTCGCCCTGCGCCAGCAGCGGGACTGGACTTGGTGCTGAGGGCGCTGTACATGCACTGCGCCTGAGCACTCTGAACATCGCGCTCAGTGCGTCAAGCCCAACACATGATCCCCCAAGTACCACCAGGGGGTGTTGCGGAGCCAGGAGTAATCCAGACCTCCACCAGGGATTTCCCAAAATGTCACATATTTCCACTCATATTAAATTGCTTGTATTGGGAAGCTGCGGTTGGGGGGGCCGAATTTCCCTTCTAGCACTACATTCTAAAGTCAGAATGTATTTTAATTACTTTTGCCACTATGGTCTAAAGCAACAGGGTTCAGGACTGGACAAATAGTTCAATGGGTAGGGATCTTCCCTTGCACATGCGGACCCGAGGTCCATGTGGACCCGAGATCCATGCCTGGAATCCCATATGGTCGCTGAGTCCACCAAGAGTAATCCCTGAGCAACGCCAGGTGTGATCCAAAATCCAAACTATAAAGAGCAGGAGGTAGGATGCTTGCCTTCATGCTGCAGATCCAGTTCAGATCCACAGCACCACCTGTGTTCCATGAGAGCCAGAAAAATAGGAGCACTGTTGGACGTGGTCAAATTGACACCCCACCCAAATACTATTGATTCAGGTGCAGCAGAAGAGGCGGCAGTGGGTTTCTATGTTCATTCGCAAATCCGGGTTCTTCAATATTTTCAAGAATGAAAATATTAAATACTAAAGATTCTCAGGCTAGAGTGATAGCACAGTGGTAGGGCGTTTGCCTTGCACGCAGCCAACATGGCCGACCCGAGTTCGATTCCTCCGACCCTCTCCAGAGCCCGGCAAGCTACCGAGAGTATCTCCCCGCATGTCAGAGCCTGGCATGCTAACGGTGGCGTATTCTGTATGCCAAACACAGTAACAACAAGTCTCATGATGTAGACGTTACTGGGCCCGCTAGAGCAAATCAATGAACAAAGGGAGGACAATGACCATGAAAGATTGTCAAGAGTTAGAAAGTAGAAATTTTATTGATAAGTAGAAGAGAAAGGAATAGGAGAGTCCCAAAGTGGGAGGGAACTTAGTGTGGGCCTATGTCTCTTTTTGTGAGACTTTTACAGAAAAACCAGGTCTTTGTGTGACAGAGAATGCAGGGAATCTACAGGGTGGTCATGCTGGTTTATCTTTCGGGTCATCTGCCTCAGGTATTGTTCATTATCTTAGCCTTGTGACTACTAATTCTAGGACAGGAGAATATGGTCCTGGGGAGCTCCAGGAATGTTTAAGATTTGACCTTGCAGATGAGGTGGAGTAGATCAATGGGGGAAATGGAACTGCAGGTGAGGGGAAACAGTGGACACGCCTCTTGTTGGCAAGGGGAAACTGAGGCTTCCTCTTTTACTATCAAATGATGACATATTCATGAAGGTGTTTCTTGGTTACATGAAACACGTTATTAAGTTTTTCAACTTTGTTTATATCTAAGTTACAGGATATATCAGTTTGGACTAATTAATGAGTGAGAAGCAGACTGTCTCTATGTATTTGGTGAATGAAAGCTCAATTGAGTCACTTAACACTCTTCTATTCTACTAGATTTTATCAGTTTTTCCTTTAACGTTTTCTCGTTTATTGGTTATTATTTATCTATACAACCTCTGAAATGTAATTAATCAAAGAAACATTATGGTAGGGCTGGAACAATAGTACAATGGACTGAGCACTTTTCTTATATGCAACCGAACCAGGTTCGATCCCTGGCACTACATATGGTCCCTTCAACCTTGCCAAGACTGATATGTGAGTACAGATCTGAGAGTAATTTCTGAGAACTTCCAGGTGTGGCCCCTGAAACAAACCAAACAAAAAGAATTTTTATGGATCAGTAATATAATGGACTGAGTGCATGCAAGAGTCTCAAGTTTAATCCCCGAACAGATCCCAGGCCCCCCAAGCACTACCAGGAATAATGTTGAAAAACAAAACAAAAAAATTCCATCAAACTCAAAATTATTTATTATGATGTGGATTCTGTCTTATCTTGAATGAGAGGCTATGTGTTAGATTACATCCAGGGGATCTTCCACTGGGTGCAGTTATCACTGCACCATAGTAGAGCTCTAGCCAGAGACAGTAGAGATTTGCTTAAACAAAGGATTATTTTGTAGACATATGAAATGGTGATATTTCTGAACAATTTCTCAGAGTGGAGCTTAATTTATCTGAGTTAGATGACCCGATACATAAAATTTAACACAGAGCAAGGTGAAACTTACCATCTCCTTTTCAAGTTCACTGCCTTAGCAGTGGTAGGTTGGTGTGTGGGTTTGAAGTAGAGCATTAATCACCTTTTGGGTTACTAATTGTTTTTTTCCGTCTTTAGTGTTTTGCCTTTCTGACCCTGGCTAATTTGAATTGTATTTACTAATGTGATTGTGTAGTTTCCCCATCTTAGGGGAACATTTGCTTTTGTTTAAATATCTCAGCTGTGCTCCTGTTCTTTCCTCCACCTAAACATTTTCTAAGAAGTGTAACTTCACCATTGGAATGAAGCGTTAGTTAACTCTCTCATCCTTCTAAAGGCTGTTCAATTTCTCTGACTCCTTGTAATCCATAAGTAACCCTTTGCAGTGCATCCACATAAGATATAGTTCTGAACTCTGGAGTACTGTTTGTGGCTGACTTTACAGCCATATAGTTCTGCGTCAGGTGAACTTGATCTGGCACCATTTAATAATATCTAAGCCATTTTGGGGGTTTGATGGTGGTGGAAGGAAGTACAGTAACGTTCTACATGCTAAAAGTGAACATTAATAATTATAAAAAGCAATAATCAAATAATAACATGCATATTCGGTGTGTGTGTGTGTGTATGTGTGTGTGTGTGTGTGTGTGTGTGTGTGTGTGTGCTGATGCCCAGGCATTGTTTTAGCAGAAGAGAAATGTTTCATTTCTGGCTGCATTTTCTCCCAGTAGCCATAGTGAAAGTGAACAAAAAGCGGGAGTACAACTTAGCTTTCAGGATGATATGTTCATGGTTTTATCCTGTTTTAACTGTTTTAAAATGAGTCTCACTCAGTATTGTGAAAAAATCAAGTTTCTCTGAAGAACTCATTCTAAGGATATTTCTTGGGGATATGGGGGCATGTATGTTGCTACTACCTCCCAATTGGTGCTCTGAAGATCTGGGACCCTTCTTGGCATTTCCAGGACAGCTGGGCATGAAGTTCATTTCAGGATGCTGTTTGGGCCCTGAGAGTTTGGCCAGGCAACACTGTTGGTTGTCAAGGGCCTCTGAGACCAGAATTTATAGGTCCCAGGGATGAAGCTGGAGATGATTGGGGAACTTTGTGATGTCAGGGATCAAACCAAGTTTGCTTTCATGCAAGGCTTGCACCTTAACCCATGTACTGTATCCTAAACCCTAATCTAAGAATCTTTAGATTTATTTATGTGACTTAAATCATAGTTTTAATTATTTAAAGTACCCTTCCCCCCATAACTTCTGAAAGTCTTATGTACTGATTGGAAAAGCTAGAATATACTGAAAATTATATAAAAGACAAAAAAGATCTATAAATCACCTAGATAATTGCTGTTAATTCAAATTTTACTTCTAACTAGTCTTCCATATTTTTGCACTTTGTATCTATAAAGTGTTTAAAGAGAGACGCCTGCAGAAAAGTAGCTCTGAGAATCAGTCTTTCCCTCTTCACCGCTCACACTGCACTGATCTGGTCCCATAGCCAGCAACATGAAGAAACAATGCAAATCCCCACCACATGGGGAGGACAACAAAAAGAATGCAGAAGAATCTGTCGATACTGTTCACCTAAGGGACCTCTCAGACAAAGAATTCAGATACGGAGTCATGAAAATTTTCAATCAAACCAATCCGACAGTTAGACAGATATCCAGTAACATGACAGAAAAAATTGACAAATTACGCGAGGAAATGAGTACAGAAATGTCACGAATAAAAGATTCCGTAGGTGAAATGAAAAACTCAGTCTCTTCTCTCAACAATAGAATGACAGCAGCTGAAGAAAGAACCAGTGAGCTGGAAGATCAGCTGCACCAAGCCAACAGGCAACAACACATAGTGGCAAGGCACCTCAAATTAGCTCTACAGAGAATCAGAGTCCTAGGACATGATTCCAAGAGGAACAACATTAGAATCATTGGACTACCAGAAGCTCAGGGAAACAATCCCAATGAAAAAAAACACGGTGAAACAAATCATTGCTAAAGTATTCCCAGAGCTCCACTATGCAGCCATTCAGGTTCAAGGAGCCAGAAGGGTACCAGCTAAAAGAGACCCTAACAAAAACACTCCAAGACACATCATAGTTAGAATGATTGATGCTCCTGATAGAGATACAATACTGCAAAGAGCAAGGTCATAGAAGAAAATCACATAGAAAGGAGCACCCCTTAGATTAACAGCAGATCCATCCGAGGAGACCCTCCAAGCCCTAAGGCAGTGGCAAGATATAGTGAAAAAAAAACTCACTGAAATGAATGCTTCACCAAGAATACTCTATCCAGCTAAACTCTCACTCAAAATTCAAGGAGTGGTACAGTATTTTCTTGACAACAACAGCTCAGGAACTTCAGAGACTCAAAACCAAACCTAAAATAAGGGCTAAAGGGGCTACTATAAGACAAGACAAACCCTACATCCACAACATACCCTTACAGAAAGATGACACAAAACTCAATAACAATAATCTCTCTCAATGTCAACGGTCTAAATTCACCACTTAAGAGACACAGACTGGCAAAATGGATTCAGAGACAGAACCCAACATTCTGCTGCATACAAGAAACTCATCTCAACAGCCAGAGCAAACACAGACTCAATGTCAAAGGATGGAGAATAATCCTGCAAGCAAACAGCTCCCTCAGAAAAGCTGGGGTGGCCATACTAGTATCTGATAGCATTACTTTTGCATTGAAAAAGATTAGAAGAGACAAGGAGGCTATTTTCTCTTCATCAAGGGACAAGGACAACAGGAAGAAATCACACTCTTAAATGCATATGCACCTAATGAGGGAGCAGCTAAATATTTTAAACAACTGCTAACAGATTTTAAGGAGGACATTTCTAGCAACACAATAGTAGCTGGAATTTCAACATCATCTTATCACCTCTGGATAGATCAACAAGAACAAAACTCAGCAAGGAAACGTTGGCTTTGAAAGAAGAAATAGAAGAGAGAGGGCGTACAGACTTGCACAGGGCTTTGCACTCAAAAAAGAAAGAATACACATTCTTCTCCAGTGTGCATGGAACGTTTTCCAAAATAGACCATGTGCTAGGCCACAAAACTTACCTAAATAGAATTAGGAAGATAGAAATAGTATCAACAATCTTTTCAGACCACGATGCACTGAGATTAGTAATGAATCACACACAGATACGGAGAACCAAATCAAACACCTGGAAATTAAAAAACTCAATGCTTAAAAATGAGTGGATTAGGAGGGAAGTCAAGGATGAAATCAAAAGATACTTGGAAACAAATGAGAATGAAGACAGGAGCTACCAAACTTATGGGATGCAGCAAAAACCATTTTAAGGGGAAAATTAATAGCTCTGCAAGCATATCTCAGGACAGAAGAAAAGATGCACATAAACAACCTGACTTCACAGCTCAAGATCTTAGAAAAGGATCAACAGGAGGAGCGCAAATTGTGCAGAAGGAGAGAGACTATAAAACTTGGAGCCCAAAACGATGTGGAAACCAAAAAAAAAAAAAAAACCAATTTGAAAGATCAATGAAACCAAGAGCTGGTTATTCGAGAAAATAAATAAGATAGATAAGATAGATAAACCACTAGCAACACTCACAAAATAAAACAGAGAGAGAACCCTAATAAATCGAATCAGAAATAAGAATGGGGATATCACAACAGAAACCAAAGAAATTCAAAAGATCATCAGAGACTACTTTGAAAGTCTGTATGCTGCAAAACAAGAGAACCTAGAAGAAATGGATAAATTCTTGGATTCCTATTATCCCCCAAGGCTGAATCAAGAAGATACAGTGTACCAGAATAGACCTATTCACATCAAGGAAATTGAAACTGTAATCAAAAGTCTTCCCAAAAACAAAAGCCCAGATCCAGATGGATTCACTAGCCAATTTTTCCAAACATTTAAAGAGGACCTATTGCAGGTTCTTCTAAAGATTTTCCAGGAAATTGTAAAAACAGAAACTCTCCCAAACAGTTTCTATGAAACCCATATCTCTCTAATACCAAAAGGAAACAAAGACACCACAAGAAAAAGAAAATTCAGGCCGATATTCCTGATGAACACGGATACGAAGATTCTCAACAAAATAGTAGCAAATCAAATTCAACAATTCATCAAAAAGATCATACACCATGACCAAGTGGGATTCATCCCAGTGATGCAAGGATGTTCAACATTCGGAAATCCATCAACATAATCCATCAAATCAATAAAAGAAAAGATGAAAATCATATGATCATACCAATAGATGCAGAGAAAGCATTTGACAAGATCCAGCAGCCGTTGATGACGAAAACCCTCACCAAAATGGGGATAGCGGGGACTTTTGTCAATATAGTTAAAGCCATCTACCACAAACCTACAGGAAACATCATCCTCAATGGGGAAAAACTGAGAACCTTCCCCCTAAGATCAGGGACGAGACAAAGATGCCCACTCTCTCCACTACTGTTCAATATAGTACTGGAACTACTTGCAACATCAATTAATCAAGAAAAGATATTAAGGGCACCCAGGTAGGGAAGGAAGAAATCAAGCTCTCACTATTCGCAGATGATGATACTATACTTAGAGAATCCTAAAACCTCTACCAAGAAACTCCTTGAAACAATTGACTTCTATAGTAAAGTTGGAGGCTATAAAATCAATACACAAAAATTCATGGCTTTCCTATACGCAAATAGTGAAAGAGAAGAAAGTCATATAAAGAAAACAATCGCATTCACAATTGTACCCCTCTTTACAATAGCCAGAAACTGGAAGAAACCTGAGTGCCCAAGAACAGATGACTGGTTAAAGAAACTTTGGTATATCTACACAATGGAGTACTATGTAGCTGTTAGAAAAGACAAAGTCATGAAATTTACATACAAATGGTACTACATGGAAAGTATCATGCTAAGCGAAATGAGTCAGAAAGAGAGGGATAGACATAGAAAGATTGCATTCATCTGGGGGATATAAAGTAACAAAATATGAGATTAATAGCCATGAAAAGCTGAGATCAGCACCAGGAGGATTACTCCATAGCTTAGAGGTCAGCTAGGTATTCCAGGGGAAAGGGCAGCTCAGATAGAGAAGGAAGCACCAAATAAAGGGTGTTTGGAGGATCCATCCAGGAGGGGAGATGCATGTTGATAGTAGACTATGGACTGAACATGTTTGCCACTCAATGCCTCTTTTGCAGAACACAACACCCAAAAGGAGAGAGAGAACAAAAGGGAATGCCCTGGCACAGAGGCAGGGTGAGATGGGGGGGATGGGGGTGGGAGGGATATTATCCATGGTGGTGGAAAATGGGCACTGGTGGAGGGATGGGTATTTGATCATTGTATAATCGAAACCCAAGCACAAAAGTTTGTAAATCTACAACTGTACCTCAGGGCGTTTCACTAATAAAAATTAAAACAAAAATAAACATCCCCTGCTCATGGATGGGGAGAATTAACATTGTCAAAATGGCAATACTTCCCAAAGCACTGTAAAAATTCAATGCAATCCCTATAAGGATATCCATGATATTCTTCAAAAAATGGAGCAAACACTCCTGATATTTATATGGAACAATAAGGCCCCACAAATAGCTAAAGCAATTCTTGGGCAAAAAAATATGGGAGGAATCAACATCCCTAACTTCAAACTCTACTACAAAGCAGTAATAATTAAGACAGCATGGCACTGGAACAAAGGCAGAGCTGTAGACCAATGCAACAAAGTTGAATAGACTGACATCTTCCCCCAAGCATATGATGATCTAATTTTTAATAAGGGGACAAGAAATGTGAAGTGGAGCAGGGAAATCCTCTTTAACAAATTGTGGTGGCAAAACTGGATGGCTACATGCAAAAAAGTTGGCTCAGAACTCTACCTAACGCCATACACAAAAATAAGAACAAAATGGATTAATGACCTCGACATCAGACCGGAATTAATAAAGTTCATTGAAGACAAAGTTGGCAAAACCCTCCATTATATGGAAGCTAGTGGTTTTTTCAAAGATGTCACACCACTGGCCAAGCAAGTGAAAACAGAGATAGACAAATGGGACTATCTTAAACTAAGAAGCTTCTGCACCTCAAAAGAAACAGTGACCAAAATACAAAGACAGTCTACAGAATGGGAAAGGATATTCGCCGAATACACATCCTACAAGGGGTTGCTATCAAGGATATACAAGGTACTGATTGAACAACACAAGGAAAAAACACCCAACCCCATCAAAAAATGGGGCGAGGAAATGAACAGAAACTTTCGCAAGAAAGAAATCTGAATGGCTAAAAGGCACATGAGAAAATGCTCTACATCATTAATCATCAGGGAGATGCAGATCAAAACCACAATGAGATATCATTTCACACCACAGAGACTGGCCCACATCTAAAAGAACAAAAGCAACTGATGTTGGCTCAGATGTGGCTAGAACGGTACCGTCCTTCATTGTTGGTGGGAATGCTGAATGGTTCATCCCTTTTGGAAAACTGTATGGACGATTCTCCAAAAATTAGATTGAGCTCCCATTTGACCCAGCAATACCATTACTGGGCATATATCCCAGAGAGCACAAAAGTATAGTTGAAGTGATGCCTGCACTTGTTTGTTCATTCCAGCTACTGTTTACAATACTAGAATCTGGAAAAAACCTGAGTGCTGGAGAACATGACTGGTTAAAGATACTTTGGTACATCTACATATGGGAGTACTATGTAGCTGTTAGAAAAGATGAAGTCATGAAATTTACAGCAGTCTAAAACACAAGAATATCCGAGATTAGTACCAGGAGGACTAATGGCTTGGAGGCCAGCCGCACATGCTAGGGGAAAAGGCAGCTCAGATAGAGAAGGGAGCACCAAGTAAAGCGTGTTGGGAGGATCCTCCAAGGATGGGAGATGCATGCTGAAAATAGATTATAGACCCAATATGTTTTCCACTCAATGCCTCTTTTGCAAACCACAGCACCCAAAAGGAGAGACAGAACAGAAGGGAATGCCCTGCCAGACGCTGGGTGGGATGGGGGTATGGTGGGTGGTGTGAATACGGCGATCAGTGGTGTTGGAAAATGAGCACTGGTGGAGGTTTGGGTACTCGAACATTATATAACTGAAATCCAAGTACAAAATTTTATAAGTCTACAAATGCACCTCATGGTGTTTCACTAACAAATTTAAAAAAAATTAAACAAAAAAGCTACTCCAGCCTTATGTTCCCAATAAAAATACTGAATGCACTGAACAAACACTATGACCTCAGTACATGTATTGCAAACCATAATGCACAAAAGGAGAGGGAGAGAGAGAAGAAAAGTGTCTGCCAGAGAGGGATGCTGGAGGGCTGGAGGGTGTATATATTGGCAGATAGTGGGAGGAAAACAGGGCATATTGGTAGTGGAAATGTACAATGGTAGAGGGATGGGTGTTATGTCATTGTATGACTAAAATCCAATCATGAACAGCTTTGTAATATCTGTCTCACTTATATTAAACAAAAAACTGAAAAATAAAAATGAAGAAGATGAGACACTATGTGGGGGGATGTGTTGATATGTGTTAGAATTTTCTATGTATGAAACATTGCTGTTGAAAAATATTGTAAAATTATCAAACAGTGGCTAAAATAAAATTTATCACTAAATATTTTTAAAAAATTTTAATATTGAATTTGCTGTCTAAAATAATTGGTCATTTTACAACATGCCAACTTAACTATACCTAGTATTATTCCTTGTAATGAATTCCTCTGTATCTAGTTTTTTTAGGTGGGTGGTGTTGCATCCACTGCCACCTTGCTTAGGTGGTACTCCTGGCTCTGTGCTTGGGAGCAATCTCCAGGGAGCACATGTGGTGCCTGGGAATCAACTCTAGCTGGTGACATGCCAGGGAAATGTCTAAACCCTTGTGTGACATTCCAGCCTGCCTTCGGGGATTTGAAACACAGTGTTTGCTTTTTCCAAGTCCAAGTGCAGAGCTGTTCAGTCTTTATGGTGCTGGGGACCACGAGGCCACCCAGAGAGTGCTCTAGTGCTCTTGGGGCCTCCAGCATCTCACCTTGACGTGGCTAGGGAACTCTTAAGTCTATTTAGCTCCCAGTGTTGAGGGAGGGGCGATGTAGGGCCGACATCAAAGTCAGGTTCAGCACCTGCGAAATATGCACCACTGACCAATGAGCTAGCATTGATTAAGAACCTAAGAAATAAGGGTCATGCTAATTCAGTCAAAACCTATTGAAAATTAGGGTACCAGATAAATAAGGCCTCTAATAAAGCATTTTCTGTCCAGTCCCAATGCTCAGGAGCAGTGGCCACGAGCTCTTTGCTAGCAGCAGGGCTAATGCAACAGCCAAAGTCAGTGTCAGCTCACTGCACAGAGGTAACAGACTTCGAACCCTAGTCAACGCGGCATTCCTCAGCTTCTGCACTGCTGGCCAGATAGTTCCTAGGATCTGACTGGGGTAGTACTCGATCTTTTCGGTCACCTGAAAATCCTCAGGAGTATCTTTCTCAACCTGAGTGGTGAGTCTGCTGGTTTCCTTGAAGTAAACCTACTAAGACACACTCACACACTTGGTGAATGCAAGCTCTAAATATGACAAAAAGGGAAATTACTGAAACATTGTTTTCTCCTCTGCTAGTAATTCACGAAATAATCCACAAAGTAATGGGTTAAGTTTACTTCTGATAAATAGTGCCACTTATTTGCATCAACACATTAAGAAATACACAAATTCCTTTCATCTAAAACTAAGTTTCTTTGGACTCAGCGTAAAAGTTTAGAGCAGGGTGATTTTTTCTGGGGACATCCCGTCATATTCCCGTACAAGAGACCTTCAGGACAGTTTCGTTTAAGCTTTTTCTGTCCCTTAAAGTCTTGTCATTTGTTTCCTTTGGGTCAGAATCTGTTCCATGATTGTGCTCTTGACAAATTATATTACTTCGGCAGACAAGTGTTCAGAAGACAAGAGTTCTCATGACAGACAATGAAGCAGTAGTAGAGAGAGAATCAAAGCAGTAGTAGAGAGAGAATCAACTATTAGTTATCTGGGAATAAAAATAACTGAGTCACTTGGGAAGAAAAATATCTCCACTTTCATCAGTCACTGCCAGATGGAAACACTGTTTCTCCCGAAAAGGAGCCTAACTTGAGACCCCCATAACCATGCCACTGGACTCCGCACCAGGCTGTTTCACACGGAGCATTTCAGAGGGGGGCAGGTGAGAGCCCTCCCCGCACCAAGAGACCCAGCTCTTATAGCCAAATCTCCACAACCCTACCACCCTACAGCCACGATGCTGTGGGGTCATTCCCCACGTGCTCAAGCAGAGTCTCACACATGAGTGAACATATTCCTTGAAACAGCATAGAACAACTCCTGCCCAGTCTCCATAATTACCACACCATATTTGATGGGGTTCAGATAGTAGCAACAAATCATAGAGGGAAATATATATGCATATATATTTCTTCACAGTTTCCTATATGAATTATTTTTGTGAGCATGTTCAGCAATACTACATAACAGACAATATGAAATATATTATTTCGGTTGTGTTTGGGACAGGGATTGGGGCTTGGGATGGAAACATCCTGAATTTGGTGGTGGTAAGATGTAATGGTGGTGGGATGGGTGTTTGAATATTCACCATCACCATCATCCTGTTGTTCATAGATTGCCTCGAGCAGGCACCAGTAACTTCTCCTATGTCCTAGCCCTGAGATTCGAAAAAGTGCCACATTCGAGACCCTTTAAGGTTTAGGGGAATGAGACCCATCATTGTTACTGGTATTTGGCATATTGGGTATGCCACGTGGAGTTTGCCAGTTTGAATATTTAATGTAATCAAATATTGTGAACTAACTTATAAAATAAAAAAAATCTCCACTTTCTTACTGATCGGAGAGCCCGGCAAGCTACCGAGAATATTCGATATGCCAGACACAGTAACAACAATGTCTCCAATGGAGACGTTACTGGGCCCGCTCGAGCAAATCGATGATCAACGGGAGGGCCTTTACTTTACTTTACTTTTCTTACTGAACACATTTAGCAAGGGCTAAATTATGTACCATTGTATTTCTAACATAAAAAGCTCTGCTTTAGTTTTTTAATTTTTTATCTGTTTAAACTGTTTTATCAGGTATAAAACTACAAGTACCATAAGAATGATCTTTGCAGATATTTGTAAGAATCTCTTTTGGCTCTGTAAAAATACTTGCTGTTGCTAAGGTTTCTTGTGCTCTACACTACATAGATGTTCTACACTAGAACTTTGTAGAAAAAAATTTATTTCTTGTTTGTGAGTAGGCCATCTAATGTCGAAGACAGGGTAGCAGAATGCTTGCTTCAGGACAATGTTGTGTCCCCTTCTACTCATGCAGTGCAACTCCTTCCACATGAGCACATGCAATGCTGTTATGAAATAACATGAAAACCTGGTCATGTTACGACCAGGCACTTTAAGGTCTCTCATGCCATTTACCATATATTTGCAACATAGTTCTAATAGTAAAATAGTAAAGGTATTTAGAAACCTGCTTTAAAAACCACCTTTTCTCAAATTCTAACACACGCACAGAGAAGACAACATTGTGGTAAAGCAAAAGAGACAAAACCAGGTTTCCAATGTGACAAATCTTAAATCTGAAACACAGATACAATAAATTTTGCAAAGGATCAACGATTTTACTTACAATTAAATATCTTATGATACAGAGTAAACGAGGCAGAAAGTCTGCTCTGTACTGCAAATTAACAGGGATACACTCTCCAGCCTTCAAAATTTAATTTCTAGGAAGACAAATGTTAAAGGGTTTAATAAAGCATTCACTTAGATGATTATGAACAAGCAAGACTTTTGGGCCGGAGCTATAGTACAGCAGCAGGACATTTGCCTTACATGTGGCTGCCCGGGTTGGATCTTTGGCATCCCATATGGTCCCCTGAGCAATGCCAGGAGTAATTCCTGAGTGCAGAGTCAGGAGTAACCCTGAGCAATGCCAGGTGATCCAAAAAGCTAGGAAAAGCAAAACCAAAAACACATAAAAAAAAAACCACAAAAGAAAACAAAATAAAAAACCAAGACTAGTTTTGGACATGGTAACAAAGCTGACACATAATAAAATCATCTTCATATATTGCACTTTTAGGTACTTTGCAAAATAATTAGTAATATCATTTAACACTGATTACAATAGTTTCCCACAGTTCTTGCTCAATTATTTAAAAAATTATATTTATAAAGTTGTTCACAATACTTTATTACATACATTCACTATTTCAACACCAATCCCACCACCATTACACCTTCTCACCATCATTATTTCGAATTTTCCCAACCCCACCCAAGCCTGCCCCAAAGGCAGAGGCTAAATAATTGATTTTATATTGCTTATTATAAATAATAGACTTAAAATTATCCAAAAAGACTTCCTTAGAGGAAAGTGTGTGAAATTTGTTGTATCTCACCAGCAGCCATTAAGCCCCTGTGTAGGAAATCACTAACATGTTGTTACAGGTTGAGCCTTCTGTATATATATATATATATATATATATATATATATATATATACACACACACACACACACAGATCAGTTGCCTTCTACCTTACATCCCATGAAATGTAAATTTCTGACTTCTTTATTTATTGGGACAATAACTGATGCTACTTGGCTCAGTGTTTGGGTAACTCCCAGCAGTGGTTGTGGAATCGTGTGTTGCTAAGGACAGAACTGAGGGCTCACATATGTAAAACATGCACAACAGTCCTCTGAGCCATCTCCCTGATGCTCCTTCCTTATATTTGTTGGAGGTGACTTGCACTAAATTTTGAGAATGGGGCGAGGTTTAGGTAATCTTCCCAGTTTAGTGGTTTTTTTTTAGTATTGGAAATGATGCTTTCTGAAATGCTCTCATTCTTTTTCTTCATATAGTTTGTTGTGGGCCTTCTCTTTGTCTTTATTCCCCCCATCCTATTCAATTTTGTTTTTATCCTCAGGACTTTTACTTTGCATGTGGGCCCTGGCCCTGGATCTTTGGTAGGTCACTTTCGACTGTTCATGAGGCTAGACAAGACCAACTCTTTCGAGTCTTTCTAATCCTGCCTATTTCTTATGTCATCATGAGATGGGTACACTTGTTCCAGTGCCAATAACTATTCTCTAATTTGCTGGTTGTATTTTTCATTAAAGTTCCTTTTTTGAAGGGGTGGCAGACCCTATCAGATGCAGCCTTTTATTCTCTCTGGATTCTCCTTTATTGAGACCTCTATTTACATGCAGGTTTTGTGGCCATTCGTGATTTGCTAGTATTCATTTGTAGTTTGTGGTTCCTTTTGTTATGAACTTTGGCCCGTTTCCTTATTTTTCTAGTTCCTTTAGATAGAATAAATGCTTTTCTTTAAATGCACAAAGAAATTAAACTACAAAAGGCAAAATAACTTTGTGAAAGATATAGGTAGGGCTGGTGATAGCCAGTTTCTTTATGGGGACCGTCCCCTGCATTGCCCAAGTACCTATTGGTAATCAAGCCCTGTGCTGGAGGTACCTGTTGGCCCTGCAGTGCGTGGTGTCAGGAGGTGTTGGGAATGAGCCCAGACCTCCCACGTGCAAGGCATGTTCTCTACTACTGGATCCATTTCTCCAACGCAAGAACTAATTTTTGTATTTTACCTGTTAGTCAACATTTTTTTTTGACAGTGGTTGGGGTGGTATTTGGGTTTGGGGATCATATCGAGTAGTGCTTAAGATTTACTACTATGATTTTTAAATTCAATCACCATGAGATACAAAGTTACAAAGCGGTTCATGATCCAGTTTCAGTCATACAATGTTCTGACCCCCATCCATCCACCAGTGTAGATTTCCCACCACCAGTGTCCCCCAGTTTTTTACCACACCATCAACTCCCAGCCTATTGTAGACAGTCTATTGTAGACAGTCTCTCCCTCTCTCTCTCTCCCTTTCTCTCTCTCTCTCTCTCTCTCTCTTTCTTTCTCTTTCTCTCTCTCTCTCTCTTTCTCTCTCTCACACACACATTATGGTTTGCAATATAAATATTGAGAGGTTATCGTATTTGTTCCTTTTCCTACTTTTAGCACTCAGTTCTTATCTGAGTAATCATTTACAACTATCGTTGTCATAGTGGATCCTCCTCTATCCCAACTCTAGGTACTTTCCTCAAGGGATCACTCCTGGCAGTGCTCATGATGTTGTGCTTCCATATATGGTGTTAGGGATCAAACTGGGGTTGGTTGTGTTCAACGCAAATGCCCTATCTACTTTTTTTAATATGCCTGACCGGCCCCTCAACTTCTTAATTAATTGTTTTTTGAGAGAAGCTGGGATTGCCAAGGATAGAACTTAGTACCTCATACATTGCAAGCATGTATATCATTCATATATACTCATGTATATCACTGAGTAACAAGTAGGCTGGTAGTACAATATGAGGACCTGAGATAATTCAGCCCTGTTTTGGGGACCATGTGGTATCGGGGATCGAACTGGGGTTGGGCACATATAAGGCATGCACCTTAACCTCTACTGTCTCTCTGTCCCCCATCTAATCTTTTTTTTTTTTATTTTTAAAAATTTTTAATAATTTTACATTTTTTAATTTTTTTTCCCTTTATTGTATTTTATTTTTTTTTAAAGTTGTAGATTTACAATTTTTTGTGTTTTGGTTTCAATTATACAATGATCAGATACCCATCCCTCCACCAGTGCCCATTTTCCACCACCATGGATAATATCCCTCCCACCCCCATCCCCCCATCCCCCCTGCCTCTGTGGCAGGGCAATCCCCTGTGTTCTCTCTCTCCTTTTGGGTGTTGTGGTCTGCAAAAGAGGCATTGAGTGGCAAACATGTTCAGTCCATAGTCTACTTTCGACATGCATCTCCCCTCCTGGGAGGATCCTCCAAACATCCTTTATTTGGTGCTCCCTTCTCGATCTGAACTGCCCTTTCCTCTAGGATACCCGGCTGGCCTCTAAGTTATGGAGTAATCCTCCTGGTGCTGATCTCAGCTATTCTTGGGTATTAATCTCATACTTTGTTACTTTATATCCCCCAGATGAATGCAATCTTTCTATGTCTATCCCTCTCTTTCTGACTCATTTCGCTTAGCATGATACTTTCCATATTGTACCACTTGTATGTAAATTTCATGACTTCATCTTTTCTAAGAGCTACATAGTACTCCATTGTGTAGATGTACCAAAGTTTCTTTAACCAGTCATCTGTTCTTGGGCACTCAGGTTTCTTCCAGTTTCTGGCTATTGTAAAGAGTGCTGCAATGAACAAACAAGTGCAGATGTCACTTCGACTATACATTTTTGCCTCTCTGGGATATATTCCCAGGAGTGGTATTGCTGGGTCAAATGGGAGCTCAATTTCTAATTTTTTGAGAATCGTCCATACTGTTTTCCAGAAGGGCTGAACCAGTGGACATTCCCACCAACAGTGAAGGAGTGTCCCTTTCTCGCCACATCCACGCCAGCATCGGTTGCTTTTGTTCTTTTGAATGTGGGCTAGTCTCTGAGGTGTGAGATGGTATCTCATTGTGGTTTTGATCTGCATCTCCCTGATGATTAATGATGTAGAGCATTTTCTCATGTGCTTTTTTGCCATTCGGATTTCGTCTTTGAGAAAGTTTCTGTTCATTTCATTGCCCCATTTTTGGATGGGGTTGGATGTTTTCTTCTTGTGGAGTTTAACCAGTATTTTGTATATCCTGGATATCAACCCCTTGTCAGATGTGTATTCGGTGAATATCCTTTCCCATTCTGTAGACTGTCTTTGTATTTTGGTCACTGTTTCTTTGGAGGTGCAGAAGCTTCTTAGTTTAAGTCTTTTAAATTGCAATAAAATACAGCTTTAAAAACATGAAGAATATACCTATTTCTTATATAGTAACTAAAAAATACAAATTAGTCAAATTCATATCACCCATAGTTTCAGGAATCACATATATACCACTGATATCTATTTATATCTCTATCTATCTATCTATCTATCTATCTATTTCTCTTCTTGCACATTTCTTCCCAGCTAACTGATTTCCAGACATCTTGGAAAATTTTAATTATCAATAACAAAGTATATTTTGAAAAAGTTGGAAGACTGACCAAAAGTTTAAACGCTTCTATTCATGTCAGTAGTCAAAGGTAAGACTTTCAGGTCTTCTCTTAGTTGAGGGATGTTTTTGGTTTCAGGGAACCAGGGGAAGAAACGTAAATGAATTTTGGGTAAGTGGATATCAGGTTGACTATACGGATTCTCCTGGTAAGAAAAGCAGAGAAGTCCTGGAACTGGAGGAAGCATTCAGGGAACTAGGACTAGACCCAGACTCTGCACCTTTTTGTGAACTCAGTCCACAGTAATGTGTTTATTTTCTTCTTAAACTGACTTAATCTTTCTTTCCTAGTGACTCAAATCTTTTCTTCCTGATATTTCTGCTTACCTTTCTAGGTTCCCTATTAGAGAGCCTGGCAAGCTACCGAGATTATCCTGACCACATGGAAGAGCCTAGGAAACTCCGCGAGGTGTATTTGATAAGCCAAAAACAGTAACAATTAGTCTCACAATGGAGACATTACTGGCGCCCGCTTGAGAAAATTCTCTGCTTGGGAGGACAGTGCTACAATGCTGTAGTAGATCAGTAACATGTTGTTACAGGTTGAGCATTGTGTGCTAATATATATATATATATAATTATTTTTTTATGAAGATCGATTGCCTTCTACCTGAAATTCATCAAATGTGGTGTGCTACTCTTGGTATATCAATGGCATACAGTATGAAATGTCCAGGAATTCTAAAATTTTAAATATGGCACTAGAGCTGAAGTTAAATTTTTAACTGGATGGTGGTTTGCAGTTCGGAAGCATCTCTGTATCATGTTGGCTCTCTTCCAAAATTTATTTGTGAGTCTCTGGATCATGGTCATTAATGAGCTAGAAAGGTCACTACATTTTTTCTGTTTTAATTAGCAAACAATGAATTCCTGAGCTGGAGACTTCCTCCAGTCAGGAGGGGAGAGAAGTACAGAACAGAACTACTTCTAAATTTACTCAATAACACTAAAATTTAAACAACAAGAAAATCTCAAAAAGAAATTATTCCTAAGTGTGGTCAATTTTGGTGTATACATTTGCCTTTCAACTAAGTAAAACTGACTGAAATTAGTTAACACATAACTATATTTTATAGCTATATAATTCTAAACTCTCCCCCAAAAGGCAATGCCTCCCATGAAACTCCAAGCAGGTCTGAATTTATAAATAGCAAATTTCATGGATTGTGCTAGAAAATCTTCTCAGACTCTCACCCCCTTTTATTTTCTTCCAATTCAAATTTTTCTTCAGAGTTTAGTTCTGGAAGCCCTGTTTTCCAAAAGTTACCACAAAATAATAACTACTTATTTATTTCAACACAGAAGTCCTCAGAGTATATATTTTTCTCCATTAGAACACTAAACATCAAAGTTGAGTCTTAATCCAGTAAAACTGGAATCATTAAAGTTTAAGTTGCCAAAAACCTGACGTGATTCTAAATATTTTAAACATTTTGGTCTACTTTCCTTTCTTCAATCTAAATTAGAAGCTACTGATACTCATGTCTTCACAGGCTGAGCTTTATTAATGATGCAGCTTTCCTTGAGGGCTTCTACTGCTTTCAATCTCGCTCTAACTTTAAAGCCTTTTACAAACAGACAGTTGGACAAACTGACTGCAAACATGTGCAAACTAACATGCACACACATGCATACTCACAGTCCATTGAATGAGTTTGCTATTTCTCTGATCCCTCCTCCCCCCCATCCCCAAATGGCCAGAGGACTTCAGGGTAGACCAAGAAAGACAGGGTGTTCCCCAGGGCAAATGGAGCCCTATTGGCCTACTGAGATCATCTAGTGTCCCTTCAGACACCCTCCACCTACAAATGCCCCTCTGCCCTGTCTGTCTCTTAGAGAAACAGTTCAGAAAAGAGCTCTCTTGGCATCAAATTGGCAAAGAGAAATTATGAATAAGTGACTACCACTACAGTGGTACATAAGCATTCTCAGCTTTTCTAGTTCTGAGAGAGGCATTTTCTCAGCAAACAAGGAGACTCCAGGTGGCGGTCTTTCTGCAGCTTAAGTGCAAAGGTGGAGGTGCTGCAACCTGCTGAAAAGGAAGGAGGGCGGTGGGCACCACGGACACCATGGAGGCAGGGAGAGGGTGGGAAGGGGTGTATACCAGGGATATTGGTGCTGGGAAATGTGCACTCGTGGAGAGATGGGTGTTTGATCATTGTGTGATTGTAATCCAAACATGAAAGCTTGTACCTTTCTCATGGTCATTCACTAAAATTTAAAGAAAAAAGGCACCTCTCTCTTCAGAGAGAGAAAGCCAAAAAGTAGTTCTCTTATCTCATGTCTCAGATTAGCTCATTTTTACCCTATTTCTTGGGTCTGTATCAGTCTTTTAAACAAAACAAACTCAAAAGCTCACAAGCTCAAGTGTTGGAATCTTCTGTTTTAGCCCTTTATGTCCATATATTTTGAGAATAAGAAGTGTAAAGTAAGAATTTCTCAATGTTCCTTGGGCAGGGAGGGCTTTCACCCGCCTCCCTTGGGGCGCCTGGAGTGAAGCAGTCTGGTGCAGAGTCCGGTGGCTTGGCTATGTCAGGCGTCATGTTACTCCCTTCCGGGAGAAAAAGCTGGACCCAAGCCCCGGCAACTGAAAGCCTCCAACCCAACTGCCACCACACTCAAGGCTGATTCCCACATGCTCAGGCCGACTTGTGAATGTATTCCTGGATGAGCGACACATCATAAGACATTCCCTACCTGTTCTCCATAAGTACCACACCACATTTGATGGGGTACAAATAGGAAACAAAATCATAGAGGGAAATATATATATGCATATATACATATTTTCAGATATATAAACGAAAGCTCATATCACTGAACCTCTAATAACATGTTAGTGATATCCTAAAGTATGTTTTAATGACCCCTGACAAAATAGAACAATCTTCACACTGTTTCCTCTTTGGAGACTTTTTTTTTGTAGCATTTTCAGTGGTTTTTCAAAACAGACAATACAAAATATATTATTTCAGTTGTGTTTTGGGCTGGAAAGATAGCACAGCAGGTAGGGCGTTTGTCTTGCACACAGCCGGCCCAGTCAAGCAGGGTTCGATTTCTTTGCCCCTCTCAGAGAGGCTGGCAAGCTACGGAGAGTATCTTGCCCACAGGGGTGAGATTGAATATAATATATATTCAATATTCCAGACACAGTAACAATAACTCTCACGATGGAGACGTTACTGGGCCCTCCGCTTGAGCAAATCAATGAACAATGGGAGGACCGTGACCCTGTTTTGGGACAGGGACTGGGGCTTGGGATGGAAACATCCCAAATTGGGTGGTGGAAGGTGTAACGGTGGTAGAATTGGTGTTTGAATATTAAATATAATCATTTATTGTGAACTACCTTACAAAATTTAAAAAAAAATGTTTGTTTTTTGTTTTTTTTTTCTTTTTGGGTCACACCTGGCAATGCTCAGGGATTACTCCTGGCTCATGTACTCAGGAATTACTCCTGACGGTGCTCGGGGGACCATATGGGATGCTGGGAATCGAACCCGGGTAGGCCATGTTGGTTGCGTACAAGGCAAATGCCCTACCTGCTGTGCTATCGCTCCAGGCCCAAACATTTTTAAAAAGGAAAAGAATTTCTCAGTGTTCCGTGTAGGAACCTGTCAGCTAACAAGTTTCAGAGAAATGACTAAAGCAACTTGGATGATGCCAACAGAGAGGAGGAGTTCTGGTTCTCTTGCCACTAAAAAACAAACTGTCAGGGACCCCTTATGCTTTCTTCCAGGGAAGCTATTAACCCCTTGCTTCCTGGGGAATGGAAATCTTGGTAAAATAACGGTGAGTTTCTGAGGATAGGTAAGAAAGATGAGTAACTCCAAAATATTTCCTCCCAGCCGTCTAAGACAGAAAAGTTGCTCACTCCTCCACATGCAGAGTAATATGAAAAGAAAGTCTCAGCTCACCAGATGAAGTGGGGTAACAGGAAAGAGAAAAAGATGGTAAGCAGGGAAATGAATACCAGATTCTTGGGAATTCCACAAAAGAAAAACACAAACACTACACATGGGTGACGGATTAACCCTTCCCCACACTGAGTAGGTAGGTGATCAATCTCTCCCAGGCCCCTGAGTGAGAACCATTGTGAAAGCACTGTTCAGAACAGGCAGCACTCTGTGGTCCGTTTCAGGCCAGTCCTGGCACCTGAGAATCAAACTCCATCCATAAGGAAAACTCACTCCCCACATTCTGAAAAGGACTCAGAATCCAAACTCTCCCTGGGAGAGGAGCTAATGGCTTTCCTGGAAGTCTGTCCAGGTAAAAAGGTGTTAGGGAAGGTACCTGTTGTCAGTGAATCTCATTGATCCCTAGCCCGCCTGCCCAACTTCTCTTGGAGTCTGTGGGCTGCTAAGGAAGGCTGGTACCCTTAGACACCTTCTATTAGGATCCAGGTCTCCTTTCAGCCACAAAGCCAGGAATTCCAAGTTGTCTTAGTATCATACCAGGGCCTTCAAATGTAACAGTTCGATGAATCCATCACAACAAAACAAACTTTAGGACATTAAGCAATGAGAGTGAATTATTTCATGGCAAAACTGACCGCAACCAGGCAATCTGCTGGAACTGTAGTCAGACAGGGGCACTGAGCACTTAAAATAGGAACATTCCTGAAACCACTCACTGGGGGCAAAGAGAAAAGGAGCAAATAAATTGGGCTTCGCAATTGGTTGTGTTGTGACAATACACTAAGTTACACTGAAGCAGGAGGGGTCTTAGTTGTGGTTCCTGTTGCTGGAAATCTTTGTTATGGACACATTCTTTTAGGTTCCATAGAGACATCTATTAATTGACTAATTGTTTCTGTGACCCTTGCCTACTTCTCCGCCCGGGTAACAGGTGGGTTTGGGTCCTTCTGCTCCATTCTGAACCAAGACTTATTACTGATGACCTATTCTTCTCTGCTAGGTTCCTAGAATGAGCCACTCAGAGTTCCTGCCTCTGGCTGTCTCCTGGTTGCCTTTGCTTAGCTCCCGCTCACATTTCTAACTTTGCTGTCACTATAGCAATACATCATGAGAAGGTATTTCTTAATTCAAGTGGTACAGCAGAAGCAGAGCAAAAGTACAATTTAACCCTTACATATCAAAGCAGCCTGAGACACCAATGGGAACAGGACATCACTGCTCAGACCACCTTGAACCCAGGGTTAAACCCAAAACTCACATGAAGCACTAGTAATAATGAAAAAATTAAGAAATTTCACCATTCTTTGGACAGGGACAGAAGCCCAGAACACTTCTCAAGTGCATCATAAATTCTGACACTGACTGACATGACCTAAAGCAACAAAATGCTCTACATAACCACTGAACTACTAAAGCATCACAAGAGTCAATGAACCTACAATAAGACCGAGGGGAGAAACAATAAGTAATTGAACAGAAGAGGTAAAGAATAAAATAGTAGGACTCAGCATTAGAATGGAAGAAGCCAAAATTGAATCAGTGACACACTTGGCGGTGGGTGGGGGGAGTATGATTCTGACAGCAGGTCAACCTGTTCCTTCAGGGCGAGCACATCATCAGCCTACTGGTGTCTTCAATGCTGCTGTGCCTTTGGTCGGACCCCAACGACTTGGGTCCAAGTTTACTAGGAAAGTAAACTGAGAAAATTTACATATGTGGGAGCCACACAGACAAACCACCGCTGGCTCAGCTATACAGGCTCATTTCTTGGCCTTATTTTAAGAGACTCATAAATTTCGAAAGAGAACAAAAGCCATAGTTAAGGCCGGTGGTGCACTGTGGGAGAGCAGGCGTGCCCTGCATGGCATATGCCAATTTCTCTGGAAAAGATGGAAACAAGGGCCATGATCTAGCGACACAAAAGAGTCTCGAGCAGAGCAGCTCACTGCAGAGATGCCTCCAGAATTCAAGCCAGACCAACTTCACCGAGATGCCCAGATTTTCGGGGCGGGGAAGGCATTGTCCCTCCACAGGCCCCCTAAACCCCACCTCCCTGGCGGTTGTCAACTTTCAGAACCCAGAGAGAAGTGCAGGTAAGCGGGTTCAGAGACAACAAACTCCTGGCATCAATGGATAGGGGATGGGATGGTGGCTCTCTTCCCCTATCCCCAAGGGACCCTGGATGTCACGCCCAGAAACTGCCTCTGGCTGCTACTTAAGCTCCATAATGGCCATGATCCAGAGACACACAAAAGAATTTCTGAATCGAGCAACTTGCTGCAGAGATTTCTACACATCCTACTTATGTAGAATTTTAGAATTCCAGGAGCATGCTGCCGCTCCTTGACCACGCGACATCTTATTCGAATCATAACAAGCAATACAAAAGAGAGTATAGGGGAGATTGTCTGTCATAGAGGCAGGGGGAGGGGTGGGACGGTAGGGATACTCGGGACATTGGTGGTGGAAGACGTGCATTGGTGGAGGGATGGGTGTTTGATCATTGTATAACTGAAACACAAATAGGGTAGTTTTGTAATTATCTCACAGTGATTCAATAAAAATTTTTTTAAAGACAGTACACATGTCCTTATCAATAAGCAAGAGATGGAGGACAGAAAGCTAGCAAATCAGGTAGGGTACTTACTTGCACATGACTGATCTGTATGATCTCTTGTTCCCCATGTGGTCTGCTTAGCCAGCCAGGATTCTTCTCTGCATGCAGATCCAGGGTAAGCCCAGAGCACCAGTGGATGTGGCCCGCACACAAATAAAAAAGAGGTCTAGAAAAGAAAATTTTTAAATAAATTATGTAAGCTATTTAACTGACATCAGAAGAGAAAAATCACTGAATTATAGAATTGAGAGAAGGGCAGTAAAGAAACAAATGCAATAGTGTAGTGGGTAAGGTACTTTCTTGCATGAGGCTGACTTGGATCCATTATTCAATATCACCCAGAATCCTCCAACTCCCACCAGGGGTGACCTCTGTGTACAGAGCCAGGAGTAAGCCCTGAGCACTGCTAGTGTAGACCCCCCCAAGGTAAAGGTAAAGGCCCTCCCGTTGATCGTCGATTTGCTCGAGCGGGCCCAGTAATGTCTCCATTGGTGACTTTGTTGTTACTGTGTCTGGCATATCGAATACTCTCGGTATCTTGCCGGGCTCTCCGAGAGGGGCGGAGGAATTGAACTCAGGTCGACCATGTTGGCCGCGTGTAAGGCGAACGCCCTACCCGCTGTGCTATCGCTCCAGCCCGTAGACCCCCCAAAAAAAATTAAAATGAAAAAAAATCAGTAAAAAACCTCCCCAAGCAAAAGTACAGATCCAAAATGGATTCACTAACACTCAGCCAATCCAAATTAGATCCTCAGCACTCCTATGTTTTCCCAAGACCTGTGGGTGTCACTCACGATCACTGAGGCAGCAGTAAGACCTGAGCTCCTATGGGAGTGATGCAAAAAAAACAATAACCGAAAAATCAAACTAATATTCACAACAAATGTAAAAAATTACGTGAGTATTATTAGTCATTTTACAAAGGAAAATAAAAGGACTCTGGAAATGGGAAAACACTACATGTTTGTGGATATAAAAAATTAACATTTCCCAAATGATAATACCCAAATTATACATATTTCATGCAGTTGTTCAAGATTCTGATGACATTCATCAACAATTTAGAAAAATTTTTAGTGAAATTAACACAGAATCATAAAACTCCCTGAGAACTAAAAGCAATTGCAAGAAAAAGGAGGGAAGGAATGCATTTCCTGACTTAATATTGTGCTATAGTAAATTTTCCCATTATAAGGATGTATAGTTGTCAGTGAGACCCCAGAAATACTCAAAGGGGGCATGGGTGAAAATTAGTTAACTGGAGGTGGTGGTGGTGGTGGGCATAGCATGAGAGTATAGGGTTAACCAATAAGATAGGGAGATATAGGAAGAATCAAGATTGGAAGGGGGGCACATTAAAGGAATGGTCAAAAACAATGTTGCAAAACATAGTATTCAAAATTATGATCTATTCAAAGAAAAGCAAATTCTCAGGACCATGGGGTAGAATTGACAGCACACAGATATAACACAGATATATACACAGATATTTATTGAAAGTCTATGACAGAGTTTCTGGGTACATAAAGTGGGGCAGGCAAGTCCTCTTCAACTAACATGTTGGGAAAACTGGAAAATAAAATGTAAAAAAAGAGAAATATGTATCTCATATCCCCCCAAATGTAATTCAAAGTGGATTATAGACATTGAACTTGGTCCATAATCCATACAATACAATTATGAAAGCATATGCAGACCTGTCTAGGAAAGGAACCTCATGGGTGTGTGCAATGGTTTGACTTCTCTGGTAAAAGAAATAAAAATACAAAGAGGATTAAAGCAAATGTACAAGTGTTTACAGAACAAAAGAAACTTGGGATAAAATTTTCAAACTGCCCTACTTAGTGGGAGAAAATATTTTCAAACATATAACAAATGAAGGACCAATATCAAGATGTATAAAGCATGCAAAAGCTCAAAAAAACACAAATCATCACATCAAAACAGGAGAGAAGTGAGACCCATCCACAAAGAGGACATACAAATTATCAATAAGTGTATGAAAACATGTTTAGTATCAACTATTACCAGGAAGTTGCAAATCAAAACAATGAGATATTATCACACACCATTGAGAATGGCATATGTCACAAAGAGTAGAAACAACCACTATTGGCAGGAATGTTAATAAGGTTCCCTCACGGGGGAAACGATCTGGTTCAACTTCTAGGGAAAACACTCCAGAGATTTCACCAAAACAATAAAAATATAATTTCCATATGATTCAGAGATTTCACTTGTTGGCATTGTTCCCCTAAAAACAAAAAAAATCTGAATTTGGAAAAATATATGTATACCTGTGTTCATGGAAGCACTGATTAGAATAGACAAGATATGGAGACAATGCAAACATCAATGATGGGTGAATAAAGAAGTTAGGACACACGTGCACACATGCAGATGTACACAATTGAATTTTACTAAGGTATTACTAAATAATGAAATCTCTGACTGGAGCTGGAATAAGTAACATGGATTAAGACAAAAACCTTAATTTCAATAAGTAAGTTAGTTGAAATAAGTAAGATGTATTAAGACAAAGCTCACAGGATCTCACTCATCTGTGATAATTGGGAGTCAGAAAACAAGGAAAGAGAGAGTGTCAAATATGGCAACCCCTTGGCTTGAATTGCAAACCTGAGATTACCATGCACTTGAGGGTGGAGTGGGACATAACAAGAGGTAGCACATGGATAGAGGTGGAAAATCTTGGGCACTTGAGTGGGGTGAACTGCAATGACTGTAATAATAAACACTGTTCCCCAAGAAAGCAATGGTTAGAACTGTTAGTTATTAATTCTATGCTAACAGGGAAGGCACACATGACCTGCAAAGATTAACCTTAGACCTGTCACTCATCATCCTCATTTAGGAGGACTTGAAATGTTCTTGACTGAAGTAGTGATGGTTTCCAATGAGAAAAATTCTCTCTTGCTTTCACATGACTCAAACTTTGCACACAGCCTTATTATTTTAACCATCTTAGACATCCATAAACTCCTTTGGTGTTCAACTCACTTGGGAGCTAGATGGCAGTGGGTGCTGGTCTCCTGGTGTATTTAGGGCTCATTCAAGCCCGGAATGGGTGGAAGGGAATACAACAATCTATCTGGGGTCTCCACCTATAGACTCGGAGTGCAAATAACCCGGAGCACTATCAACACAGTAGAGCCAGAGAATGAGAAATCAAATTCAAAGCAATGAAGGAAAAATATACATGCATACATATTTACTACATATATATATGTATATATATAGCATTCAATGCATCACAATCTTTTCAAGTGCACATGGTTACATTTGCTAGGACTGATCATTTGTTAGACTACAAAAATTTTCTTAGCAATATCAAGAAGATCTAAAACATGCCAAGTAGCCAATGTGAACACAATGGCAAGAAAGAAATTAATCATAAAGAAAACTTAGAACTACTTATATGCATGGAAATAAAACAACTCTGAACAGCCAATGGTACAAGAAAGAAAGTTAACTGGAAATTAGAGGAGAAAAAAATGAGACAAATGAAAATGGAAACACAACTTTCTAAAACAAGTGACATGCTGCAGAGTTAAGAGAAATTTCACAGCATTAAAGGCCTGCGTCATCCCCTGATGTAGGATAACACTCTTTTGTCCTTCCTCAGGTAGCTTAGGTTTGTCAGGTCACACCCATCTAAGGACACTGAACTTGTAAGCAATGTCCTTTCTGTGTGGACACAGGAAGACAGTTAATATTATGCTTTGTAACTTGGGAGTTGATTGACTCCAAATAATATTTACTCCTGGGCATCTGATTTCTTGACTCAGTTGCCCTTAGTTCCTAGCACCCCAAGAGCAGGGTCCCGATGAGGGATTGAATGGACCTAGGGCAAGCGGTGAGCTACCCTGGCACCGAAATGGGCCAGGCCAAAGCGCCACGATACTCAACTATAAGTTGAGGGCATGATCATGGACAAATGCTGTCATGATCCAAAAGTAAGTAATGACGAGACTAGGACCCTGCTGGAGCTAGGAAGATTAACCTGGCGTGAGGACTGCAGAATGTATAGTGAGATGTTCTCAGGAAGAACCAAACTAAGTTTATATCTCTTACTGTGCTCATACAGAATGACATTGCTAGAAATAGTAGAAATAGATTTATTACAACTATTTAAGTAGATTACTAACTGAGGGAAGAACACACCCTTGTTGGGATCCCACCCTTGAGCAGATCTCCTAGTAATCTGGAGTAATCTCTTTAGATGAGATTTTATCCTTAATCTCCTGGAGCAGTGGTCTTACCTCTCTTTGTTGATTTGTCAGTATTCAACCCACCTTTATGTCACCGCCTTATGTGATTGCTATATAAACTAAGACTGTAAACTCAGAGAGGAGAGTCAGAGCAAGAGGGGCTCAAGCTTGAGAGAAAGAACAGCCATCCTGATCCAGGCACACACAGGACTCAAGAGCACTGAACGAAGGCAGTGAGAAAGGGCCATCCAGTGAGCCCGTGAACACAAAACCTTCAGCGTGATAAGATTTTACACCCTGGCAGCCAAAATCCTCCAGAACTCAACTGCTGCCATGTTCACAGCCGTTCTTCACATGTTCAGGCCAAGGCTCACCTATGAGTGAACGTATTCCTGGACCATGCGGCTGCGTCTCATACCTGACCCCACCCATTTTCCAAGAGTGGCACACCACATTTGATGGGGTTTAAAGGAGAAGGCAACCAATCCTATGCTTCCTGTTCATTGATATCGACTTGCTCCAGCAGGCCCAATAACGACTCCATTTTGAGACTTGTTGTTACTGTGTTTGGCATATTAAAATGTCACGGGTAATTTGCCAGGGTTTTCAGTGCCGGCGAGATACTCTGGGTAGCTTGCTGGGCTCCCTGAGAGGGAAGGAGGAATTGAACCCAGGTTGGCCTTGTCGGCCACATGCAAGGCAAACGCCCTACCGCTGTGCTATCACTCCAGCCCAATATATATGCACACAATGTTCAACATTTTACAATATGCTCATAATCTCTTATAGAAGGGCTTAGTGGGTCCTGCGTGAAATGCAACAATCTTCACACAGTTTTCTCTAAGGAAACATTTTCGAGCATTTTCATCATTTTATTCAGAACAAACAATACAAAAGAAATCATGTTGGTTCTGCTTTGGGGCATGGGTTGGGGTTTGGGGTGAAAACATCTGAAATATGGTAGTGGGAAGGTGTAATGATATTGGGATTGGTGATCAAATATTAAATGTAATCAAAGATCGCCTTACAAGCGGCCAACATGGCCGACCCGAGTTCGATTCCTCCGCCCCTCTCGGAGAGCCCGGCAAGCTACCGAGAGTATTTGATATGCCAGACACAGTAACAACAAAGTCTCCAATGGAGACGTTACTGGGCCTGCTCAAGCATTGTGAACTACTTTATAAAAATAAAATTTAAAAAAAGAAATAAGAAAATTCTCAAATGAAAGGGAAAATTAGCCAAGCCACCAATTGATGCTGGTATAGTAAATAAAATTGACAAAAAAATAAGTAGCCTACAATGCTACAACTTGCAAAGGAAACATTTAAACCAACATTAAAATACAAAGAAGAACACAGCTACTGTGAACAATGGTACACCAACAAATCTAAACAAGATTGACTCAGGATAAAAATACATAAAATAAAACCAGAAATAAACAAATGGGCCTACATCTGAAAGCTTATGCATGGCAAAAAAAAAATCAGACTTCTTAAAAATCCAAATCAGACTTTCTTAAAATTGAAACACTTCCTACGAAATGGGAGAAAACATTTGCAAACCATGCTTTTCGTAAAGGCTTAAATATTACATACACATAAAGCGTTATAAAGCTCAACCAGAAAAACTCAACAATTACATAAAATTGGAGATGAGCATCCATTTTCCGAAAATGGCTAAGAAAAGCCAGCAGACATCTGAAAAGATATTACTAGTCACTTGTTATCTAAGAAATGCAAAGCAAAAATTAAAAAGCAATGAATTTCAAGTCACAAGAATCAGAAAGATATATATATCTTAGCTAAATATATATCTAAAAATAACTGATATATATACATATATGTGTGTGAGTGTATATATATACATATATGTGTGTATGTATATATATATATATATATATATATATATCTGGAAACAACCAGTACTGAGAAGGGGTGGTGTAAAAGGGGTGCTATTTCATTCACAGTCTGTGGGAACAACATTTGGCTGAACCTCTGTGGAAAAGTTTGGAAACTTCTCTAAAAGCAAGAATCACTCTATCACTGTCATCCTGTTGTTCAACAATTTACTTGATGAGCTCAATGAAGTCAGGTGCCAGCAATGTCTCCATTCATCCAAGCCCTGAGATTTTAGCAGCCTTTCCTTACTTGTCTTTCCCAATGATTGGAGGTTCTTTCAGGGTCAGGGAAATAAGACTCATTATTTTAATAATTTTGGCATATCGAATACACCATGAGTAGTTTGCCCGGCTGTCCAGTATGGGGAGAATACTCTCGGTAGATTGCTGGACTGTCTGAGATATATATATATATATATATATATATATATATATATATAAATTCCCTCTATGATTTGTTACCTATTGTCTGAAACTATATATAAATATATATATTTATATATATAAATATATATATATATTTCCTCTATGATTTGTTACCTACTGTCTGAAACCCATCATATTGGTGCTGTAATTATAGAAAATGGGTAGGGATGTGGCCAGGAATATGTTCACTCAGATGTGAGGCTCGGCCCAAGTGTGTGGAAAGCGGCCTGGAGTTGGGTAGTGGAGCAAGAATATAGGTTCCAAAAGACCTAGTGATTTCACATTTGCATGTTCCCACCAAAACCCCTTAATAGAAAACTCAAAATGATATATGCACTCCTGTATTCACTGCAGTGCTAAGTACAATACTCAGAAAAACCCCAAATGGACACATAAACGGATAAAGTTGTAGTATAAACACAAACAACAGAACCCTACTCAGCTACAAGAAAAGGTAAAATCTTGCAGACTCCTGCAATTTGGATGGATGGAGGGCATCCTGACGAGCAAAATAATTCAGAGCAAGGACAAATACTGTATGATCTCAGCGTGCTATTTAAACAAAAGAAGGTAATTTAAAAATCCTAAATGAAGAGAAAGTCTTGACTTTTGATTACACTAAGAAATCCTCAGTCAAGGAAGAAGCAGACTGAAGGTGATCTGAGGACAATGGTGGGGAAAGGCACCCACGTCGAGAGTTACTGATGACAACATATATGACCTTAGTTGTGCGATGCACGTATAACATGCTGAAAACCACATGCCATGACCACTACATATGTGCCTATCTTTGCAAACACACCAACACTTGACCTTCACTCCTCAGGTACACAAAGCAACTTAAACTCCCGAAGTTGCTCATGGGGAAAATGAAGGACACCCTTCATTCTGTGTCCTTGGGAAAGAATTCATAAGAGCTTCCATGACTGGCTACTCCCAGGACAGAGTGGAAACGCTCAGTGAGCTGCTGCCTTGTCTGCCCAGTACACCGTCTTCCTTTCCTCTGGGATTTCTCAAGATTCTTTCCAATTGCATTTGCCCTTTCTCCAGCAGATATTTATCATCCTAACAAATTCTTTGTGGGATGAAGGAAACTGAATTAGTGTTGCCATAATACCAGAACCACCACTACCACAGGTCCCTCATATTTAATGGGTCACCATGTTCAGCTTGCTCTGCTGGGCCCAAAATTTCACTGGCTGCTTACTGAAGTAAACAACCTGAAATGCGTGTTTCTGCCACTTGGCCATCCTACTGGTTTCTTGGAACTGGTTATCACGATGCTTCAACTCAAACAGATCTGGGATGGCAGCATTACACCCATGTACTTGTGAGCTGACAATGGCTGGAACACTTCTACCTGTTCTCTGTAAATGAAGTGTCTGTGTCCAAAAGTACTACAGATAATGAACACACATTTTAAATATTTTAAGGCATTAAAATGTACAAAAATAAAGTTTCACTGTCAATTTTGTAAGCTAAACTGAGCCTTTACCTATCTTTGTTGATATTTGCTTTGTTCTTGCATCTCCTGCTAACCTGGCTATCAATTGCACAACAATTGGACGTCATATTATGATTGATCCATTATTTTAAGTCATGAAAACTGTTTCATTTATTAACGAGGGTATAGTGACGGAAACTAATTGCTGGTTCCTAAAACGTTTTGGGAAACAAAGGAAAAGCTTTTCTATGTATTCATTTTCTATTTGTGTTAGAGATTTTCCCCATTTACGACGGACCTGACTTTCTTCAAGTTCAAGGGCTAATGTTTTCAATAAGAAAAAACTTCGTTTGCTTTTGTATCATACAAAAAAGGTCCACAAAGTAGTAGGGTTAGTTTGCTTCTGCTGTTTTATTGCTGTTGTGTTTTGGGATTCTTTTGTTTTGGTTTTAAGCTACACTGACTGTGCTCAGTAATTGCTCTGCACTCAGGAATTACTCTGGCAGTACTCAGGGTACCATCTGGGATTACGGGGATGGAAGCCATGTTGGTCATATGCAAGGCAATGGCCCTGCCCACTGCACTATCGCTCGGACCCCAAGTAGCAGTTTGAATGGTCCCAGGATTCCTTTACCTCCCTCGCGCTCAGCATCCGGATCCGAAAAGGACATGGCGCAGGTGTGCGGTGGTGCCCACAGCCTGGGGGAGATGCGCCCCTGCAGACAGCTGGACAGGGCCACACACCTCTCTGTTGAATCTGATAGAGGCATGGGTGCAAATATCCCAAAGGGGAATCATTACACCCATAGCCTGTAGGACGTTGGTGGTTGCAGACCCCGCGCGAAATGCAGGTGCGCATGCGTGTCCGTTACCTCTAACTGCTTAGAACTGACCCAGGACAGCCCCAGTGCGCGCGCACCTACGGGCCGTGGTGGGTGCAAACTTCCGCCAGTCACGCACGCACAAGAGCCTCCAGAATTATAGGTGGCTTTTCAGGACACAGCAAGGAAGCAAACATAAAGTCTTGCCTGAAGCCTGAGGACAAAGTTCAAGCTCAAAATCCATCTCATGAGAAATCCCTGGCTGAAAATCAAGTATAGTTTCTTCATGACAGAATTGGAAGTTTCAAGAAATTTCTCGAGTCCTCGTTCCCTGTGTCCAACATTGTTTGGGGAAGGATGTTCTTGATTTTGATAGAATTCTTATGACCTGGATACCGCTGTTGAACCAATGTACAGTGACAGAGCAGCTGCTGGGAAGCGTCCGGAGATTGGTGTCTGCAAAGGCAGCTTGCCACGCTGCTTAGGATGGAATGATCTGACGGCTACTGGCTGAGCAGGTCATTCCCTCCATAGAGGCCAAACAGTGCAATGAATGTTGTATATAAATGCATATTCCCAAATCCTTTCAGACTGAGATTTTGGGGAGATCTTATAAATCGTTCCAAAACTAGACTGAAAAATTATTTTCTTATAAACACTGAAGAAAAGAGTGTAGAGGAAATTTGAATCAGGTTTTCCCAGCCACGGATGAAAATATGCAGAAGGTAACTTTGTTGCTGATCTGAACATTGAAGTCAGTTGCACTTCCATTCTGCTCCACTTTCTAATTCAGACCTCCCTATTCCATTCGCCACTGAATTGCCAGACACTGTAAGGATTTAGTTAGGGTCTGCAGAATTTCATGCTGTGGGGATGGAGTCTCCTGAAAAAGAGAGAAGCCGTTTGACGAATATAAAAAAAATCACTACACATGCCAGCTGGTAGAACATACATGTGCTTTTAACCAGAGTGGAAACCAATAGTGAGTTCATAAAAAATGAGATTCTTTGGGGTTTCAGTACATAGTACATATCTAGAATTATGTTAACAACAGAAAACTACTTTGGTGTGGGAGAGAATTGTATTGACCAGAGAAAGTAGAAGGGAACACCCAGCACTGCATTAAACACACATCATTGACTTTTGTCAAAGCTTAGCTTTGAACCATTAAAAATATTCCTCGATTCAACGTTTTATTTAGGAGGCAAATCATCCATAAAATATATTGCAAATACAAAGAAAGTAAGTTTGAGTTTGGAAGCTGTTCCAACTTGAGGTTTCGTGGCTATTCTACGAAGGATAAGAGCTTCCAGTAGAACAAAACTTTGAAAAAGCTAGTCAAACATGTTAGACAAATCTACATTACTTTCAGTCCTAGGTACTGGACCCTAAGAAGGATCAGCAAAACAAACAAACAAAAAAGCAAAACCCACAGCATTTGCTGAGGAAAACTCCGTTCAAATTGTGACCTACAGGGGTTCACAGGTCACTAATGACTGAATTTTCCAAAGAAAGAGTAGACTCTGTTGAAGGAGGTCATCAGGGAGAGAGGAAGGAGAAAGATTTGAGGGGCACACAACTAGACTGGTGGATAAAGTATTGAGATACAGCGAAGACCATGCCAACCTGTGTGCTGAGAATTGGGAAACTGTCTAAATTGCTGGATGAGGCCATGTGAGCTTTGCTGCCACTGACAAGTTTGAAGGAAAGTTCTTGTTCTGATCCTCCAATGAGATCCCTTCATGGAATGTTGCCCCAGCCAGGCCCTCCTGGCCCTCCCCCTGCACCATCTCCCTCTCACTCCTCCTCCCTCCTGTCCGCAGTGTCTCGTGTGCTGCTCCCAGAGATGACCATGAATCTTGGGGTCTCCGGCTCTGCTTTCAGGGTCTCGCCCTTTCTCAATCCAGGGCTCCCCCAGCCACCACCCTGGGAGCCCATCCAGATGCCCCCTCTGGTGACCTCGGCCATTGCTCCTGGCAACCCTCTGGTGCTGTTACCTTTCCCCATGATGCCTGTGGTGGCAGGAGCTGCTGGCCATGGACCCCATGTCCCTGGACCTTGCAAGGTCATCATCTAGGTCAGCCCTGAGGCAGCGCTTGTGGAGTCAGCCCAGAACCAGCCTGTCATCCTGACACAGGCTCCACTCAACTGTGGGGCTGCAGAGGCTCCATCTTCCATGGCCGGTTATCCTGCACCCCTCTACTTGGTATCGTCTGTGCTGGAGACCGTTATTCCAACTCCAGCTACTATTGTCACCCAGGCTGGAACGAGAGACCATCCTCCTCAGGTTCCACTGCCAGTGGCCCAGGTGGCTCCCATCATGCTCCCATGCAGCGGTGGACCACTCTCCCAGTGGGTTTGTGGGTAGAGTGGTCTGGCCACCACCCGAAACCAGGCATTGCCAAAAACCTCCAGCAGTCCCAATAGCGTCTATGAGAACTTCCGGCGCTGGCAGAGCTTCAAGGCCCTGACCCGGCAGTACATTCCTCAGACTCTGGACACTGAGGCCCTTTCCTGCTTCCTTATGTGAGTCCCTCAGGTGATCTAGAACTAATGGTAGCTTCCCAGAAGGTACTGGTGTGACCCCCAGCGTAGGGTCCATGGGAGAGAATGTCCTCAGGAATGCCATCCCAGAGTTCTGGCTCAAAAGCCTGTAGTGACCAGCCATGCCTTAAAGCCTCAGCTCAGTCCCCTATCAGGGTTGGTCCTGACCTATGGAATGAAGGACAGACATTCTGTTCCTAAGACCAGACACAGCACAGATGCACCAAGGTTCAGACAGGCATGACTGCTCGGCCTTGGCGTCTCATGACTTATCCCCAGAGCTGAGGCTTGACACTAGAATAGCCACCGGTCTGGGGTGTAGGAGGCGAGTCAACTCTGGGAGGGGAGGGGAGACCAGGCCGTCATCGGGGGTCAAGGAATGGGTGTGGGGCAGCGGGGGCTCCCACCAGACGCAGACCCTGACCAAGCCTGTCCTTGCAGCCCAGTGCTGCGCACCTTGGCCTGCCTGAAGCCCACCATGGGCCTGGAGGAAGGCCTGCGCCGTGCCTTGCGGGAATGGCATGGCACGAGCAACTTTGACCGCATAATCTACTACGACGTGGCTGCCAAGTGAGTCAGTTCTGGGCAGTGAGTGGGAGTTGGGGCTGGCTGCGGGCCGGGGCTTCAGGGACTACTCCCAGATGGCCAGGGGGGCCCTGGTATCCCCAGAAGGCCCGTCCCCTGCAGAAACTTGTCCTACCCGGGGCTGGGACAATTCTGCCCACCATGCTCTGGGGCTCCTGACCACAGTCTAAGGGTCACAGTCCCTTATTTTCTATGACCCTCAAAGGGCTGATATGGGGAATCACTGGAGGTGCTGGGGTTTGTGCCCATCCATTCTCCATCCTCCTGAGGGCTTTTCCATGAGCATCCCCTGTCCTGCCTCATCCCACGTGCTCCAAGCCAACCCGACTCAGTGGGGCCTGTACTCCCCACACCAGGTTCATGGAGTTTGAGGCTGAGGAAGAAACGGAGGCACAGAAGCTGCAGTCGAAGAATGGAGTGCAGGGCAAGCCACCCCCTGCCCCACCCAGGCCTGAGCCTCAGGGTGCTACAGGTCAACCACTAGGCCAGCAGCCAGATACAGACCCTGTTCCCCAGCTAATGGTCACAGGCCTGGGAAGGCCCTAGGGTTCCTGCCCTTCCAGGGAGCCTTCGCTCTCCCATGTACCCCTAGGCCTATGCTCAGCGGCTCCCTGTCCCTGGCTTTCTCCCTCTTCCTGCACACCCCATGCTGCCTGAGGGTGTCGGACTCACTTTTGAAGTGGGGTTGGAGACCCTGGGGACACTGTGGGCCTCTCCTCCCATTGAGGTTATCCTCATCCCTCACGCAGTCACGGGATTATAGTACAACAGATGTAGGCACTCACCTGACCCAGCCCACAGGTACCCATCCGCAACTCTGTGCTCAGTGCTATGTGCCTGAGGGCATGGACCTGGGTTCCCTCACATCCCTCTCTTCTTCCTTCCTCCTCAGCCTGTGTCCCTAAGAAGGCCGTAACCCGAGCTCCGGCAGCCCAACCCAAGGCACACAAACCACAGCGGGCCCCCAAGACCAAGGCCCCCAAGGAGATCCCCCCTGAGGCCGTGCAGGAGTACATGGACATCATGGACGAGCTGCTGAAGGCCCCCGACACAGTCAGGAGGGCACCCCTCGGGCGACGGGCAGTGGGCACGAAGGAGCAGCAGGAGGAGGCCAGAACCTGCCCTAAGCCGTGACTCCTGAGCTACGTGGACGAGCTGTGCTCCCAGGAGGCCTTTGTCACCAAGGTGGGGGACTGGGCTCTGCTGTGGGGTGGGGAGGGCGCAGGACTGCTTCTGTCCAGGGCTTGGTAGTGACGTGTGCTCTTTGCTTTGAGACCACCTGTGCTTGCATTTTTCTACTTGTGTTTGTGTGCATATGTTCACGTGTGTCTCTCTGTACAAACATTGGCCCTTGTTTGTGAATTTCTGGGTTTGGCCGATGTGTGAACATCTCTGTGTGTCTCCATTTGTGTGTACTGTGTGAGCTCTGTGCAGAAACGTAAGAGGATACATGTACATGTTCCTAGAGGTCGAAGAGTGTGTGTCTTTGTGTCATGTGTGTATATGCATCCATGTGTATTTACATGTGCTTCTCTGTGAGAGTAGGTGAATAGTCCATGTGCCTTTGTGAGTGCGGATTGTATGGGCCTGTGTGTGTGAGAGTGTGAGCGCTCCCGGCTTGTGTCTGTGTGAGAATTTGTGCAGCCGTCCAAGCCCCTGCACTGTGCTGGGAACGGGTGTGTTTGCTTCCTCATTCCCATTGGTCCTTATGAGGACCCTCACTTCCGCTTCCCCCTTCCAGGTCGAGGCGGTCATTCATCCCAGCTTCCTGGAGCACCTGCTCTCCCCAGAATTCCAGCTGGATCTCCTGGCCCTGGTTGAGGAGTTGGAGGAGGAGGAAGGTCTCACCCACACACAGGTGAGGCAGATGCGTCTCTGGGGTCCATGCAGGGCCCAGGGGAAAAAATGTGAGGGTTTCCTGCAAGGCAGTGGGCAGCTACCCAGGGCAAGGTCCTTAATCTTTCCTTGTCTGTCCCGTCTCGACTTCTGGAACTGAGCATGGTGTCCTGAACCTGCAGTTTTCTTTATCCCTGATAGTTCAGGATCTATATTGCCTTTGGTGCTCTGTTACTTTCTGCCTATTTGGAGACAGTTCAAAATCACAGGTAGTTCCTGTCAGGAATGGGTTTCTTTTTTTTTGTATGCAAAATAATTTTTTAAATTTTATTTTCATAAAGTTATTCACAATAATGGATTACATTCAATATTTCAATCCCACCACCATTACACCATCCCAACACCATTATTTCTAAGCTTACCACCACCACCTCTCAAGCGTGCCTAAGAGACTGATACTTTATTTTGTATAGCTTATTATGAATAGCATGAGAAGTCACATGGCCACAAAAGTGGCTGCACGCCCTGGAATTCTAAAATATTAAATAATTAGTGTCCGAAGAAATCTCTGCAGCTGCTGCTGGTTTCTGAGATTCATTTTTGAGTCTCTGGATCATGACCATTACTGAGCTTAAATGGCACAAGGAGAAAGGCAGTTCATGGGCGTGATATAGAGGCTAGGAGATGGGAAGGAGCAGCTGTCCCTGATCCCTTGAGGACTAGAGTCAGCAGTCACTGGTCTCACATACCTGGGTTTTCCATTGGGCTCTGGATTCGTAAGGGGCAGGTGGAAGTACAACACCTGCCCCTGTCTGAGGAAACCCGGTGAAATCGGCCTGGTGCAAGATCAGGAGAAATCGCTTCAGCAAGCTTCCTGGTTCCGAGATTCATTTCTTGTTGGGAATGTTTTAGGGGAAACTTGAGGCTCCTCCACAGCACCGGAAGCGTCTGGTGTGAAGTGGCTCAACATGCCTGATCATGCATTTGGTCCCTAGAAGCAAGAACAGTTCCTGGGCACCACACCAGTTTTGTTCTACTCTCTCTAAAACTGTGATCAGTGTGGTAGAAATGAAGTATGTCCAGACTCTATGGCACAGCTGAAACAAGGTGGTCAGACCTTTCTACTGTTCCTGCATGCTCCCTTATGGGCACACAAAGTCCAGCATCCAGACTTCAGAGCAGATCAGCTGCCCTGTAGGGGACCCAGATACAGCAGGGGGGCCTGTGCTCATTCCCATAGACTAGACCATAAACTCCAGGTTGTTCCTATTGGCGAGCTCCTTGACACCTGGCCCCACCCCAGCAAGCGCTGGGAGTTTAAACAACACTGACCTGTCTGGAGAAAGCTCTGCTCTCCACTGGGGAGCACTGAGGAAGCCCTGCAGTCACAGTCAGGGAGCTGAGGGGTCCCTGGGCTCTTCCTCCTCCATGGAGCAGACCCTAGAGGGGCAGCCGAGCTGTGGAGCTGGGTTGGATGGAGGAGACTCTGGGGTGGTGGTGCTGATAAAGGACCTGAAAAGTTGGATCAAGCATCTGGAAAGCCCTGGGGACCTGGCTTTTACCTGTTAGAGCAGGGATGGCAGCTTGCTGAGACCAGCTCTTCATTCCTCTGAAGTGGGACGGGAGTGAGGGTGGAAAAGGGTCTATCTGGGGTTTGGGAGGTATTAACACAGTCTGCTCCCAAGAAAATGCACATCACAAAATCCCTGGAGAGGGGACCATGTTTTATTTGACCAGGATAAAGATTGAGGGGTGCATTTTCATGGGATAGGTGGAAAACAAAGGTCTCATTATCAGGCCTTGAGGATCCTGGAGCCCCAGAAGAGTCTCGCTGTTTGTGTCAAGTTCTTGGGATTGGGTTGTGTCAGACTAAAGCCATCCCAGAGCACATACAGGCACACCTGTGGCCGTGCCTGGAAAACACTTGCAGGTGTTCCTTGCATTGTTGGTGCTTCGACAGGCTTTGGTGCCCTCTTTGCCCAGGTCCTGTTCTCTCTGTATGTGTCTCCAAAAGGGGCCACCTGGGATAGGCTCCGGAAACGGCAGCAGTCTCTGCACTGGCCAAAGGGCCATGTTCCAAACCCCACAGTTGGAGCAGCTCTGGTGAGGGTCCAAACTGCACATCCAGTTGTGGGCTAGGTAAGGGCTCAGGCACTGGATCATGGAAGGGAAAACAAAACCCGCACCAGAGCTAGGTGAGAAGAGTTTCTGCAAACCTGTGTAGGCAGGTTCAAGCCGTGCAGGGGCTAGGGACTTACATGAGGAGATAGTCCACAACTCTGGGCCAGAGGGCTCAGGACAGGGATAGCACAGGGGCAGGTCCAAAGTCAAGGAGGGCTCAGGAGAGAGCTGAGTCCAGTGGGAAGGATGGGATTAGAGAGGTCATATTTTAGGGGTCAGAGGTCAGAGGGGTGCAGCCAGGGCTGAAGCCACTCTGGCCATGGGCATGGAGACTGGAAACCCCTGGCAGGAAGAACCAGCCCCGCAGCCCTTGGCTCAGCAGGTGCTTGGGGCACCCGGGGCTCAGGTGAGCAGATGGGCTGTGGGCGGGGAACAGCCGGGCTGGACTGGCCCATCAGTCTCCTCTTTTCTCCTCTCTGTGTTCCCCAGTCTTCGAGCGGGCAGCCGGCCACGGCGTCCTTACAGTTGGTGCACCCGGAACACCCTGTCCAGGTCACATGGCCCACTGCCCCTCCCGGAGACAGTGGGGAGGTGGAGGCAGGACACTAATACAGCCCCGCAAACAAAGCTAGTGTCTGGGCCGGGGGTGGGCGTGAGGGTTGCTGAGGGCATGGGTTTTTCCGGGATGCAGCTGTGACCAGCTGTGGCCACCATATCCCTTCCGCGGCTTCCCACGGAGCTTGCTCACTGTGTGCTCTGCTGTCCACGTTCCTGTTGCCCAGGCAGCAGACAGGGATATCAGACACCAAGCTGCCCTCTCACTCTGGGACTGGTTGACCCCTGCTTCTGCTTTCCCACTGAGAAGTGGTCAAGGGTCTACTGGAGAGGAAATGCGGACCTCCTGTTTACCACATGGCATCGGGATGGTCATCACAGTGTGCGGGAAGCCCAGGGGGTATGGATGATCTCTGGTGGCCACGAGGCTGTGGAAGGCCAGTGGCCATGGCAGGCCAGCCTGCAGTACCAGAGCATTCATCCCTGTGGAGCTGTGCTCATTCATTCCCATTGGGTGTTCTCTACCGCCCCCTGCTTTACAAAGTGAGTTGTTTCTCAGGTCCTAGAGCCAGGCTGGCAGTGGGAGAGGGTTAAAATATTAGAGCCCCTGCATCTTCAAGGCTGTGTGCTGGGACAATCTGTGTCCTTCTAGTCCAAGTCTTTCTGCCTGTGACCTGTCCTCTCCTGTATTGTCCTCTCTCCTCACCTGATTTTGCTCATCTTCTTATCCTCATCCCTGTGCCTTACCCCAACACAGGTCTGCCCCCGAGACGGCAGTGTTCATCCTGCCTCCCAGGTGCAATGCCAGCTGGCTCTGTGTCACCTCACACCACGACTTCTCTCAATGTCCCTGAAATCCTGGTTGTCAGAGGGAGGCTGGAACCTGGGATGTAGTGGCAGATGCTGGTATTCTGTACGTCTCTGGCCTGGGGTCTCTGCTCACCACATGTCTATTGGTCAGCTGCATGGACACTAGATATGGAGTCCCTGACCTTGAAGAAGAACAGAGCTGCTCTCTGTTCTGGGTCTGGTTGGGTGTTCCCAGTGGTTTGGGGGGGCAGTAACCAGGAGCTGGATCTTTGGTACGTACAGAGGCCCACAAGCACCTGCTCTGTGCTGTGTACCACTGGAGACCCACTGTGGATAAGGTTGGCTTGACCCACCTCACTGTGTCTCCATTTAGTCAGAGAAGAAGTTCCCCCTGTGGGTGAGCAGGGCTGACACCATTGGAGTGGAGAACTCAGATGGGCAGGCTCCAGTGGGCATGGGTCAGTTTGTGGATGCGAGAGTTTGGTCACCGGCTTTGTGGGAAGGAATTTCCAGGTGAGTGAGTGGGAAGGTGGAATGTTTCGTCCCTCATGGTCAGAACACAGGACATCCTGCACGCATGGTCTCCTTTGACCAATGATTTTGTGCAGTTTCAGAACAGGTGAGTACCAAGAAGGAGTGAAAGAAAGGAGTGGTGCGAGAGCAGTTTGGTCATAAGGCGGGTCAAGAGCCAAGATGGAGCCAGGGCGCTCTGCATGTACCCAAGGAAGGTCAGGATTGTCCAGCTCCATGGGACCTGCATCCCTCCGTGATCCTTTCCAATAGTGGGTGTGTGCTGACTTGTGATTAAAACCGCCCTGATTGCTAGAGAGAAGGTCTGACAGAAAGGGAGGGTTCTGTGCGGTGGTGCAGACAAGGCAGTGCTGGGGGTCAGATGATGGTGGAGAGGCACAAGCTGCCATATGCAGAAGATGATGACTGTCACCTTCCCTCCTGCAGGAAGTCTCATGCCCCTGAGGATTACTGGGTGTGTTGGGGAAGTACCCAGCTCTACCAGGACACCCAATAGGCCAGGAGCGTGGCTGTGAGCTGCATTATCATCCATCCAGACTTTTAGAAGCTCCAACATTTTGCAGCGGTGTTACAACTGCACCAACCTGTGAACTTCAGCTCCTATATCATCCCTGTCTGCATTCCAACCGCTGTCATGGAGCTGCTTCTTGGCACATCTTGTTGGATAAGTGCCTGGGGAAAGCTTACTGAGGACAGTGAGTGGTTATGGTGTGGGTGTGAATGGGAATAGGATTCTAGCTCATCAAAATCTCTAGTTAGCGTGGAGGCCTACGGACCTTGTGCTTCTGTGCCTTATTTCCTGAGAACTGGACTCTTCTCATTCCTCTTGTGAAAAATGTATCCTTCTGAAAGGAGGACAAGTTACTTCAAGTTACTCAGGTCGAAGACACTGAAGTTCTGGGTCCTTTGCTTTGGGGAGTTAGGAATCTGGAAATTAAAGTTTCTCTGTCTTGGGTGTAAAAACTTAACTAATAAGTGAATTGATTTAGGGTTTCTCAAAAATGCTGTTTAGGTGGCCTGAGAACTCCTCTCAGTGATGTATGGCCCACCTTCTCAGTTTGAGGATCCAGTGTTGTTAGGTTCTGCAGTGACAGGGTTAACCAGGCCACCTCAGTGAAAACTGGGGGAAACCTCTAGGCCACATCTGGTTGTGCTCAACGGCCTGTAGGGCTTTATCTTGATGCTCAAGGAACATGTCATGCCAGAGATATAACTAGCAACGATTTTGGGAGAAGTATGTATTTCACACTTCTGTTCTCTTCTAGCCCCTTGGTTCTAGTATTTCAATTTGATGTAGATCAGACATGACTTTATCAACTCAATTTGTCTGAGTATTCCTCTTTCTACTGTGAAATACCTTAATTTTTCCATGGCCATAGAAGGAACATGTAAAAGTAAGAAAAAAGCTCTTGGAGAACCTCGGGGAAGAACGATGAAGACCTAAAATCATCTCAGTTCCATCACCTAAGTTTTGTTCTTCTCCTCACCTGTGTCTCCTATCTGCATCTTGGATTTGTCAGGTGAATGGTGTAATAGGGTGAATACAGGGTAAAACTTTGTGGAGGTTTTCAGTGAAATGAGAAGTATAAAAATTTGCATAAACATGAACTTGTTCAGAGAAGTGTGTTTATACCTTAGTGAAATATTGATGCATAATAATTAGGGAAAAGGAAATATTTATTTGCCTTTTAAATTTTTTATATTTATAAAGTTGTTCACAATAATTTATTACATTAAATATTTCAACACCAATCCCACCACCATGTACCTTCCCGCCACCATTATTTTGAATTATATCTTTAACTTTATATTTTTATATCTTTATATCTTTATGGGCTGGAGCGATATCACAGCGGGTAGGGTGTTTGCCTTGCACACAGCCAATATGGCCGACCCGAGTTTGATTCCTCTGCCCCTCTCAGAGAGCCCGGTAAGCTACCTAAAGTCTCTTGCCCGCATGGCAAAGCCTGGAAAGCTTCCTGTGACGTATTCGATATGCCAAACACAGTAACATGTTTCACAATGAAGGCATTACTTGGCCCGCTCGAGCAAATCGAAGAACAACTGGAGGGCCGTGGACCGTGATATCTTTATATTTCTCTTTCTTTTTTTCTGTCTGTCTGTCTTTTTCTCTTTTGGTCTCACCCAGCAATGCTCAGGGGGTTGCTACTGGCTCTGCATTCAGGAATTATTTCTTGGGATGCTCAGGGGACCATATGGGATGCTGGGAATTGAACTTGGGTCAGTCGCATGCAAGACAAACGCTTTACCTGCTGTGCTATTGCTCCAGCTCCCCAACTGCCTTTATTTCTAAAGTCATTATTTGGTACACTGCTTCTCTTCAAAGGTGCTACAGGCATTTCAGACAGACCATATCTTACGGAAATGGGGTACAAAAGCATTCCAGATTCTTGCCTGAATCAGTGGCAGGAACACTTCCTTCCTCGTAACCAGCCCCCAACTATACATGCACATGCACGCACACACACACACACACACACAAACACACACACATGCTCACAGACACACTCATACTCTCACTCAGTCATACAAGCTTATACTGCGTTTGTCTTGAGGTCCAGGAGCATGCCACAGACTTATCATTAGTCAGCCTATAGAATTTCAGACAATCAGCTTCTGACTTTTATGGGCTTAGCTATGACCAGGTGGCCTCACCTCCAGTGCTCCCATGCCAGCCCGCCATCACAAACATCCTTCTGCCCATTACTTCCTCTCCCCTTCTCTTTTCTCTCTAGAAACTTCTTTGTTTTCACTGGGTCTGCAAGTTAGAGTTGTCATTTCTTCGTGATTGCTTGCCTTAGGAAATCACTTTTACATTTGAGCAAAATCTGTTAATTGTCTTTGGATAACTAATTAGTAGTGGTACTTTAGAATCATATGGAGTTTCTGTATTAATTTTTTAAGGACTGCATATCGCTATCCCTAGCAACTACACTAATTTCATTCCCAGTACCAGAGCCCTTTTCTCCACATCCTTGCCAACAATCATTTCTTCTTCAACCATTTTCCCAACTATGAGCCATTTCCCTAGTTATAAGTAATTTTGAATTTCTTAACGTGTCTGTGCGCCATCTTTGAGGAAGTGTCTGTTTATGTCTTTTGAATAATTTTTATTGTGATTTTTTCTGTTTTTTTAGTTATATGAGTTAATATATTCTGGGTATTAATCCTTCGTTAGGCATGATGATCAAACAGCTTTTGCCTATTGCTCAGTTGCTTTTATTTGTTTGTTTGTTTATTTGTGTCCATTGTAGTTTCCTTTTCTTTGTAAATGCGTTTTAGTTTTATGTTGTCCCATTCTATTGGATAACATTGGGTGTCCTTGCTCCTCCTGCAGAGAGATTAGGTTTTTTGAGCTGCTCCCACAACAGTGCCCCTGAGGCATACCCAATTCCATCAAGCACCAATAATCCTATATTACTTTTCTCTTTCCTTCATGCCATTTGCAAGGATTATTTAGCAATGTCCATTTTGTATAGACACAGAAAGACAGTTGATGGCTATGCTTTGTAACATGGAAGTTAATTGGCTCCAAAATAATATTTACTCCTGGTCATCCATATTTACTTGACTTAAGCCTCAGTTTCACTTGGTTCCTAGCTCTCCAAAAGCAGGATCCTGACGAAGGGATTGGATGGGCCCAGGGTAAGCTGAAAACTACCCTGGCATTGGAAAGAGATAGGCTAAGTGTATGAAGTATAATAAGTTAAGAGCATCATCAGGGAAAAGACTCTGTCATGACCCAAGAAGAAGTTACTGAATAAGGACCCTGCTGAGGTTAGGATCAACTAGCCTGGCCTGAGGACTGTGGTTTGGAACATATAGCAAGATGTCCCAGGAAGATCCAACCTTTAAGCTTAATATAGTTCTTACTGTGTTCATACAAAAATGACTAGAAATTTTATAAGAAGTTACTATGGTTGTTTAAATGGATTACTTACTAGCTGAGGAAAGGAGAAAGCAATACACCCTAAATGCAATCCCGCCCTTGTACAGATCTCCTAGTAATCTGGAGTGCTCCTAGTTATCTGGAGTGCTGAACCCTCAGATGAGATTTTGTCCTTGAGTTAATCTCCTAGAACATCCCCTGAATGACTAGCTTTATCTCTGTTTGATGTTCTGATATTGTTCAACCCCTCCTATGTGTACCCCCACTCTTCATGATTTCTATATTACTATACTGTAAGGGGAAAGAAGGGTCTAGGAGGATGACAAGGAATCCAAGGACGATGACTGGAAGTATAGGACTTTGAGATCTATGAGGAGACTAGTATGATGGAAGTATGATAACTGGGACTACGAGCAAAAGTACAACGATGATTTTGCAGTAAGGAGAGAGATCAGACTACATTTGGGAGGAGAGAGAAACTGGCTACTGACAATTCTGGGGTCCAGTTCCCCTGTTCCTTCAATCCTTTGTCCATCTCTTGCTGTCATCTAGCCTGAAAGGTGGCTCTCGGCCACCAAACACTTGAGTCCCACATGTGTGCCCACTCCTTTATTTGGAAACTCACACCATTCATGTATTCTTGATTGCTTTTCCCTCCCCATTGGAGATGTGTCTGAATGTATCCCTAATGTTGAAATCCCAGAATATATCCCCTAACTTTTCTTCTGTGTGTTTTATGACTTTATAGACAACATTTCTCTGTATGTGTTTCTCTGTGTGTTTGGGACATTTCTCAGAAATTTCAGGGAAATTTCTGACTCTGGGGGTGAGGGTTTCACTCCTTTAGCTTTAAGGGGACCTGCAGTGTTGGATAGTGACCTTTACTCCTGCATGCAGAACATATGCTCAGCACTTTGACCCAACCATCTCTCTGACCCAAGATCCTTATGTCCAGGCAATATCTTCAGACAGTTCTCCCTGCCCCATGCTCTATATGATTTAGTGTCCACACAACTTTATGAGGGTTTGCTGGAAGACTTCAATGCATCATGGTCTGAAAAGTTAGTGGATACAATTTCTATCTTCCTGATTCTATTGAGGTGTGTTTTGGGACCCAGCACATAGTCTATCTTGGAAAATGTTCCATGTGCACATTTGCAGAAAAGAATGTGTATTTACATTTTGGGGGATGGAAAGCCCTGTATACATCTATTAGCCCTCTCTCTTTCATTTCTTCCTTCAAAGCCTTTCTTCAAAGCCATTCTTCCTCCAAAGGCATTCTTTCATGTCTTCCTTCTGAGTTTTAATCTTGTTGATCTACCCAGAGGTGATAAGATGGTGTTGAATTCTCTAGCTACTATTGTTTTGCTACCAATATCCTCCTTTAAGTTTCCAAGAAGTTGTTTTAAGTGTTTTGGTGGTCCCTCATTGGATGCGTATATGTTTAGGAGCATGATTTTATTCCTGCTGTACATATTCCTTGATTATTAAAAAAAATGGCCTTTGTTGTCCCCTATAATCTTTTTCAGCCTAAAATCTTTGTTGTTGGATATTAGTATGGCCAACCTGGATTCTTTGAGGGAGTTGTTTGCTTGAAGGATTGTTTTCTATCTTTTGACTTTGAGTCTGTGTTTGCACTGGCTGTTCAGATACGTTTCCTGTAGGTAGCAGAATGTTTGGTTCAGTTTCTTAATTCATTTTGCCACTCTGTGTCTCTTAGTTGACATTGAGAAAGATTATTGTATGGGGTTTTGTGTCATCTTTCTGTAGAGGTCTTTTGTGCTTGTAGGGATTTGTCTTGTCTTACAGTAGCCCCTTTAGTCCTTCTTTTAAGATTGGTTTTGAGTCTACGAAGTTCCTGAGTTGTTGTTTATTCATGAAATAGTGCATTATTCCTTTGAGTATCATTTTCCTCCTTTCCTGAGGGGCTTGAATTTTGGTATCAGCTAAATAAATTCTCCCTATAATTTCATCTCCCTACTGAATTTTCTTCACATTATTTTCTAGGTTTAGCTCTAAAATAATCCTTTTTATTTTACTTACATTTTAATCTCTGAACTAAATATATTCTCCTGTATTTTTGTTGTCTAAAGGTATTAATGCGATGGCAGAGGAGTACTGGAAGCCAGGTGGGAGGGTAACAGGGAAGATGGTGGGTCTGTCATTGGATGGTGGAAAGGGAAGATATATTGGCTGATCGGGGATTTCTATGAGAATGATGGGAGAATGGATGGATAGATGGACAAAGGTGAATGAATAACCAGGGGATAGGAGGGTGTGTGAGTGAATGTACACGAGGAGAGAGAGGCCAACGGAAGGGTGACTGCTGATCTGGAAGGACGGGAGAAAACTGACTCATGGAGAATGAATGGATCTTGAAAGGGGAGTTGTGCTGGTGATTGGTTCTGCTCTGTGTGTTGCATGCATTGGTGGGGGAATTTGACATTTTTTTGTGTTTAATAATAGGGTTGGGTATTTGTTTATGGGAGAGAGATGAACAAAGTAAGATAAGTTAGGAGGCATAGGGAATCAGGAGGAGGATTTTCTTGCTGGTGGGTAGGGGGCTGAGGCAGTGCTGAGGCTCAGCTGGGCTGAGAAATCTTGTTCTTTGGGAGTGCTAGAGAGTGGCAGAGTGAGGTGGGGGTAACTGAAATGCCGAAAGCCTCCTCTGTCCTTTGAGAGCCGGGACTGGTAGTGAGTTGGAGGCTACAAGGACTCCTGGTGGGATTTTTAGGGAAAAAGATGATTGTCACATTCCCACTCTCCAAGATTAGCCCAGCTCTCAGGCACCAGGGAAGCTGTGACAGCTCACCTCAAAATAGGTGACTACTATAGTGGAACTGTGTTATGATTTTTGGGTCACACCCAGCGATGAACAGGGGTTACTCCTGGCTCATGCACTCAGGAATTACTCCTGGCAGTGTTCAAGGGACCATATGGGATGTGGGAATCAAACCCAGATTGGCCACATGCCAGGCAAATGCCATACCCGCTATACTATCGCTCCAGCCCCTAGAAATGCATTATGATGTCGCTGGAAGTGAAAGTCTGAAATCGAGGTACAGCCTCTGGTTCCTTTGGATGGTGTATGGCACATGGTCGCCTTGGCTATTCCAGCTTCCAGATGCTGGACCCATTCCTGGCCCAGTACCCCTTCTGGCATACTCAGGGAACAAATCTGAGTCTTCCTCTGTCACCAGATCTGTTCTCTCACCTAAATCTCCTGCCTCCTTCAGCTGAAGGACGCTTACAGAGTGGAGTACCCTGAGTGGCAAGGGAAGAGAATCTGGGGGAGAGGAACTGGCTGGGGAGAGGGGACTGGAGCCATGGCTGGGGTGGGCAATGGACCCTCTGGTGCTGGTGTGGTGGAGGGTCACTGTGTCCATGGACCGCTACCACTGTAGCAGTGGGCAGTGCTGAAAGAAGGTAAAGGGATACGCATGATACCCTTTCAGTAACAGTATTGCAAACCATACTGCCTAAAAAGGAAACAAGAGGGGTGGGGGGAGACAGGCAGACAGACAGACAGACATGCGCTCTGGTCTGATGTGTAGGACACTGTGTCCATGGTCCCCTATCACTGTAGCAATGGACAGTGAGCAGTGGGTAGTGGGTGCTCTGGTGCTGCTGTGTAGGACTCTGTGTCTATGGGCCCCTATCACTATAGCAGAGGGCAGTGGGCACTCTGGTGCTGGTGTGCTAGAGGGACACTTTATCCATGGAACCCTATCGCAATAGCATTAGAAATCATGGTACCAAATGTTTTAGAAATATAAAGAATTACTCATGGCGCCCCCAGATCTCCTGAGCATCATATGGGTAGTCTCCCCAACCCCAGGAGAGGAACCAGTCCAGTGGTTGCACATGCATACTGAGGGGCGCAAAGGCCATGTGCTGCCAGACACACGCCCAGCCCTGCACCACTGCCAGCGGGTGTCCTGTCCTCTTGCAGGCCCAGCAGCCAACATAGCCTTCCTGGGGAACATAGCCAAGGTGCCCCGGGCCTCTGCCCAGGCCCAGCACCCACAGAGGGGCAGTCCTGTATGGGGCAGCAGACAGGCACCTTCTGAGGCAATAAGGCCCCAGGAGGCTCCAGATGTCTCCCAGGGTTTAGCAGCACTGTAGGGTAAACTCACAGGGTTGGTCCCCGGCACAGTGTACGTTCACTGGAGCATTCAAGAGTGACTCCTCAGTACAGAGCCAAGAGGAGCCCAAGCACTTCTGGGTGTGACTCAACTGCCCCCAAATTGTTCTAATATTTCTTTGTTTTAATATTGCTTTGGGGGTATATGTTATTCACTTCCATCTCCACTAATGTGTTCAAACACCAACTGCCACTGATTTTTATCATGTCTAGTCTGTCCCTTCCCTCTCTATAATGTAATTTTATATAAATTTAAATTCACTAAATGTTTTAAGAAACACATTTTATGCTTAACTTTTCATAAATAGTAGCACTATAGCACTGTCCTCCCGTTGTTCATCGATTGGCTTGAGCGGGCACTAGTAATGTCTCACAACAAATTGTGAGGCTTGTTGTTACTGTTTTTGGCATTTTGAATGCAGCACGGGTAGCTTGCCAGGCTATGCCATGCAGGCAAGATACTCTCGGTAGCTTGCCGGGTTCTCCTAGAGGGGCAGAGGAATCGAACCTAGGTCGCCCGCATGCAAGGCAAACACCGTACCCGCTGTGCTATCGCTCCAGCCCTCATTAATAGTAATAAGTGCAAATAATTAAAATGTTTTACACTGAAGAGTTGTTTTCCTACTGTTTCTCAATTATTAGAGTTGTAAGTAGTTTTGAAAAACTACGTAGTAGTCTAATTCCCTGAGAATCTATAAGATCCTGAGTTTCAAATATCTTGTCACTGAAAATAAAGAATGGCTTTCAGACACCGGTTCTACAGGTACCTGGACCATCACGATCACAATCACCATCAGCCTGTTGTTTGTCGATTGCCTTGAGCAGGCTCCAGTAATGTCTCCTTTCTAGCCCTGAGATTTTAAAAAGCCATATTCAGTGCTCTTTCAGGGGTAGGAGAATGAGACCTATCGTTTTTTCTGGTATTTGGCATATTGAGTATGACACGGGAAGTTTGCCAGACTCTACCATGCGAGCAGGACACCCTCAGTTGCCTGCTCGGTTCTCCAAAGTAAGAATGAGATAATAAGTTTAGTGGCCACGTGCTTCCGGGAGCTGGGTTTTTATAGTCTCTGGGTCTTAGCCGTTGATGTTTTTTCATACATGATTATATTAGGATTCTTTATTTCCTCAGAAGGTCTTTGCTGTCTCCTTGCAGAGAGCCCTTCCTCACCAAGCACACACCTTTAAACACTGATGATTCAGCCTGCTGGAGCATGCCTACTCAGGGCTGTTAGGGAACTTCCCCCTGGAAGCAGCCCCATTACCTGCCTGATTTAGAACACACTTTCTCAAGAGACCCCAGAAGCAGTGGCACGAGCCAGGCCCCACCAAGAATGAAAGGCTTGCCCTGAGTGCAGATTCAGCCTCTCACATAAATGGCGATTTCTTACTGTTTGTTTTGTTTTGGAGTCACACTCAGTTGTGCTCAGAGCTTAGTCCTGGCTCAGAGATAACTCCTGACAGTGCTCAGGGAGCCACATAGGATACCTGAAGTGGAGCCTGGGTTGACCATGTGCACGGTAAGTGTCCTACGTGCTATACTATTTCTTCAGGCCCGCACTTAGGTATTTAAAATAAACAGTTCCTTCTGCTGTTTTATACTCCAGACAGCATCCTAATGCCTGTTGGCTCTCGAAGAGAAATGTGTGTGCACACAGGACAGGAGACGTCGCAGGGCTAGAGTCTCAGGAAGAGGACGTCCATCAAAATCCTAGTTTCAAGGTATCTTATCCACACCAATAATTCTGCATTGATTACATTCAGGTGATCTATGCTTATTTAACAGTCTGTATCCAAAGGGGTTTTGCTAAGGGGGTTTAATGTTCCTTTTTTATACATGTTTTTATCCTCCATTGTCAGATATAAATTAAGGGGCTGACTCAGATCTGGCTATTTCATGCTGAAGAAGATCACAATGAAAGAAATGTGAACAGAATTAATTGATCTGGTGAGGAAAATATCCCTTCAACTGTAAACTACATTCTATCTTCAGAATCCCTGCCATGAAATTCACCTTCAGTCCAAGACATATTTTGCTTTTGCTCTTTCATTTTGGAGGGGCCACACTGGCTTATGTTCAGGGCTTACTCCTGGTGAGACCAGATGGGGTTCTGGCGACTGAGCCCAGATCAGCTCTACCATCTCTCCAGAAACTCCAAGACATAGTGGCAAGTTTTTGTTTCTCTACTGTCATATCTTTGTAAATTCTTGAGAAGCTCCATAACTCAAAGCTGTTTTGTCCAAATATTTTTTGAAAATCCTTTTAACAGCCCATACGAACGGTTTAATCTAATCTTTCCTAATAGTCTCAACTAAACAATCGCCACCTACTTAACTTCAATTTTCAACATTAAACACAGACAAACCTATACCTTCACTATAACAGAACACTAGTCATAAACCTAACCAAAGGCTTGCCCTAACCTTATCTATTAGCCTTAAGCGAACAATCTCCCCATACTTTACTCTCATCAAGTAATTGTGGGTGGAGTGATAGCACAGTAGATAGGGCGTTTGCCTTGCACGTGGCTGACCCAGGTTTGATTCCTCCGTCCCTCACAAAAGCCCAGCAAGGTACTGAGAGTATCCTACCCGCTTGGCAGAGCTTGGCAAGCTACGCATGACGTATTCTATTTTCCCAAAACAGTAACAAGTCTCACAATGGAGATGTTACTTGTGCCCTCTGGAGCGATGAATAACGGGAAGACAGTGCTACAGTGCTTGTACTTGTACAAGTAGCCCAGTCCTTATCCTTACTCAAACAGAACCCAAACCCTAATAACAGTAAACCAAAAACAGCAAAGCCACGTTCTTATAATCCCCAACCTAAAGGCTGGGCATTAATTTACCTATTATCCTCAACTGAACAATCTCCCTAGACTTTACTTCATTTTCAGTTTTAAAAGCAGTCAAACCCTTATCAAACAAAACTTAAATCCAAACCCAAACCTGAATGCAATCCACATTCTTTTAGCAACCTACACCAAAGGCTCTGCCTAATTAGCCTCAAATGAACCAACACTCTTTCTCTAATAACCCCAATCACGTCCTAATTCACATTGTTATAATATCCCATATCAAATACTTGGCCTAAATTTACCTGTTGTCCTCAGATGAAAAATTGCCCTATGTATTATTTTCTCTTTTCAATTTTAAACATAGTCAAACCAATACTTACTTTACAGAACCCTACCCTACCCCAATTCACACTGTTTTACTCTTTATTGTTTTTGGATCACCATTATATGTAGGTACAAAGCTGTTCATGATTTGGTTTCAGTCATACAATGTTCCACACCCATCCCTTCACCAGTGCACATTTCCGACAACCAATGTCCCGAATTTCTCTCCTGTAGAAGAACATTGGTTTGCCTTTCCTTCCCAGCCACAGGGAGCTTGGGGTTGTTGATTGCTCCCCCAACCTGTCAATTACCTTTGCCTCCTGATCAGACTCTGCTGACTTGTAAATATTGTTTTTCTCTCTTAATGTCCTTTGCATAGTTAGCTACCTCAGAGCAATGGCTTTTTGTACGGACACAGGAAGACAGTTAAAAAGACATGCTTTTGTAACTTGGGAGTTGATTGACTCCAGATAATATTACCTCGTAGACATCTGCTCTCTCAACTTAAGCCTCAGTTGCCCTTACTGCCTACATTCCCCAAATCAGGGCCCCGATGAGGGACTGGATGGACCCAGGGCAAGCGGTGAGCTACCCTGGCATCAAAATGGGCCTGGCCAAAGTTGCCTAATACTAAACTATAAGTTAAGAATATGGTCATGGACAAATTCTGTCATGATCCAAAAGTAATAACTAGATTTGGGTCCTGTTGGGGTTAGGAATGATTGATCCAGCCTGAGCACTGTAGTCTGAGTCTGTGGTGAGATGTCCCCAAAGAGAGTTGTCCTACAAGTCTAATTGTGTCTATTCCTGTGTCGATACAGAATGGCAATTATTAGGAAGTTGAAATAAGATGTTAATTAACTTTCTGGTCTAAAGAGGGGAGAAACACACCTTAAGTGCTGTTTTGCCCTGGTGGGCTGCAGGTGGTCAGAAAGGCATGAAGAGTATGTTAATTATACCTGGGTGGGGGGAGGAACAGTTTGGGAGGCTTGGTTTGAGAAGAGGTGGTAAAAAATGTGGTTGCAGAGAGTTGGTGAAAAAAGAAAGAGAGGTAGAGTTGGAGAGAGGCAGAGTTGGAGATGTGGGCAGAGCAAGAGACAGAGTTAGCGAGCAAGGGTTGGAGAAAGAATTGTGGAGTGTGTTACAGAGAGGCTAGAGAGATTTGGGGGCAAATTGGGGAGAGAGTCATGGCCAGAGGGGGGAGAGAGTGGTGGATAGAGTTTGGGCGAGACAAGAGATGGAATAAGGCAACTGATTATCAACCAGCTTGGCCCTCGGTTCTCCTCTGTCGGCCTCAGTCAAAGGTCATCCCAGGTGGGGAAGCAGTTCAAGAGCACTGAACAGCCAGAGAGAGCCACCAGGAGAGCCCATGAACATCCCCTAATCTGTGATCATTCCTAGAGACACAAGGGTAAAAGGAGTTTCAACAATCAGGGAAAGGAGCTTAGGGAGGAGCCCAGGAGAGGAGAGCACAGGGAGGAGTCCAGGGCAGGAGAGCACATTGGAGCCCTGAGTGACAGCAGGGCAGGCCGCCCACCAGGTGCGGGGTAGCCTGGGAAGCAACCCACTGCTCACTGCCTGCCTGAGGACGGGCAGCGGGTCTGCACCAATAACCGGCGTCTGCACGGTGACCGGGATCTGCACCTTGACTGGAGTTTACACTGGGCGACAGGGGTCTGCACCGGGAGACCCGCGGCTGGAGCTGGACAGGAGGGAGCCGCGCTGGGACCCCTGAGTTTGACCCGGCACCGCCTCCTCAGTCAGGGCCGCACCCTCTGCTCCCCTCCTGCGACCCCCCGCGTGCCTGGGGTCTTGCAGAGACCCCCCTCAGGATGTGCAGACACCTGAGGCCAGTCACACTCAGACGGGAGCGACCGGAGCTGGAGCGACAAAGCCCGGCTCGCCCTGCACCAGCAAGGGGACTGGACTTGGCGCTGAGGGCGCTGTATGTGCACTGCGCCTGCGCACTCGGAACACCGCGCTCACCGCGTCAAGCCCAACACATGATCCCCCAAGCAGCACCAGGGGGCGATGCGGAGCCAGGATAATCCAGACCTCCACTAGGGATTTCCCAAAATGTCACATATTTCCACTCATATTAAATTGCCTGTACTGGGGGGCGGCGGTTGCGGGGCCGAATTTCCCTTCTAGCACTACATTCTAAAGTCAGAATGTATTTTAATTACTTTTGCCACTATGGTCTAAAGCAACAGGGTTCAGGACTGGACAAATAGTTCAATGGGTAGGGATCTTCCCTTGCACATGCGGACCCGAGGTCCATGTGGACCCAACATCCATGCCTGGAATCCCATATGGTCGCTGAGTCCACCAAGAGTAATCCCTGAGCAAAGCCAGGTGTGAACCAAAATCCAAATTATAAAGAGCAGGAGGTAGGATGCTTGCCTTCATGCTGCAGATCCAGTTCAGATCCACAGCAACACATGTGTTCCAAGAGAGGCAGAAAAATAGGAAGACTGTTGGACGTGGTCAAATTGACCCCCCACCCAAATACTATTGATGCAGGTACAGCAGAAGTGGCGGCAGTAGGTTTCTATGTTCATTCGCGAATCCAGGTTCTTCAATATTTTTAAGAATGAAAATATTAAGTACTAAAGATTCTCAGGCTGGAGTGATAGCACAGTGGGTAGGGCGTTTGTTTTACCTACAGCTAGCATGGCTCACCAGAGTTCGATTCCTCGGCCCCTCTCCAGAGCCCGGAAAGCTACTAAGAGTATCTCGCCCGCCCGACAGAGCCTGGCAAGCTAACCATGGCATATTTAATATGCCAAACACAGTAACAACAAGTCTCATGATGGAGATGTTATTGGGCCCGCTAGAGCAAATCAATGAACAACGGGAAGACCATGACCGTGAAAGATTGTCAGAGTTAGAAAGTAGAAAAGTTTATTGATAAATAGAAGAGAGAGGAATAGGTGATTCCCAGAGTGGGAGAGAACTTAGTGTGGGACTATGGCTCTTTTTGTGAGACTTTTACAGAAAAAACAGGTCTTTTTGTAACACAGAATGCAGGGAATCTACAGGGTGGACATGCTGGTTTATCTTTCGGGTCATCTGCCTCAGGTATTGTTCCTTATCTTAGCATTGTGATTCCTAATTCTAGGACAGGAGAATATGGTCCTGGGGAGCTCCAGGAATGTTTAAGATTTGGCCTTGCAGATGAGGTGGAGTAGATCAATGGGGGAAATGGAACTGCTGGTGAGGGGAAACAGTGGAGACGCCACTTGTTGGCAAGGGGAAACTGAGGCTTCCTCTTTCACTATCAAATGATGTTATATTCATGAAGGCGTTACTTGGTTACATGAAACACGTTATTAAGTTTTTCAACTTTCTTTATATCTAAGTTACAGGATATATCAGTTTGGACTCATTAGTGAGTGAGAAGCAGACTGTCACTATGTATTTGGTGAATGAAAGCTCAATTGAGTCACTTAACACTCTTCTATTCTACTAGATTTTATCAGTTTTTCCTTTAACGTTTTCTCGTTTATTGGTTATTATTTATCTATACAACCTCTGAAATGTAATTAATGAAAGAAACATTATGGTAGGGCTGGAGCAATAGTACAATGGGTTGAGCACTTGTCTTATATGCAACCGAATCAGGTTCGATCCCTGGCAGAACATATGGTCCCATCAACCTGTCCAAGACTGATATGTGAGCACATATCTGAGAGTAATTCCTGAGTACTCCCAGGTGTGGCCCCCAAAACAAACCAAACAAAAAGAATTTTTATGGATCAGTAATATAATGGACTGAGTGCATGCAAGAGGCTCAAGTTTAATCCCTGAAGAGATCCCAGGCCCCGAAAGCACTACCAGGAATAATGTTGAAAAACAAAACAAAAAAATTTCATCAAACTTGAAATTATTTATTATGATGTGAATTCTGTCTTATGTGGAATGACAGGCTGTGTGTTAGATTACATCCTAGGGATCTTCACTGGGTGGAGTTATCACTGCACCATAGTAGAGCTCTAGCCAGAGACAGTAGAGACTTGCTTAAACAAAGGATTATTTTGTAGACATGTGAAACGGTGATATTTCTGAACAATTTCTCAGAGTGGAGCTTAATTTATCTGAGTTAGATGACCAGATACGTAAAATTTAACACAGAGCAAGGTGAAACTTACCATCTCCTTTTCAAGTTCACTGCGTTAGCAGTGGTAGGTTGCTGAGTGGGTTTGAAGTAGAACATTAATCACCTTTTGGGTTACTAATTGTTTTTTTCCGTCTTTAGTGTTTTGCCTTTCTGACCCTGGCTAATTTGAACTGTATTTACTAATGTGATTGTGTAGTTTCCCCATCTTAGGGGAACATTTGCTTTTGTTTCAATATCTCAGTTGTGCTCCTGTTCTTTCCTTCACCTAAACATTTTCTAAGAAGTGTAACTTCACCATTGGAATGAAGTGTTAGTTAACTCTCTCATCCTTCTGGAGGCTTTTCAATTTTTCTGACTCCTTCTAATCCATAAGTACCCCTTTGCAGTGCATCCACATAATATATAGTTCTGAACTCTGGAGTACTGTTTGTGGCTGACTTTACAGCCATATAGCTCTGTGTCACGTGAACTTGATCTGGTACCATTTAATAATTTCTAAGCCATTTTGGGGGTTTGATGGTGGTGGAAGGAAGTACAGTACCTTTATACACGCTAAACATGAACATTAACAATTATAAAAAGCAATAATCAAGTAACAATACCCATATTTGGGGTGTGTGTGTGTGTGTGTGTGTGTGTGTGTGTGTGTGTGTGCGCGTGCTGATGACCAGGCATTGTTTTAGCAGAAGAGAAGTGTTTCATTTCTGGCTGCATTTTCTCCCAGTAGCCAGAGTGAAAGTGAACAAATGTGGGAGTACAACTTATGTTTCAGGATGATATGTTCATGGTTTTATCCTGTTTTAACTGTTTTAAAATGAGTTGAGACTCAGTACTGTGAAACAATCAAGTTTCTCTGATGAACTCATTCTAAGGATATTTCTTGGGGATATGGGGGCATGTATGTTGCTACTACCTTCCAAATGGGGCTCTGAAGATCTGGGACCCTTCTTGGCATTTCCTGGACAGCTGGGCATGAAGTTCATTTCAGGATGCTGCTTGGGCCCTGAGAGTTTGGCCAGGCAACCCAGTTGGTTGTCAAGGGCCTCCGAGACCAGAATTTAAAGGTCCCAGGGATGAAGCTGGAGATGGTTGGGGGACTTTGTGATGTCAGGAATCAAACCAAGTTTGCTTTCATGCAAGGCTTGCACCTTAATCCATGTACTGTACCCTAAACCCTATTCTAAGAATCCTTAGATTTATTTATATGATTTAAATCATAGTTTTAATTATTCAAAATAACCCCCCCACCCCCGGAGCGATAGCACAGCGGGTAGGGCGTTTGCCCTGCAGGCATCCAACATGGCCGACCCGAGTTCGATTCCTCCGCCCCTCTCAGAGAGCCTGGCAATTTACTGAGAGTATCTCCCCCGCACAGCAGAGCCTGGCAAGCTCCCTGTGACATATTCGATATGGCAAACACAGTAACAACAAAGTATCCAATGGAGAAGTTACTGGGCCCGCTCGAGCAAATAGATGATCAACGGGAGGGCCTTTACCTTTACCTTTTACCAACCTCCCCCCCCCCCCAAACATCTGAAAGTCTTATATACTGATTGGAAAAGCTAGAATATACTGAAAATTATATAAAAGACAAAAAAGATCTATAAATCACCTAGATAATTGCTGTTAATTGAACTTTTATTTCTAACTAGTCTTCCATATTTTTGCGCTTTGTATCTTTAAAGTGTTTAAAGAGAGACGCCTGCAGAAAATTGGCTTTGCCACCCTGCCTTTCCCTGTTCACCGCTCACACTGCACTGATCTCGTCCCAAACCCAGCAACATGAAGAAACAACGCAAATCCCCACCACATGGGGAGGACAACAAAAAGAATGCAGAAGAATCTGTCGATACTGTTCACCTAAGGGACCTCTCAGACAAAGAATTCAGATACGAAGTCATGAAAATGTTCGATCAACTCAATCAGACAGTTAGACAGATATCCAGTAACATGACAGAAAAAATTGACAAATTACGCTAGGAAATGAGAGCAGAAATGTCACGAATAAAAGATTCTGTAGATGAAATGAAAAACTCAGTCTCTTCTCTCAACAATAGAATGACCGCAGGAGAAGAGAGAATCAGTGAGCTGGAAGATCAGCTGCACCAAGCCAACAGGCAACAACACAAAGTGGCAAGGCACCTCAAATTAGCTCTACAGAGAATCAGAGTCCTAGGAGATGATTCCAAGAGGAACAACATTAGAATCATTGGACTAACAGAAGCTCAGGGAAACAATCCCAATGAAAAAAACACGGTGAAACAAATCATTGCTCATCTATTCCCAGAGCTCCACAATGCAGTCATTCAGGTTCAAGGAGCCCGAAGGGTACCAGCTAAAAGAGACCCTAACAAAAACACTCCAATACATATCATAGTTAGAATGATTGATGCTCCTGATAGAGATACAATACTGCAAACAGCAAGGTCAAAGAAGAAAATCACATACAAAGGAGCACCCCTTAGATTCACAGCAGATGCATCAGAGGAAACCCTTCAAGCCCGAAGGCAGTGGCAAGATATAGTGAAAAAAACTCACTGAAATGAATGCTTCACCAAGAATACTCTATCCAGCTAAACTCTCACTCAAAATTCCAGGAGTGGTACAGTATTTTCTAGACAAACAGCAGCTCAGGAACTTCATAGACTCAAAAGCAAACCTAAAGTAAGGGCTAAAGGGGCTACTGTAAGACAAGACAAACCCTACAACCACAGAAAGATGACACAAAACTCCATAACAATAATCCCTCTGAATGTCAACGGTCTAAATTCACCAATTAAGAGACACAGAGTGGCAAAATGGATTCAGAGACAGAACCCAACATTCTGCTTCCTACAAGAAACTCATCTCAACAGCCAGAGCAAACACAGACTCAATGTCAAAGGATGGAAAACAATCCTGCAAGCAAACAGCTCCCTCAGAAAAGCTGGGGTGGTCATACTAGTATCCGCTAGCATTAATTTTGCATTGAAAAAGATTAGAAGAGACAACGAAGGCTATTTTCTCTTCATCAAGGGACACGGACAACAGGAAGAAATCACACTCTTAAATACATATGCACCTAATGAGGGAGCAGCTAAATATTTTAAACAACTGCTAACAGATTTTAAGGAGGACATTTCTAGCAACACAATAGTAGCTGGAGATTTCAACATCATCTTATCACCTCTGATAGATCAACAAGAACAAAACTCAGCAAGGAAACGTTGGCTTTGAGAGAAGAAATAGAAGAGAGAGGGCGTATAGACCTGCACAGGGCTTTGCACCCCTAAAAGAAAGAATACACATTCTTCTCCAGTGCGCATGGAACATTTTCCAAAATAGACCATGTCCGAGGCCACAAAACATACCTAAATAGAATCAGGAAAATAGAAATAGTATCAACAATCTTTTCAGATCACGATGCACTGAGAATAGGAGTGAATCACACACAGATAGGGAGAACCAAATCAAACACTTGGAAATTAAAAAACTCAATGCTTCAAAACGAGTGGATCAGGAGGGAAGTCAAAGATGAAATCAAAGGATACTTGGAAACAATTTAGAATGAAGACACGAGCTACCAAAACTTATGGGAAGCTGCAAAAACCGTTTGAAGGGGAAAATTTATAGCTCTGCAAGCATATCTCAGGACAGAAGAAAGGATGCACATAAACAACCTGACTTCACAGCTCAAGATCTTAGAAGAGGATCAACAGAAGGAGCAGAAATTGTGCAGAAGGAAAGACACTATAAAACTTGGAGCAGAAATCAAAGACGTGGAAACCCCAAAAAAAAAAAAAGCAATTCAAAAGATCAATGAAACCAAGAGCTGGTTATTCAAGAAAATAAATAAGATAGATAAACCACTAGCAACACTCACAAAGAAACAGAGAGAGAACCCTAATAAATCGAATCAGAAATAAGAATGGGGATATCACAACAGAAACCAAAGAAATTCAAAAGATCATCAGAGACTACTTTGAATGTCTTTATGCCACGAAAAAAGAGAACCTAGAAGAAATGGATAAATTCCTGGATTCTTATTATCCCCCAAGGCTGAATCAAGAAGATATGGTGTACCAGAATAGACCTATTCACATCAAGGAAATTGAAACTGTAATCAAAAGTCTTCCCAAAAACAATAGTCCAGGTCCAGATGGATTCCCTAGCTAATTTTTCCAAACATTTAAAGAGGACCAATTGTAGGTTATTCTCAAGACTTTCCAGGAAATTGAAAAAACAGAAACTCTCCCAAACAGTTTCTATGAAGCCCATATCTCTCTAATACCAAAAGGAAACAAAGACACGACAAGAAAAATAAAACTCAGGCCGATATTCCTGATGAACACGGATACGAAGATTCTCAACAAAATAGTAGCAAATAGAATTCAACAACTCATCAGAAAGATCATACACCATGACCAAGTGGGATTCATCCCGGTGATGCAAGGATGGTTCAACATTCGGAAATCTGTCAACATAATCCATCATATCAATAAAAGAAAAGATGAAAATCATATGATCATATCAATAGATGCAGAGAAAGCATTTGACAAGATCCAGCAACCGTTTATGATGAAAACCCTCACCAAAATTGGGATAGAGGGGACTTTTCTCAATATAGTTAAAGCCATCTACCACAAAACTACAGGAAACATCATCCTCAATGGGGAAAAACTGAGAACCTTCCCCCTAAGATCAGGGACGAGACAAAGATGCCCACTCTCTCCACTACTGTTCAATATAGTACTGGAACTACTTGCAATATCAATTAATCAAGAAAAAGATATTAAGGGCATCCAGGTAGGGAAGGAAGAAATCAAGCTCTCACTATTCGCAGATGGTATGATACTATACTTAGAGAATCCTAAAACCTCTACCAAGAAACTCCTTGAAACAACAGACTTGTATAGTAAAGTTGGAGGCTATAAAATCAATACACAAAAATTCATGGCTTTCCTATACGCAAATAGTGAAAAGAGAAGAAAGCGACATAAAGAAAACAATCCCATTCACAATTGTACCCCAGGAAATCAAGTACCTAGGAATCAGGTTAACTAGGGAATTAAAGGACCTGTACAAAGAAAACTACAAAATGCTTCTTCAGGAAATAAAAGAGGGCATGAGGAAATGGAAAAATATCCCCTGCTCCTCTTTACAATAGCCAGAAACTGGAAGAAACCTGAGTGCTCAAGAACAGATGACTGGTTAAAGAAACTTTGGTACATCTACACAATGGAGTTCTATGTAGCTATTAGAAAAGATGAAGTCATGAAATTTACAAACGTGGTACAACATGGAAAGTATCATGCTAAGCGAAATGAGTCAGAAAGAGAGGGATAGATATAGAAAGATTGCATTCATCTGGGGGATATAAAGTAACAAAATATGAGATTAATACCCATGAATAGCTGAGATCAGCACCAGGAGGATTATTCCATAGCTTAGAGGACAGCCAGATATTCTAGGCGAAAGGGCAGTTCAGATAGAAAAGGGAGCACCAAATAAAGGGTGTTTGGAGGATCCTCCCAGGAGGGGAGATGCATGTTAAAAGTAGACTATGGACTGAACATGTTTGCCACTCAATGCCTCTTTTGCAGACCAGAACACCCAAAAGGAGAGAGAGAACAAAAGGGAATGCCCTGCCACAGAGGAAGGGTGGAAGGGGGGGGGATATTATCCATGGTGGTGGAAAATTGGCACTGGTGTAGGGATGGGTATTTGATCATTGTATGACCAAAACCCAAGCACAAAGATTTGTAAACCTACAACTGTACCTCATGGTATTTCAGTAATAATATATATATATATAAATTTTTAAAAAAGGAAAAAATATTGTTTCTTTGTAAACTGCTAAGTTTGTTTAGTGAATGGATATGTTGAATGCTCTTTCTGCATAGAAACTGTGAACATAAAACTGACTTGTCAAAATGAACTGTGCAGACAGAAACTTCACTTTGCTAGAAGATTCACTTTGTCTTGATTTATATAGAGATGGTTTGAAATGTAAATTCAAAGGAATGAGATGTAATTTTTCTTTTCCTCTACTGTCTTTGTAATTTTTAAACTTAGAAACTCTATATTATTATATTGGTGTCGTAAATGAGTTAAAATGTGAATGGAAAAGATAAGAACAAAAGACGAGAACAAAAAAATAATAAATGACAGTATCCTGAACTTTATGGTCTACATTTACTATTTTACTTAAAATTAATTATCTAAGAAAATTATTCGCATAAAACCGTAATCCACATATTGAGGTCCTACAGTATTTATAAAGTTGTTCACAATAATTGATTACATTTAATATTTGAACATCAATTTCACCACCATTACACCTTCCCATAGCCATATTTCAAGTGTTTCCATCCCAAACCCCAAACCCTGCCCCCAAAGCAGAACCTAAGTAATTTATTTTGTATTTCTTGTTATGAATAATCCACTAAAATGATCCAAAAAAGTTTTCTTAGAGAAACTGTAGCAACGTCCACCAGTTGTCCATCGATTTGCTCAAGCGGGCCCAGTAATGTCTCTATTGTGACACTTGTTGTTACTGTGTTTGGCATATCAAATAGGCCACGGGTAGCTTGCCAAACTTTGCCATGTGGGCGAGATGCTCTCGGTAGCTTGCCAGGCTCTCCGAGAACAAAGATAAATAGTATTATTTAGTATTATTTAGGAGTGAACATTTCATTTGAGCAAATCTTTGAGAACCTAGGAATTATTGAAAGTAAATAAAACAATAGTTTACACTTGATCCCCTTAGTACTGTGAATCACTTAAAATATAGCTCAGTTTAAAAACTTAAATTTTTTCCTATTATTTTGTACTATATCTGATGATGACAAACTTGATTCTGATTTTTCTGCCCCTAAAATAAACCTTAAAATTGAGTTACATGGCATAGTAATTTAATTTAAAGTTTAAATATTTATTTCTTTACTTGTTTTTTAATTTTTATTAGTGAAACACCATGAGGTACAGTTGTAGAAGTACAAATTTTTGTGCTTGGATTTCAGTTATACAATGATTGAGTACCCATCTCTCCATCAGTGCCCATTCTCCACCTCCAGTACTCCCAGTATCCCTCCCACCACCCCATCCCCCCATCGCATACCACCCCTGTGGCATTCCCTTTTGTTTTCTCTCTCCTTTGGGGTATTGTGGTTTGCAAAAGAGGCATTGAGTGGCAATCATGTTTGGTCTAGAGTCTACTTTCAGCATGCTTCTCCCATCCTGGGAGGATCCTCCCAACACCCATTATTTGGTGCTCCCTTCTCTATCTGAGCTTCCTTTTCCATTTTCCCCCAGCACGTGCGGCTGGCCTCCAAGTCATGGAGTGAACCTCCTGGTACTTATCTCGGCTATTCTTGGTTGTTAGTCTCTTATTTTGTTACTTTATATTCCCAGATAAACGCAATCTTTCTATGTCTGTCCCTCTCTTTTTGACTCATTTCGCTTAGCCTTGGAGTGTTTTTATTCGGGTCTCTTTTAGCTGGCACTCTTCTGGCTCCTTGGATCTGGATGTCTGCATTCTTTAACTTTGGGAACTGTTCAGCAAGATTTCTAAGAGTTTCATTGTATTGGTGGTGCTGTTTCTGTGCTGGTGATAGAGCCCAGGCCCATGTACATGAGGAGCAGATTCTTCATCGTTCAGCTGCTTCACCCCTCCCCCCACAACTCAGTTTAAATTTATTTGAAGAAATTCATCTATATAGTAATATTTAGAATTGAGCAAGTAAAAATGTGAACAATTAAAGAGCTTTTTAAAAAAATTTATAGTACTTCAGTGCTATGGATCTTCTTGAATGAGTTCATATGATGAAATAAAATCTGAAAGATAGCAAATTCAAACCTGATGGATGTTTTTACAACAACACAAGAAAATAGTAAGCTTCCTTAATTTTTTTTTAATTTTTAAGAATACAAATAAATTTCTTGGCACTTAATGATTTTTTGAATTAAAGACCTGCTGTAAGTTATAATTTGATATATAGCTGGAAATAGAGTGACTTACTTTTTTTTTAAAAAAATTTTTAAATTGACAGGGCCAGAGAGACAGTACAGCAGAAAGGGAGCTTGCTTTGCAGGCTTCTGACATGGGTCCATCTATGGTCCCTTGAACCCTCAGAAGTGATCCCTGAGCACAGAGCCAGGAAGAAGCCCTGAACACAGCTAGCTGTGGCACCAAAACAAAACAAGACAAAACCAAAAAACTTGACTTGTGGTAAGTTAATTCTAATTTACAATTAGTATTACTGAAGTATCATTTACTTATAAGGTAAGGTAAAGGCCCTCCCATTGATCATCGATTTGCTCGAGCGGGCCCAGTAACGTCCCCATTGGAGACTTTGTTGTTACTGTGTCTGGCATATCAAATACTCTCGGTAGCTTGCCGGGCTCTCCGAGAGGGGCGGAGGAATCGAACTCAGGTCGGCCATGTTGGCCGCGTGTAAGGCAGACGCCCTACCCGCTGTGCTATCGCTCCAGCCCTTTGAATTGCTCAATTCTATATCACATTTTGTTATATAGCATTATCAACACAAGATAATATCAGACACATTAAAACTGCATTATCAAACTTGTTTTTGAAAACCTAAAAATGTCAAGGAAGTCTATATGTTGCAATCCCTTTAGAAAATCCAAGCCTATAGTTACTCCTCTAAATTTTTTCCTTATTTCTAGAGCTGACAGTTGACTTATTAAAACTACTATTTAGAATTTAAATTACTAATTGGATTTAAATTACTATTTGGTCATTTAAATTGTCATTGTCATTGTCCTCCAGTTGTTCATCAATTTGCTCAACCAGGCCCAGTAACGTCTCCATTGTGAGACTTTGTTGTTACTGTGTTTGACATATCGAATATGTCACGGGTAGCTTGCCAGGCTTTGCTGTGCGGGCGAAATACTCTCGGTAGCTTGCAAGGCTCTCTGAGAGTGGCAGAGGAATCGAACTCGGGTCAGCCATGTTGGCTGCGTGCAAGGCAAACGCCCCACCTGCTGTGCTATCACTCCAGCCCTGGGTAATTTAAATATTACCCAAAATGTTACCAAAAATATTTCAATGATTTGATAGAGCTATGTTATGTTTATTCTAATAAAACTCATTCCTTTGCTTATTTTCCAAAGAGAATGATAAAATTATTGTATTAATTCAAAAAGGGTTGAATATAAGTAAATGTATAGGTAATGTTCAGTTGGCATTGTATATTTAGAGAAAAAATAATATAAAAAAATTTAATGCTATTGGTTTGAGCATATTAAATATATGGGGGGGTTTTTTATTTGAATATGGGAATTCTGCTGGTAGAACAATTCTTGAAAGAAATTTTGCTCTCCAAGTTACAGATGTAATCGTGGAAGCATATTGGAAGATATAGGCTAAAAATGAAGCAATAAAAAGAACTATGTTAAAAACAAATAATAAACTAACAGTAAAGAAGCCATCTTCTCTGCCCAATTGTAGTCCCTGAAAACTAAAAAGAAGGCCAGGAAGGCATCTGGGACTCTGGTTTGAATTCAGGGGTGCCATTTTGCTCCCCAGGTCAGGATTGAACCCCACCTATGAAGAGAGACGTCGTGGAATGAAGAGGAACAGCCATGTATTTCTTCACCTCTCCATAATCATAGACATACACAGACATTCTAACTACGACAATGCACAAGAAACAACTTCAAATTACAACAGTCACAATGGTAAAGCAATGCAGAAACCCACTAAACTTAGAGCAGATTCTAGCCCAGATGAACCAACCAGTAGCAATGAGCTATATAACCTCTCTGATAAAGAATTTAGAATGAGATTGATGAAGATCCATAGGAAACTCAAAGAAACAATGGAGTGCACCGCCAATGAAACACAAGAGGATATGAGAGCAGAAATAAGGAAAATACAAATGAAAACACAAGCATAAATGCCAGATCTAAAACCTGGAAGAAGAAATGAAAAACTTACTGGGAAACCTCCTCATTAACAGAGTAACAGCTTATGAACACAGAATCAGTGAACTCCAAGATGAGGTGCAGGAAATCTTCAGAAGACACCAGAAGATAGAAAATAGCCTCAAAATAAACCAATAGATGACAGGAGAACTTTGGGATGAATTCAACAACAATGTAAGAATCCTTGAGTTCCCAGAGAGACAGGGGAAAAAACCCTATGTAGAAGCAACTGTCAAGGCCATCATTTATGAGTTCCCATAGCTGAACAGCACATGCACCCAGATCCAGGGGGCCCAACGGGTGCCAGCTAAAAGACATAAAAATGAAAATACCATGAGATGCATCTTAATCAGAATGCTGAAAATGATAGAGATAGAATACTGAAAGAAAACATCACAAAAGGACATCACTTACAAAGGAGCATCCTTAATATGTACAACCAACTTATTGGATTAAATCTTCCATGCTTGAAGATAGTGGTGAAATACAGTGAATAAAATTCAATGAAACAAATGTCTCACCAAGAATACTTTACCCGCCAGATTCTCATTCAGATTTTGAAGGAACAAAACACAACTTCACAGCTAAACTTCATAGACTTAAAGCCATTTAGAGGGGTCACTTTAAGATAAGACAACCCCCACAGACATAGCAAATTCTTATAAAAAGATGACACAACCCCCCCCCCCCCAACAAAAATCTCTCTCAAAGTCAGTGGGCTAAATATACCAATTAAGAGAAACAGAATGGTAGGATGGATTAAAAAATTGAAACCAACACTTTGTTGTCTGCAAGAAACATATTTAAACAGCAAACATAGACTCAAAGTCAAAGGCTAGAAAACAATTGTTAAGGATATCACTTGATCACTTGACTTCCTGTTACTCATCGATTTGCTTGAGTGGACACCAGTAACATCTCCATTTGTCCCTGTCATGTGCTGGTGTAGCCCAATGGCATCTGTTCATTCTAGGAACATGAAGAGCCTCAAACAGATCATTCAGGGTCTTGATGAAGAAGTCTGACCATCTTGTAGGTGGGCGGCCACGCAATCTTTTGACGTCCCGTGGAATCCAGTCGGTAATGGCTCTAGTCCAGTGGCAGTCTCCAAATCTCATTACATGTCCAGCCCATCTGATTTTCAACGCCTTGCAAACAAGACAGCATCCCTGATTCTTGACCCTCGAAGGAGGTCAGAACTCCAAATTCTTTCTCTCATTTGAGTGAAAAGTGACACTCCAAGCATAGCTCTTTTGATTCCTCTTTGGAAGACCCGAATAGCATTCTCATCCTGTTTTCGTAGGGCCCAGGTCTCTGAGGCATATGTTAATGCAGGAAGAACAGTGGAATTGAAGAGATGTGCCCAGAGCTGGAAATTCTTTGTCCTCTTAGTTATTTCTTTGATGTTCTTGAAGGCGTTCTAAGCCGCTCTCTTCCTCCTGCGCAACTCAGGTGCCAGGTCATTCGTCATGTTGACTTCTCGACATAGGTACACATAACTGTTGCATTTGGAGATGGTCGTTCCATTGAGAGCGATTGGAACATCAGGAGCAAGACTGTTTTTCACAACACTGTCTTCGTGAGATTCAGCTGTAGACCGACTTTTCCACACTCATGGTCAAAGTCGGCCAGCATTTGTGCCACTTGGCTAATGTTTGGTGTTATTTAGAACAATGTCATCAGCAAAGCAGAGGTGATGTACTTGCCAACCATCTATCTTCACTCCCAATCTTTCCCATTCCAGTCATAGCATGGCGTTTCTGGGGGTGGCACTGAAGAGTTTCGGTGAAATGGTATCACCCTGCTGAACCCCTCTCTTGACATCGATGATCACTTCTTTGTAGAACTGTGAGATCCTGGTAGTGAATCTGTACTACAGCTCACAGAGGACCCTGATTGATGTATTGAGTTTGAATGCCCTGATTGGCTAGGGCTTTAATGACTGCTTCGGTCTCAATAGAATCAAAGGCCTTCTTTAAATCAATAAACGTTAGGCAGAGTGGCATCTTGAACTCCCAAGAAACCTCAATGAGCTTGGTTATCGTGTGGATGTGGTCAATTGTGCTGAATCCTTTGTGGAACTTGGCTTGCTCACATGGTTGTCCTTCATCTAGTGTTCTGTCAATCCTATTCAGGATGACTCAAGTGAACAGCTTGTAGATGACAGACAATAGGGCAGAACATGCGACAAAAGAGGCATCGGAAGTGTCGGTGTCCTTGTCAACACGAACTTGGCCACAGCATTGATTCTTTCGAATGCCTTACAACCTGAATAGGACAATTACACTTGAACAGATGCGGCTCACTGCCGGCAGTTTCTATCTTCGTTGTAAACGCATCAACATCCAATTATGATGAAAGAGTAATTGAGAAGTCCTACATGCAGTTGGAGAAGTTCTATAAAGAGGACCAGACCTGCTACAAGATCATTGTTGGTGATTTTAATGCCAAGATAGGACCGAGAAGTTCAGCTGAAGAACTCCACATTGGGACCCATGGCCTAGAATGGAACGAACAGGGTGAGAGACTGTCTGACTTTATTGTGTCGACCAAGACAAAGACTATCCAGGGTAACTCACAGTTCCAGAAGGCTGAATCTAAACGTTGGACATGAGAGTAAAGACCAAGTTACCAGAAATTGTGGGATGTAGCTAAAACAGTTATAAGAGGAATATTTAGTAAGAATTCTCTAAGAATTCATCAGGAATGAAGACCCACATATTCAGCTTAACTTCTCACTTTAAGATCTTGATAAATGACCATCAAAAGGAGCTTAAACCAGTGGCAGGAAGGAAATAAAAAAACAGTAAAAATGAACGAGCTGGAATCACAAAAGATAATCAAAAAAAATCAATGAAACCAAGAACTTGTTCTTGAAAAAAAAAGACAATAAACTGCTATCAAGACTTAGAAAGAAAGAGAGAGAACCCCAATAAACTGAGAAATGAAGGGGGGACATCACAACAGAAACCACAGAAATTCAAAGAATCATCAGAGATTGTTTTGAGAATCTTCATGCAACAAAACAAGAGAAACTTGAAGAACCAGATAAATTCTTGTATTCCTATAAACTCCCAAGCCTATACCAAATTTGGAATGCCTGAACAAACCTATTACTATTGAAGAAATTGAAATGGTAATCAAATTCTTTCCAGAAACAAAAGCCCAGGCCAAGATGCATTCACTGCTGAATACTTTCAAAATTTTAAAGAGGACCTACTGTCAATCTTTATAAAGTTCTTCCAGAAAATTGAAGAAATAGAAACACTCCCAAACAATTTCTATGAGAAAAATATCACCCTCATAACAAAAGCACAGATATTAAAAAAAGTCAGAAAGAGAGAGAGAGAGACAGAGAGAGAGAGAGACAGACAGAGAGAGAGAAAGAAAGAGAAAATTATAGTCTGATATCCCTGATGAACATAACTGCAAAGATCCTTAACAAAATACTAACAAATCAAATCTAGCAGGTCATCCAAAAGATCATACACCATGACCAAGTAGGACTCCTCCCAAGGATGCAAAACTGATATAACATTTGCGATTCAATCAACATAATACACCATATCAATAAAAGAAAAGATGACAATCATATAATGACATCAATCGACGCAGAGAAAGCATTTGACAAGATCCGGTACCCATTCATGATAAAAACCCTCAACAAAATGGAAGTTGAAAGAAATTTTCTCAATATAATCAGTCATCTCACATAAGCCCACAGCAAGTATTATAGATGGCAAAAAACTAAAAACCTCTAAGATTAGTTACAAGACAAGATTGCCCAATCTCACAACTCCTATTCAATATACTACTGGAAGTACTGCTCATAGCAGTTAGGCAAAAAACAAAAAAAAATTCAAGGGCATCCAGATATGAAAGAAAGAAGTCAAGATTGAACTATTTGCAGAAAATAGGATACCACATTTAGAAAATTCTAAAGATTCTACAAAAAAAAAACTCCTAGAAGAAGCCATCTGCTGAAATTCTCAACTCTTTGGGAGGTAAGCAGTTAAAAAGAGCTTTGAATATTTTTTAATTAAATCATTAAATTGTTAGTGATTAATACCCTCTGAATTACTCATTATAATTTTGACATTTTTATTTTTTTTGCATTCCTAAATAAAATATGTAAACAGTAACACTATCAATGTGTCTGAGTCCTTTTGCCCATCTTACCTCCTATCTGCCTCTTCTTCCTTTCCTTCCCTGTCCTTCTCAAGTTCTTTTCCTTCCCTTCCTTCTCAGGTCTATAATCCAGAGTAATCTAGGTGTTCCTCCTTTGATACCTTGCATTATCTCTCTTCTGGAGCTTCCATTCAGAGACTGGGGAAGTTCTGAGCTCTCTTCTACAAGCTACTTTTCTCCTTCCTCTTCATCCTCTTATCTAATATTTTCTTGGCATCTATTGATATGATTTTTAATTTTTTTGTGTTGATGTAGAGCATTGCATTGATTAACTTGAGAATGTTAAATAATTTTTGGAGTTATGTTTTGTGATTTTACTTGTCGTCTATCATGGAGAATGCCCTATGTGCATTGGAGAAGAATGTGTATACACACATACATATATATGTGTGTGTATATATTTGTATAACATATGTATATATACTAAGTTCCTCTCTTCTGTTTCTCTCTTCAATTCCAGTCAATTCCAGTATTTCCGCTTTTAGTTTTAGCCTAGCTGATTTATCAAGTGGAGACAGAGTGGTGTTGCAATCTCTAACTATTATTGTGCTGTCATCAATGTCCTTCAAGTCTATTGGTCATTTTATGAATTTTAAATGTGTTTATGAGTATGTGAGTTCTTTCTGATGTTCATATCCCTTCATCACTGAGAAATGGCCTTCTCGGTCTCTTAAAACCTTTTAATACTATAGTCAATGTTGTCTGATATCAGTATGGCCACCCAGCCGTTTTTTGGGCTTGTTTGCTTGAAATATTGTCTTCCAATCTTTGACTTTGAATCTGTTTGCCCTTACTGCTTAAATTTAATTCTTGCAAGCAGTAGAAGGTTGGACTAAATTTTTTAATCCATACTGACATTTGATGTTTCTTAATTGGTACATTTAGGCCTCTGACATTGAGTGTGATTATTGCCTTGGAGTTTGTACCATCTTTTTGTAGAAATTTGGTCTAGTTGTGAGATTTCTCTCATCTCTGGTAACCCTTTTCATTCTCTTTTTACAGCAGTTTTGAGTCATAAAGTTCCTGAACTGTTTCTTATCCTGAAGTTGTGTATAGTTCCTTCAAATCTGAATGAGAGTCTGGCTGGGTAAAGTTGTTCATTGAGTTTAATTATCTCCCACCATTGTCTTGGGGCCTCATGTAAGAAATCTTCTGTCATTTGTACCAACACTCCTTTGCATGTTATTTTTTTCTTTAATCTTTAAGTGCTCTATACCTATCTAAGACATTCATCATTCTGAGTAGTTTGTATCTTGAGTATTTTTAGTTTGGATTTCTTTTATCTGGTACCCTTCAAGTCTCTTGGATCTGGGTGCTTGCCCCCTCCAGCTCTGGGAACTTCTCAGCAGTGATGTTTCTGACTGTTGCATCTTCACAAGAGTTGCCTTCCTGTCCCTCTGAGACAATGATTATTTTTATGTTGTTCCTCTTGAATTAATTCCAGAGTTATCTTATCAACTGATCCTTCCACCAGTGCCCATTCTCCACCACCAATGTTCCCAGCATCCCCCCCATAATCCCCACCCCACCCCCCACTCCTGCCTCTGTGGCAGGTAGAGAGTACCTTTTACTCTCTCTCCTTTAGGGTGTTGTGGTCTGCAATCCAGGTATTAAGTAGCCATAATCTTTGGTCTATAGTCTAGGAAGATGTGTGCTTAAAGTGGGTAAAGGATCAAATATGATGGCCTCTCAGTATCTATACTGCAAAACATAATGCTCAAAAGGGGAAGGAGAGAGAGATGGGGGAGGTAAAAGAGAGAGAGGGAAAGAGAGAGGGGATAGAGGGGAGAGAGAGAGAGAGAGAGAGAGAGAGAGAGAGAGAGAGAGAGGGAGAGGGAGGGAGGGAGGACTGGGGACACTGGTGCACTGGTGGGAAATGTACACTGGTGGAGGGACAGGTGTTTGAACATTTTATGACTGAAACCAGATCATGAAAACTTTGTAACCGTGTATCTCAAGGTGATTCAATTTTAAAAAAAGAGCTGGAATCCCCAAAACAATCCAAATGATCAATGAAATCAAGTACTGGTTCTTTGAAAAAATGAACTAGATCAATAAACCATTGACAAGACTCTCAAAGAGAGAAGAGGGAGAACCCTAACAAACTGAATCAGAAATGAATGAGGTAACATCACAACAGAAACTATGGAAATTCAAATCAGAGATTACTTTGAGAATCTTTATGCCGCGAAATAAGAGAACTTTAAAGAAATGGATAAATTCCTGGACTCTGATACTCTCCCAAGGCTAAACCAAGATTTGGAAGAGGGAGGGAGTGAGAGAAATGGAGACAGACAGACAGACAGGATGGATTTGCATATGGAGAGCTGTACTCTTTCCCACTTTCATCCTTTCTCTTCATTTAACCAACCTTGGTTGACTTCTCAGGATTTTTTTTTTTTTTGAGAATTATGAGGGCCTTTTTCAGTTAGAAAAACAAGATCTTCTAAGCCACAGATTCCCCTCACTCTGGAATTTTTTTGCAAGATACTTGCTGTTTTGTACCTCTATAAAATGGAGGATAATGTAGAATTCATTGAGTTGCTTTGGGATAGAGATTTTAAAAAATGAGTAAGTTCCATTTTAAACAATACTATTTGCTAATATAACAATTTAAACTTTGAATTTATTAAAAACAAACCTTGATTCACAAGTACACTGAGTTTTAACTCCACTAACCATGAATACTAAAGGCATTCAAAGTACCATATCAGAGACAGCTCAATGAGACTGAGCACATGCTTTGTTATGTAGAAGACTCTGGATTGGTTTGGATCCTTGGCACCTTAAGATCCCTCAAGCATCCCCAGGAGCAACTCCAAGCACAGAGCCTGGAGCTGCCAGCCCCTGCACACTACCACACAAGCAAAAAGCACCATATCAAGTACTGGGGAAATCATAATGGATGGCAACATCCCTGTCTTCCAAGGGTTTACAACCTAATGGAAGATATATCTGCAATTAAATTACTCAAGGGCAGAAATGAGGGCTGTAAAAGAACTATGACAAAGTGGTGGAGAGGACATTCTGATCAAACCTTCCGAAGGCTAAATGCTGAGGACTTACTCTGAAAGGACTTCAATTTAAGGCCTGCCAAAGAGAACAAAAGGCAGATTCCAAGAGCAGAGGATACATATGTTATCAAGATGCTTGAGTAAGTGGATGAGGGAAATACTGAGCAATGGTGAATCAGAGATGTGGGTGCGAGTCCGAAGGAAACTAAGCCTGAAGAGTAATCCTAGAGAGTCTGGACTTATCTGGAAGGGCAGTAGGAGGGACTTGGCTCTGTGAGCTCCAGGTACACTTGCAGTGCTTGTGAAAGGAGGGAGTGATTGCAATATCCTCTCAAGAGGCAGACACTGGGGCAAGAAAGACAACCTCTTAGAATACCGTGAATGCTATGAGGGGATGGCGAGATTTCAATGTAAAAACACAGGTTTCAGGGAGAGGAAGACATGCATCTCTGTCTGCTGGATCAATGCAATTCAAACAAGCACCTCCGTCCCACACTTAAGAATAGGTACTTAAGTGTGGATGCTGGTGGTGGGAAATGTGCATTGGTGGAGGATGGGTTGTTCAATCATTGTATGACTGAAGCTCAATCATGAAAGTTTTGTAACAGTTTCTCATAGTGATTCAATAAAAAAAAAAGTTAAATTAAAAAAAATAGGAAATGAGAGCATGGCAGGTAGGACCCATGTCCTGACCTGGGTTCGATCCCTGAGCACTACCAGGAGTGATTCCTAAGTGCAGCACCAGAAGTAACCCCAAAACAAAACAGGACTGGAGATGTGGACCATCAGGGACACCCACGTCCATTCCTACCTGGTGCATAACCACTCAGAGCAAAGTCAGAATGCACAGCACAGAGAAAGCTTCCTGGGCCTCCCCTTGCAGTGCTGTGAAGGGAACATCTTCACATCTAAGGTCTTCTAGAAGTAGCTAAAGGGTTCACTCTCCAGAACTGTCAAAATTAACAATGATAAATATTTTTCGCATACCTCAAGGAACTTAGTAAGTAAAGTAAAGTAAAGGCCCTCCTGTTGATCGTCGATTTGCTCGTGCAGGCCCAGTAACGTCTCCATTGGAGACTTTGTTGTTACTGTGTCTGGCATATCGAATACGTCACGGCGAGATTGCCAGACTCTGCCGTGCGGGCGAGATACTCTCGGTAGCTTGCCGAACTCTCCGAGAGGGGTGGAGGAATCGGACTCGGGTCCGCCATGTTGACTGCATGCAAGGCAAAAAGTAAGGAAAATAGAAATGAAAAAAGATCATGTAAAAGATCAGTGAAATCACTACTCACAATGAGAAAGACAAATACAGGATGATCTCACTTATATAGGGTATTCAAAGAAATACACCACAAGGAGAGAAATGTCAAAGACAAACCCATAGACTATAACTCCCAAATTGAGCAGACCAAGAGACAGGGCAGGGTTGAAAGGTCCAGGGGACTATGGCTGAGGGATACTGTCACTTTGGTGGACACAGGGTGGTGACATTACACCCCTAAAACATTTTAAAATGGAGGGCTTGACGCATAGCACAGTGGCTAAGATGCTTGCCTTGTAGGTATATGGTCAAATGAGTTCAAATTCCATGTTGCCACATGTGCCAGGAATGTTCTTGGCACCCAAACCACTGTCACATGTTGTGACTAATAACCAAGAACCCAAGCACCACACTCAGAAAGTGTGAGCCCTGGGAACTCCAAACAGAGCACCACAGTGACCCCTCACCCTGTGAGCACTGCAGCTAGAGCCTGCATGCCTCAGCCAGAGGTGCATGCCGGCAAGCAGAGATGCATGCACCACAGCCACAGGAGCACAAACCCAAGAGCCTGCAGCCTAACACTCGACCTGCCAGGAGCACCCCAGCAGAGTGAGTGATTTTCCTGACATATGATGCCCCATCAGCACCCCAGCAGACTCTGTGAGCCCTGCACCCTGCCCACAACCCCTGCCAGCATCACAGTGAGAACTGCGAGTGCCACAATAAGGCTGCATGTGGACCCCACATGGCAGATCAACAGCAACAAGGGGGAAGGTCAGGGGAGGGAATAAGAGTGTGTTTATAGAATCTTAGTGCCCGAGAACAGATGACTGGATAAAGAAACCCTGGCACATCTACACCATGGAATACTATACAGCTGTTAGGAAAAATGAAGCACAGAATTTTCTTGTAAATGGATGGACATGGAGAGTATCATGCTGAGTGAAAAGAGAAGGTGAGGGACTGACATAGAATGACTGCACCATTTGTGGAATTAAAAAAAAAAAACAGTATGAGACTAACACCTGAGGACAGTAGAAACAAGGGCCAGGAGGACAGGTCATGGTTGCAAGTTGGCTTCAAGTGCTGGGGAGAAGGCAGTTTGGATAAAAAAGGAACCACTATGACAAAGATAGTTGGAAGTGATCACTCTGAATAAGAATTGAATAAGAACTGCTGAAAGTAAGTAAAGGAACAAGCATGATGACCTCTCAGTATCTGTACTACAAATCATAGTGCCAAAAGGAGAGAAAAAAGGAAAGTGCTTGCCATAGAGAGAGGCTGGGCGTGGTTTGAGGGAAACTGGGGATACTAGTAGTGGGAAATATGCACTGGTGAAGGAATGGGTGTTGGAACATTGCATGACTGAAACCCAGTCATGAACAATTTTGTAACTATCTCATGATGATTCAATTAATATAAAAATTATTTAACACACATAGACACACACACACGTTTGAGGCCACATCCAATGGTGCTCCAGGATTACTCCTGGTTCCATGCCCAGGGATCACTCCTGGTTTAGCAGGGGACCATATTTAGTGTCAGGGATCAAACCCAGGTAGGCCACAGGCAAGACAGGCACCATACCTGCTGCACTATGTTTCCTGTCTTCTCTAAAACAGACAAGTGTGCCAGGGGTTGGAGTGAGCTCGATGGATTGAGTGCATGCTGTGCATGCAGGCCAAAGCTTCACGGTTCCCTGAGCAATACCACCAGCAACTCCAGAGTACAGAGCCTGTGGTAACTGAGTATCTCTAGGTGTGGGACAAAAATCAGGGGGAGAAAGAGAGAGAAAAAGTGAGAAAGAGAGAGGAGAGAGAGAGAAGAGGGTAGAGAGAGAGAAGAGAGAAAGGGAGAAGAGAGGAGGGGGAGAGAGGAGGAGGAGAGAGAAGAGGAGGGAGAAAGAGGAGAGAGAAGACAGGGAGAGAGAAAGAAAGAGAAGGGAGGAGAGAAAGAGAAGGAGGGGGAGAGAGAAAGTGGAGAGAGAAGACAGGGGAAAGAGAGAAGACAGGGGAGAATGAGAGGGGGGAGAGATAAGAGAAGGGAGAGGGGGTGAGAGAAAGAGATGGAGAGGGAGAAAGAGGACAGACAAGAGAGAAATAGAAAAGGGGAGGGAGAGAGAGAGAGAGAGAGAGAGAGAGAGAGATGTGAGAAGAGAGAGCAGAGAGACAGCGCAGTGTACCCAAACTGCTCTAGAATCAGAACTATTAATGGTTTAGTGACCAACCGTCCGAGGCAGGTCAATGGGCCATAGGGGCACAGGCCGGCCTCTCGAAGTGCGGACACCAGTGCTGACCTCTGCCCCGTCAGTTCCATTCACAGCTCTGGACACTCAGCATGTGCACCTGAATGAGGTCCACAATAAGCTGCTCTGTGGGCCTGGCTCCCGACTGAGGAACCATACTGCAAAGACTCCTGCCGGTGCCTTGGCTTGAGGGAGCAACCAGGACGTGCCTCGGCAGCAGGCAGGAATGAGGCCTTGGTCACTCGTCCCTCTCACCCACACACAGCACTGGGAGTCACCAGTACTTCCTGACACTGTGTGGTCCTATGGGTGTACAATGGCTACATACACGGCCAGGATCCTGCTCTTCAGAGGTAAAATCTTGCAGGGCTGGAGAGAGAGTACTGGGACAGAGGCACTTGCCTGTGCACAGCTGACCCCAATCCAACCCCCAGGAAGGCCTATGGCTTCCAAGATTTCCAGGAGTGACCCTTGAGTACAGAGCCAGAGGTGAACCCCGAGTACCACCAGGTGTGCCCAAACCCTCCACCCTCCAATTTTTTTTTAAGTAGCAGTATCTAAGTACTATTCAAATTATCATCCTATTTAATGTCATGTTACACTCGGCACAAGGGAAATAAGTGATGGTTCTCTAAGAATCTATAACAGGAGCTTTCTCCTAAATCAGTCAAGGAGGGCTTCCTGAGGAAGTGGCAGGGGCGCTAAAATGTGAAGGATGAACAGGGTTAACTCTGTGGGAAAGGGAAGGAGACATCTGGCCACTGATAAGAACAATAAACCTGACTGAGGGTGAGGGTAGGTGGAGAGAGAGCACAGAGGGTCTGGCTCTTGAAACTTCCCACTAGTTTCGGGTCAAGACCAGACAACCCCATGGCCACTCCTGTCCCTGGCCACTCTGTGCTCTGCGTATCCACCACATCCACTGTCCCTCTCACTCCCCTTACAGCCACACTTGAATTCCATAGGGCCAGTTTTGTTTGGTTTTGGGCCACACCTGGTGATCCTCAGAGGTTGCTCCTGGTTTGCAATCAGGAATCACTCCTGGCGGTGCTCAGGAGACCAGAAGGGATGCTGGAGATTGAATCCAGACCAGCTGCATATAAGGCAGGTGCCTTATCGCTCCAGGTGGGGCTATTTTTTTGAGGGGGGCTGCACAGTTGGCTGTGCTCTGAGGTTTCTCCTGGCTCTTGCACACAAGAATCATTCCTGGTGGGACTTGCAGAACTATATGGGGTTCCATACTTGAATTTCAAAGATCTTTCTTGTTTTGTTTTGTGGTGCTCGTTTCTGCTTTGGGCTACACCTATTTGTCTCTGGCTCAGTCATCAGGGCTCACACCTGGTGGGCTCAAGGGACCACATAGGGAGCTGGCGATCAAACCTGGGCTGGCTGTATGCAAGGCAAGTGCCTTCTCCACTGTGCTGCCTCTCCAGCCCCTCAAATCTCTTCCTGGCTTTGCGGTGGGTGCCACAGTGTGGTGGTGGCAGGAGGAAGGGACCAAGAAGAGGAGGCAAACTCGCTCACACATAAGGCAAAGGAGCTTCTGCCTCTGCCCACGCGGGGGTCATGGTTTTGGAGAAAAGGCGAGGGCCACTGCCAGTGAATGTAGAGGAGCTCTTGGGAACTGAGATGGCTTCGGGAGCACCTGCCTCCGAATCACCTCGGGGGCCCAGGAACTCTGTCCAAGGGATGCTGCAGGGGTGTCTGTGAGGGCAAGGAATGGGCTGGAAACAGACAGCAGCCATTACCTGGTCATCCAGGGGGATCCCGCTGCTCATCTTCACTCGATTTCCCTCCGGGTGATAGTCATCTGCATCATAGAATTTCCACCCTAGCTTGGAAACAAAACGAAAGGAGTATGTAGCGGGCAGGGCATCTCAGGCGACTGCCGCCACGAGGGCCCACACAGCAGCTCCGTGCTTCCCCCCAGTTGCAGGGGAGCATCCCCGGCCTCCCCCCCGCCCCCCTCCCTCAGGAAAGAAAAGGGGTTTGAAGCTCAGCAGTGTGCTGTGGGGCTCACCCATCATTATCTGTAATCACTCAATGGGAAACCAAACTGCAGCAGTGAGTGGCACTCTGTACTTGTTCGTGCTTACAGATCATCCTGCCTTCGGGTCAGGGAATGGAGAGAACAGCAGGAGACCAGTAGGGTGTGAGACTGAGGGACAGAAAGGCGGGTTACCTCGGATGCCAGCAGGGCGCCCACGCTCCGTCTGTGGAGAGGATGCAGATGTTCAAATGACCACGCCCTCCCAACCAGCCCATCTGAGGGTGCCCCCAAAACTCAGATCAAAGTATACTGATGACAATCTGCAAGTGGTTGTGATGTCTTGTTGGTTTTGGGTTTTGGTGATCCCCGGAGGTGCTCTAAGGTTACTCCTGGCTCTGTGCTCAGGGGCCGCTCCCAGTAGATGCTTGGGAAACCATGGGGTTCAGGAGCCTGACCCTGGGTTTCCGGCATGCAAGGCATGTACTTCAGCCCACTGCATTATTGCTCCTACCCCAAAAGTGATGCTCTTGACCATGGAATCTAGATTATGGTTTTCGTTTTCTCCAGGAGTTTAAAGAAAGACATCATTACCCAGGTGCCGCTAACCTCTCCCCCGAAACATACCATCAAATCTCATTAAACTCCTTAAGTGTTTTGGCCCCTGCTTAATAGATGCGTCCCAAGTGGTGCTCAGAAGACCTGAGAGCCCTTCTGGTGGTTCTTGGCCCACATGGCCAGGGGTCTTGTGCAAAAGCCAGAGACTGTGGTACTGCTCAGCCCTGCCATGCTTGGCCTCACCCAGGCCACAGAGGTGCTCAGAAACCTCCAGGGCTGCACCAGATGGTGCACAGGAGACCACGAGGCACTGCAGTACAGAGTACTGGGCATGCACCCTGACTACTGTCCCAGCTCCAGCCCCTAGGTGTTTACTTTCTAAGGGAAAAAAAAAACTGAATTCCTGAAGTGCTCAAAACTCTCCTGAGGATGCTAGGAGGGATGTGAAGGGGATTAACCTCCTCTAACTCCTACAAGGTGCAAAGCACAGCACTGCCTCAGGGCTCAGGGCGACATGCTTGAGCAGAGAGACAGGACAACAGTAAGGCCCAGCAGGTTCAACCCCCAGCAACCCATCTGGTTCCTGCCAGGAGTGATCCCTGAGCACAGAGCCAGGAGTAAGCTCTACGCACAGTTGGGGGGCCTCCCAAAACAAAAATGAAGAAATAAATAGATGAGACGCACTCTTAATGGACACAAGAGACAGGCCAGCCCTTCGGACTGGATGTCCAGGGCTCTCTGCTCCAAGTATCTGATAAGGATCTGTTCCCCCTAAAAGGCAGTGCAGGCCGTAGGAAGGCCTCGGGGCTCTGAATCCGACATCTGGCAGGTTCTCTATTCTGTCATTACAGTACTAGGCTCCAGTGTAAGGTGAAACTATTTTCTCACCAGCAAAATGAGAGAACTGAGCCACAGTACCCATTCCCCATCTGCTCATTTCATTTAGCCAGCACTGACTGAGCTACCAGCTAGCCGCCAGAGGCTTGGTCTGTGCCACGGAAGATGGACAGAGAAGGCAGCCAATGAGAAATGAAATCCTTTCTGGCTTTCAATTTCTAAGTTGTTGCACAAATACCATTTACCACCATCACAATTTACATATCCGCTTACTATTTATCAGACCTGGTCTCCCAAATTTTATATACCAGTCACAGTCACAGTCACAGTCACAGTCCTTCCTTTGTTCATCGATTTGCTCGAGCGGGCCCAGTAATATTGTGAGACTTGTTACTGTGTTTGGCATATAGAATATGTCACGGGGAGCTTGCCAGGCTTTGCCGTGCGGGCGAGATACTCCCAGTAGCTTTCCGGGCTCTCCAAGAGGAGTGGAGGAATCGAACTCGGGTCGGCCATGTTGGCCCTTGTAAGGCAAACACCCTACCGCTATGCTATTGCTCCAGCCCTTTATATACCAACTCCACAATTTTTACAAACTGTGTTTAAGATAACATGGTTACAATTATACTTTTGGTGTATAAAGTTATTGTACCGCCAGTACCAAAATCTCTCCACCACTGCCCTTATGTCGCTTCTAGTCTCTCTTTTCCCTCATTCCTCAACCCCTCCCCCTTCCATCTGGTGACCTCAACTTTGTAATCAAAGTCCAATTTGTTGGTAAACATTTACCAATTCCAAAGTGTTTACTTGTTTCTCGGGGTCCACACCTGACAGTGATCAGGACTTACTCCTGGCTCTACATTCAGGTATTACTTCCGGTGGACCTCAGGGGACCATATGATGTGCCAGGAATGGAACCCGTGTCAGCCACATGCAAGGCAAACACTCTTACCCACTGTGCTACTGCTCTAGCCCCTACTTGATATTTTTATATGATTGCTTCACTTTCTGAAATCAAATATATTTTAAAAAAAGTTTGGGGGGGTCACAGAGGTAGTACCTCCGCAAACTTCTGACTTGGAAAATCAATCCCCCATTTGACAAATTTATTTGAAATAGACTCAGTCCCACACTGAGCTCCAGATATTTTCCTTCCACATATGTCTCCTGCTTCTCCATGTCAGCCTATAACAGAGGTTCCCGAATTTCTTTGTCCTGGGATTCCCTATTCAGAAAAATTATTACTCCAGGCTGGAGAGGTAGTCCACGAGTTTTGAGGCTTGCCTTGTTCGTGGCTGATCCCAGCTGAATTCCTGCCACATGGTCCACTGTGCACTACCAAAAGAGGCCCTCAAGGAGTGCTTGGTATGACCCCAAACCAAACATAACATTACTCAACAACCCCTAATTTCATCAGAGGCTAATACTGCCCTTCTGGATTCTTCCAGAAATCCTGGAGCGGCATCTTCTTCTTTGGGAAACACTGGTCTACTTCTCCCTTCTCCAAGCTGCCCAGGTGCAAGTCTTAAAACCCCTCTTTACTTCTCATTCATAGTCCATCCACAACTCTCTTATTTATATTCCATAACCGAATCTCTAACTTCAGACCACCCGTCTTGCCTTGCTGGGGTTCCCTGATAACCCATAAAGCAGTCAGGCCTTTGGGCCTTGACATGTTCTAATCCCTCTGCCATAATGCTTTCCCACTGTTCTCCAGGCTTGTCCCCTCCTCTATCCTAACTCCCACATTTCTTCAGAGGGTCATTCCTTGACCATCCTGCCTGGTGCTCTGCCCACTTCCTCCCCAGTCTCTCAGCTGGAGGTGGCCACCACCGACATTTTTGGTTGATGTGTATGTATTCACTGCCATCCCCCATAGTGGCATATAAACTCCCTGAAGGTAGGGATTTTTGTCCCATTATCAGTGACAACCATGAATGACTGAGTCCAATATTTTTCTGAATGCATGAAACTAACCATCTGAATTGTATAGGATATCTTCCCTCTCGCCTGATGGAAATGTGACTAACTGCCCAAGCTAGCTCAGCAGGCCATGGTGGAACTAAGTCCTGCGGTTACTAAGTCCCTTACACCAAGCACAGGAGCAGTTTTACACTTTTTTTTTCCTTTTTGGGTCACACCCGGCAATGCACAGGGGTTACTCCTGGCTCATGCACTCAGGAATTACTCCTGGCGGTGCTCAGTGGACCATATGGGATGCTGGGAATCGAACCTGGGTCCGCCGCGTGCAAGGCAAACACCTTACCCGCTGAGCTATCACTCCAGCCTCAGGACACCACTTTTAAAGCAGGTAGCTAGGAAACTGCAGGTGCTGACTTTTAATGTCATCCCAGATTCCCTGTCTTTGAGGGTAAACATGCCCCCCCCAATTCTTCTAAAGATATGTCTATTTACCCGAAGCAAGCTTTTTAAATGGATACAACCCACATGGGTGGTTCCTGACTAAGGAGAGTCTAGAGCATCTGAAGGTCAAGCTACTTTAGCACAGTGGACAGGGATACTTTAGCAAGATACTTTAGCAAGTATCTTTAGCACAGTGGACCGGGCTCTCACTCCCGTTCCCGGGAAGGGGAAGGGGACTCCCCAGGGCTCCCGCGTCCCCGCGGGCCTGTCCTCCTCCCGTGTGCCCGCCGCCCGCCTCCCGGACGTACTTCCATGAGCCACTCATGCCCATCACCAGCAGAGCGCTCGGGGTCGTCAAGTCGCCCGCTAGCTCCAACCGCTGGCTTCCGGCCCGCTCGCCCCGCCTCCCGCTCGCCCCGCCCCTCCGCCCCGCCTCCCGCTCGCTGGCCCCGCCCCGCCTCCCGCTCGCCCCGCCTCCCACTCGCCCCATCTTGCCTCTCCCATCTTCAGGCTTCCTGTCCCCTTATAGCTGAATATGAATATTTATTTTTTTCTTTTTGTCTTTTCTTTTTGGGTCACACCCAGCATTGCACTGGGTTTATTCCTGGCTCTTGCACTCAGGAATCACTCCTGGCGGTGCTTGGGGGACCATATGGGATGCTAGGAATCGAACCCAGGTTGGCCACTTGCAAGGCAAACGCCCTACCTGCTGTGCTATGGCTCCAGCCCCTGGATATGAATATTTATGAAGTGTGCTCATGATATAGTGTTCTTTTTAATGTAACCAAGTGTTTTGCCTCGAGGTGGGCATCCCAGTTGATATCCAGCATGTACTGTGAGAAATAACCCACCTGTCTAAAATGCATAGATTTAGAGCCTCAAAGAGAGGGAGGAAAGGAGGCTTTAATAGCAACTATTGATTTTTTTCAATTTGTTTTTAGTTTTATTTTATTTTTAAAAAGTTGTAGTTGACTACAGTTAATATTCAAACACCAATCCCAACATCGTGCACCTTCCCACCACCATAAGAGGAAAGTTTGTGAAGATTGCTATATTTCATCCTGAAGTCATTTAAGTAAGTCCTTGTGTAAGAGACTGCAAGCAGTTATACCCAAACAAATGTGTGCTACTTTTTGGTACATCAGTGGGCTAGAGCATAAGAGGTCGTGCAGCCGTGAATTCGGCCTCATGCTCCAGGTTGTTCTATGTCACACTCTTCCATGAGCTTTATTTTATAGTCTCTGGGTTTTGACCTTGGATGAGATTATATGGCACCAGAGGCAGTTTGTTGTGTGACTACCAAGACACTGGAAAACTGGGGAGTTGAGGGGAGGAGGCCCAGACCCATTCCGAGCAGGCTTGGAGATATCAGTCACGGGTCCCGAATACCTGGATTTTTCTGCAGGTTCCCTCATAGGTGAGGCTCATCCGAACCTGTGCAGAGAGGCCTTGAGCATGGATATGGTTGGATTCAGGAGGTTTCTGACTGCCTGGACTCTGCAGGGGTGGGGAGGGAAACTCAGCCTGTCCCCCTCCGAGTGGCCAGGGTGAAGACAGCCTGGAGCAGGATCAGGACGTTCTATGTTGCTCTCTTCTGAGAGCTTTATTTAAGAGTCTGTGGATCTTGGCCATTGATGAGATTATATGGTGCCTAGAGTAGTTTGTCAACCATTGATTATGGTATTTCAAGATTGGGTGGTTGCCAAGTCGGCAAACTCGGCACACATGGGCAGGGGTTCTGACCAAATGCTAGTTCCTGGTCCTTTCTCTCATTTATTAGATACTATCAGGCCAATGTTCTAGGCCCAACCATGTTTCACTACATATGTAGCTACCAAATTTATAAAATTTGTAATTTATAAGTTATAGTTCCTCCTTCTTAGGCTTCAGGGCTAAAGACTGCATTTTAAAACGAAACTAAATTTCTTCTAACAATAATCTTTAACGGCAGGATTTTCAATCAGTATCTAGTGTCAGCACCAGAGGTCTAGTTTCTATTGGCCTAAATATGCTTCCCTATTCCTCTTACATGTACTGTGACTGTTTGGTATCCCTGAAGGGGAAGGGACATACCTTTAATATACCCATTTGCTAGAAAACAGAACCGTAAGTCACGGTCACGGTCATGGTCCTCCCGTTGTTCATCGATTTTCTCGAGAGGGCCCAGTAACCTCTCCATTGTGAGACTTGTTACTGTGTTTGGCATATCGAATACATCACGGGGAGCATGCCAGGCTTTGCCGTGCGGGTGAGATACTCTCAGTAGCTTGCCGGGCTGTGAATTAATATAGTTGAAGCCCCCCTTCTCATCCCTGAGGGGAGATAGCCTGGCATGCTCCAAGCTTTGCCTTTGATTTCCTAGATCTTCTGATTTTCTCCTCAACACAGTCCATTAAGAATTGCTAGGCTGAGGATGGGAAATAGCCCTACAACTAAGTAGCGTGAAGAAATAACACTTTCAACCTCCAGTGTTACCCAAATTTATTTCCCTATCTATCCTGGAAAACAAGAAGGCTAACCCAGGGTCTTTAATGAACATTTAGGTTACCACTGCAGTGACTTTGGTTTTTCCCATATGGTGGCAAGACTTTAGCTTTCCTCTGTCAGGTACTGATAAAGAAGTCACGGCTGGCAGCTAAGGTGACTTGTAAAGTTACAGGTCAGTTATGGCTAGACCAGGGCAGAGGTAACTTCTACAGAGGCCTTTGTAGTCAGTGTGTGTAGAAGCCCTGCACCATATCTCATATCTCCACGCCAGCCTCCTGCTGAGACGAGATGTAAGAAAGACCAGGTCAAACAGTCATCAGACCAAAATATCTTTTTAAAAAACAATTTTTATTTCATTAAAGAACCGTGATTTACAAAGTTATTGAAACATCTAATGTTCTAGCATCAATTTAAAATCACCAGTGACCCCAAGTTCCCTCCCACCCCCACAAGCTGCCAGCTTACAGGCACATCAGAATGTTTGGTTGTTGTCATTTGTGTCTCATGTTTTTAGTGTTGTTGACTCTGTTTTGCATCTGTAGCTACCCACCCCTCAACATTACTGATGTATCTCAGGCCCTTCACCCCTGCTTGCCCATTACTTTCTGTCTTCATCTTCTTTATCTCTTTCCCCAGACCCCCACCGCTATTTCTTTCCTTCTCTGTTCTACACACATAGAATACTACCCTTCTGTAAAAAATGATAAATCATACAATTAGCTGCTACCTGGCAGGATCTGGAGAGTATCATGCTGAGTGAAATTAGGAGAGAAGTTGGATTGGTTTGTCCTTCCTCCCTTGCCTCAGGAAGGTTAGGTTAGGTTATTGAGTTACCCTCATCACACAGCCCCAGAGGCACTCCCATTCCTCTTTGTTTATCTTTAACTTATTCTTTGTGTTCTGCTTCCCTCTCTGTTAATCACTATATCCCAAAATCAGACCCTGTGATTTGTAAAGTGAGATTCTTCTCAGGACTCTGGATTTTGTATATGCAACTGAAATATTTGCTTTTTTCTTTCCCTTATGTCCTTTTCATAGTTTACTCTAGAGCAGTGTCCTTTTTGTATAGACACAGGAAGATAGTTAATGCTGTGCTTCTGGGAGTTAATTGACTCAGAACAATATTTATTCCTGGGCATCTGTCATATTTACTCGACTTAAGCCTCAGCTGTCCTTAGTTCTTAGCACCTCAAAAGGAGGGTTCCAGTGAGGGTCTTGGATGGACTCAGGGCAAGCCGTAAGCTACCCAAGCATTGAAAAGGGACAAGCCATAAGCTATCCTGGGATCTAAAAGGGACAGGCCAACCACCATAAAATATAGTAAGTTAAGAGTATGGTCATGGACAAATTTTGTCATGACCCAAAAAGAAGGATCTGAATAAGGACCCTGCTAAGGTTAGCAAGACTAACTTGGCCTGAGGACTGTAGTCTGGGATATAAGAGAGATGTCTCCAGGAGAGCCACCCCATCCTTTAAACTTAATAATCTTACAGTGTTCAGTTTCTCTTTATTTCAACTCAGAAATATTTAATTACTCGAATTATAGGACATAAGTTGATCAAAAATAAACTTCTGTATAAAACAAAATGGGAATAGGAAGAACCATCACTTTGTTCAACATAGCAATTTTCCAATACTACAAACCTTAATAGTGATAGCACAGTGGGTAAGGCGTTTGCCTTGCATGCGGCCGACATGGCTGACCCGGGTTCTATTCCTCCGCCCCTCTCGGGGAGCCGGGAAAACTACTGAGAGTATCTCGCCTGCATGGCAAAGCCTGGCAAGCTACCCATAACGTATTCAATATGCCAAAAATAGTAACAACATGTCTCACAATTTGTTGTGAGACATTCCTGGTGCCCACTTGAGCAAACAGATGAACAACAGGAGTACAGTGCTACAGTGCTACGGTGTTCATACAAAATGACTAGAAATATTAAGAAGTAAATTTAAGATGACCATTTAAATGGAAATAGGCCAAGGAAAGGAGAAATATGCCCCTAGATGGTTTTCTGCCCTTGGGTGTATCTTCTTGCAAGATGAGATTTTGTCCTAGAAGAAGGTTCACCTGAGGGAAGGGCCTTACATATATTGAGTGTGCAATCACTACAAGGTGTATTGCTACCCCCAACTCTGGGGGCCTGCGTGAATAACGAAGGCTGTGAGATGGGGCACGAGGGAATGGGAATGAGGGCAGAGTGAGACTGGAATGAGGGACAGGGTGAAACTGGAATGGGGCATGCGGAGAGACTGGAATAGACACATAGGGAGAATGGAATGCATGGAGGAACATAGACTGTAATAAATGGCGATTAATCACCAACCATTTTGGCGGCCTTCTTTCTTCCCTCATGTGTTGGTATGCAGAGGCTGATTGGGATGGGGTAGTGACTTTTGACCACCAAATGCACGTGGTGAGTGCCCTCACTCACAGAGAGAGAGACACACACAGAATGAACTCTCTCCTGATGGAATATAAAGACATGTAGCAGGGGGTTAACAAATACCCAAAGGTCACAGAAATTGAGAACTGGTCTTAGTCGTAAACTACCTTGGTGAGTGAAGAGGAGAGACACTGGAACAATGATCAGGGAAGTAGACATTCAGGTGAGGGGTTTGGTGCTAAACCGTGTCGTGCACAAAATGCTACTATTTATTAACAGCATAGTAAACCACTGTGCCTAAAATAAAATCAAAACAAAATTCCCTTGACTATCTACCATTCTCAAAAGTCTAAAATTGATACCAGAAAGATAGCACGGCACTTCAGGTACTTTCCTTGCACATAGCCCATCTGGATTTGATCTTGGCACCACATATAGGCCCCAGACACTGCCCAGGAGTAATCCCTGAGCACAGGTGGGTGTGTGGCCCCAAACAAAGCAAAACAAAAACCCCTCCAAAAATTAAAATTGATGACCCTTAACAACCGAATAAAAAGCCGAATTGGGAGACAATCAGAGTGTTTATTTGGGCATTAAAAGGGCACCATATAAACTCATTAACGACCATGATCCAGAGACTCACAAAAAAATCTCGAAAATTGCAACAAGTGGCAGAGATGCATTTAACTCAAGCTGTATCATTTTATTTATAATTTTGGAATTTCTGGAGTTACATCTCATACTCTATGCCACTGGTGTACCAACAGTAGCACAACATACGTGATGGGCTGTAGAGTAGAAGGCAACTGATCTTGATCTATCTATCTATCTATATACATATATATATATACACACACATATATATGTACACATATATATGTATATACAAGGCTCAACATGTAACAACATGTCAGTAATTTCTTATACAAGGCTTAACAGCACCAAGATGAGATACAACACTCTTCATACATTTTCCTCTAAAAAACCCTCTTTGGATCATTTTTAGTGAATTACTCTTAACAAACAATAAAAATAAATTATTGAGGATCTGCCTTTGGGGCAGGCTTGGGTAGTAGTGGTAAAATTGAAAATAATGGTGATGATAAGGTGTAATGGTGGTGGAATTGGTTTGGTGTTAGAATATTGAATACAATAAATTATTGCAAACAACCTTATAAAAATTAAAAATAAGAAAAAAAGAGTTGTATAGGGGCAGGAGTGATAATATAGCGGGTAGGGAATTTGCCTTGCATGTAACTGACCCAGTTTCGATCCCCACATCCTATATGGTCCCTATATGACCCCCCAAGCACCGCCAGGAGTGATTCCTGAGTGCAAAGCCAAGAGTAAACCTGGAGCACCCCTGGGTGTGACCTCAAAACAAAAATAAATAAATGAAAGGGTTGTAGAGTTCATATTCAGATAGAGTCTGAAGAAGGCACAAAAGTGAGTTTTTATAAGGGAAATAAATGCTCATATTCAGATAGAGTCTGAAGAAGGCATAAAAGTGAGTTTTTATAAGGGAAATAAATTTTATGAGGTAATAAATGATATGCTGATCAGGTGAAAGCATCAACATGGTCAGGAGGTAAAAGTAGATTAAAGTTCACTTTTTATCAGTCCTTTCAAACAGGATATTCTTTTTTTTATTTTTCTTTTTTCTTTTTTTCTTTTTTTATTATTTTTAGTGAAACACCATGAGGTACAGTTGTAGATTTACAATTTTTTGTCCTTGGGTTTGATTATACAATGATCAAATACCCATCCCTGCACCAGTGCCCATTTTCCACCACCATGGATAATATCCCTCCCACCCCCATCCCCCCATCCCACCCTGCCTCTGTGGCAGGGCAATTCCTTGTGTCTCTCCCTCCTTTTGGGTGTTGTGGTCTGCAAAAGAGGCTTTGAGTGGCAAACATGTTCAGTCCATAGTCTACTTTCAACATGCATTTCCCCTCCTGGGAGGATCCTCCAAACACCCTTTATTTGGTGCTCCCTTCTCTACCTGAGCTGCCCTTTCCCCTAGAATGCCTGGCTGGCCTCTAAGCTATGGAGTAATCCTCCTGGTGTTGATCTCAGCTATTCTTCGGTATTAATCTCATATTTTGTTTCTTTATATTCCCCAGATGAATGCAATCTTTCTATGTCCCTCTCTTTCTGACTCATTTCGCTTAGCATGATACTTTCCATGTTGTACCACTTGTATATAAATTTCATGACTTCATCTTTTCTAACAGCTACATAGTACTCCATTGTGTAGATGTACCAAAGTTTCTTTAACCAGTCATCTGTTCTTGAGCATTCAGGTTTCTTCCAGTTTCTGGCTATTGTAAGAGTGCTGCAATGAACAAACAAGTGCAGATATCACTTCGACTATACATTTTTGCCTCTCTCAAACAGGATATTCTTGTTATTGTTTCTTGTTGGAATGTTGGTGGCCAGAGGCCTTACCCAGTTTAGGGAAGACAGACTGTAGAGTTGGTATATCTGCAGTGGCTTCTTGCAGCTCTGTCTTATTTCATTTCATTTCATTTATTTTGAGTTTGGGGTCACATAGTAGGGCTCAGGAACTACTCCCAGGGATCCATATGGTGCCATGATCAATCAGATTCTCACGGATGCAAAACAGAAGTATGAGCACCAGCCCTGTGAGTCATCTCCATTCTCCGGTAGCCCTCTTTTATGGGGGATCGGGTGTTCTATCAAATGGTACTCAAGAGGCCTTCGTGGTCCTCTTGGAAATTCTCCAGCAACCATGCAGGACATCCAGTGTAAGAGACCGTGGATGTGGTGCTTGCTGCTGGCTGTGGTGTGGGATGCACTTGTACTTGGGCCCTCCAGAGCTCCACCTTTAGAGTCTCGGGGCCACTTGGTGCCTGGGATCAAGCTGGGATCAACCATCTAAACCCTATACTAGATCTTTGGTTTCTACAGCCCTGTTTTAAAATGATTCCAGTTATATTACTCACCACACCTTCCAGGTACTTTAGAAAGGTAGGGGGATCCCTTCACTAGCACTGAACAAAGCCAAACACAAGTTGTCATTTCTTTTGTGTTTCTTTGGTTTTGGAGCTCTTCCTGGGTTACTCCTGGAAGTAAGCTAAGGGGTTGCTCCTGGTGGTTCTGAGGATCAAACTGGGATCAGCCCTTGCGAGGAAAGAGTCTTATTATCTTCTCTGGCTAGCTGACATTTCTTTCAATGTTCATATTATAGACGCACATATGTATACATATGGTCACCTCCTGGTCCCCAGGGAAAGGATCATTTATTTCTAGATTTCACGGTCGTTCCTCCTGTCTTCAATATACACTTACCCACAGTTAACTGACTGAAACAACCGAGGACGATGAGATGAACTTTAGAGTCAGGAGTAAACCCTGAGCACTTCCAGGTGTGGTGAGAAAGAGAAAGTAGAGAGAGCAAAAGGAGAGATGATGCTAACTCAAGAATAGAGAGAAGAGAAGGGTGTGAGTGAGAGAGGAATAGGGAGGGAGAGAGAGGAGAGAGGAAGAGGGAAAGAAAAGAAAGAGGATGGGGGAGAGACTGTGAGAGCGAGAGAGAAGTATAAAAGGTTAACTCCAGATGAAAGTGCTTCCACCTCTGCTCGACTCACCTTGGTCACCAGTGCTCATGGAAATGCCTGGTCTAGGTCAGGTCAGTTCCATTATCAGCATGGAAGCTCTGGGTCCATCACTTTTCTCTCACAGAAAAGAATTTCAGGAGGAGGTTAAATGTGAAGCATGATAGTTTTTATTGAAACTTATCTAGAAAGATGTGAGGGTAAAGATAGAGAGAAGTACACGTTCTAAAGAAAATGGGCTTCTCCAGATTGGAAATAAACAAAGAGACAACTTAGTCAGGCATGTGCTCTAGGGCTTGAAGTATAAACTCCCGTTGACTTTTAAACTTGTAAGTTTGTTGCCTTAAATGCCACCATTAGTGCTCTCCCATCTCCTAAGCACTCCCATATTGTTTGCACATTATTTACAGTAGACAAGATAAGAAAACAACTGTGTCTATAACAGAGGAATGACTTTTGAACAATATAGATGAAGATCTAGGGTCTCATGTGAGGTAAAATAAGCCAGATAGAAAGAGACAAATACTGTTTGATGCCACTTACAAATGGAATCAGAAACAGCCAACCTCATAGAAATGGAACCTACAATGGTGGTTTCTAAGGGGTTGAAGATTGGGGAGACTTTTTTAGGGGAACAAACTTGCAACTCATAACTAAGTTTATTCTAGAGATCTAGTGCATAGTTTAGTGATTAAAGACAATATTGTTTTATAAATCTCAAAGTTGTGAAGAGTTAATAGTTCTCAACATAAAAATGATACTTTTGTAGAGGAATAGAGCTATGTTGGCAGTCACATTAATAATATTTCAATGTATTAAGCCAGGGTGCTGTAAACCTAAATGTACACAGTCTTACATGTCAAGCACATTAAATTTTGTTTGTTTGTTTTTGAACCACACCAGACTTGTGATGAGGGATCACTCTTGGTGAGATCAGGGGACCATATGTCGTGCTGGCGATCAAACTCGGGTTGGCTGCCTGCAAGATAAGCACCCTGCCCACTCTACAGTCTCTCTAGCTCCACAATTTTTGTAAAGTCAATTTTAATAAAAACACTGTGATTTGCAAGGTTATCCATTATACCAAGTCCTGTTCCTTTGTCACTCTGCTTGCTGATGGCAGGGAATTTCTTGGACCTTGAGCTCTTGATAAAGAAACAAAGAGAACTGAGGAGGAAAACCACTGCCCGTGGTGTTCCTCTTCTAGTAGCTGGTGGGGGGCATCCCCAGGGCATGCGTGGCATTTCTGCTGTGCCTGGCATAGAAGGCGAGCTGGAGGAGGTGGGTACAGAGGACAGGCAATGCACTGTGCCTCAGAAGAGCCTTCACTCAACTGTTTTCAGGTGCAGAATAAGGATGTGATGTGGGGTAAAAGTGAAGTGGAGTATGAAAGTGCCCGTGTCACCTGATGTGACACACACTGCAACTTGAGCTTCACCCAGTGTTGATAAAGACATGCTGATCGAAAAAAGCCAAAACCTAACTCTAGTGCATTTGCAAAAAGAAGCCAAGTGAGAGCCATGAATTAAACTGATCTTTCCTTCTCTCTTCACCAACCTCAGGTTAGAAGTAGCCATAGAAAGAATCATGGCAGCAGAAACTATTTTCCTTTTTGTTGTAGGCAGACTGGTAAGAGAATTTGGGAATGTGCTTTGGGCGAATAATACATTTTAAAATGAAGAGATCATCTAGCCCTGAACGAACCCATGGACAGGAAGACCTCTTTGAAATACAAACCCTGAGCTCTTTGAAGAAGAGAAACTGAGACACTATCTAGATGGAGAAATCCAAGGCTCCATCCAGAGAAGGGTGGAGCCCTCAGAAAAGGGGCAGCTACAGAGGAATCTGTGAGATTAAAAAGAGACTGTCGGCAGTTCAAAGGCCGCGATTTCCAGATGATTAACAGTGCAAGGTTTTCCTGTGACAACACTGGGGTTGGCCGCCTGCAAGATAAGCACCCTACTCATTGTACTATTGCTCTAGCTCCAACATTTTTTAAAAATAAATTTTTATTAACTTCACAGTGATCTACAAAGTTGTTCATTATACAGTTGTTTCAAATATTTAGTGTTTCATCACCACCAGTGTGACCTTTCTCCACAAATATCCCTAGTTTCTCTCCCAATCTTTTCCCTTAGGCACATAACAAATTTACATTATATTGCTTATTCCAAATAAAAAAACTTAAGAGATGGCAAATAGAATGATCAGAAAATAAAACAGTAAGAGCTAATTTGTGATTACTGTATGAATTTGACCTATGTAAATACAAGAATCAAAACCATTTAATACAATGTAATAAAATGCCTATTCTCATTTCCATGTGTCTGTTTCCAACTATGGAATCTACAGTATCACTGTATCACTATATTACTGTCCTCACGTTGTTTATTGATTTGCTCAAGCAGGTGCCAGTAATGTCTCCATTCGTCTCTGATACATGCTAGTGTAGCCCGATGGCATATTGGGGGCTCTTTCAGGGTCAGGGGAATGAGGACCATCATTGCTACTGTTTTCATCATATGGAGTATGCCACGGGTAGCTTGCCAGTCTCTTCTGTGGGGGTAGGATACTCTCAGTAGCTTGCCGGGCTCTCTGAGAGGGCTGGAGGCTTTTGGGGTAGCCTCTAATCACCTTTACAGGTGTTCCCAGTCAGGCATGTTTGCAGGAAGGATACTTTCAGTAGCTCACTGGGTTCTCTGAGAGCAAAAACTAAATAATTAAAGGTCTAGCATCCGTGGCTGCACGCTTCTGGGAGCTTGGTTTTATAGTCTCTGAATCTTGGCCATTGGTGGGATTACACAGCAGTTGGTGGGTGCCACTGTCTAGTTACTGGAAGATGGGGCATCTGGGTGGAGGAGGCCCAGTTCTGATCTGAGTAGGCTTGGAGATCTCAGCCCCGGGTCCTATACACCTGGGTTCCCCTACCAGTTCCTTCATGCATGAGGCTCAGCTGAGCGTGTGGAGAGTGGTCTCAGCATGGCTGTGACTGGGTCCTGGAGGTCTTCAGTTGCCAGGGCTCTGCTCGGAGTGGGAGGGAAACTCAACCCGCCCCCCTCCAAGGGGCCCTGGTGATGACAGCCAGGTGCGGGGGCAGGAGACTCTGCATTGTTCTCTTCCGGGAGCTTGGTTTTATAGTCTCTGAATCTTAACCGTTGGTGGGATTACAGGGAAGTTGGTGAGCACAACTGTCTAGCTACTGGAATCTAAAGTATAAAGGCCCTCCCGTTGATCGTCGATTTGCTCGAGTGGGCCCAGTCGATTTGCTCGAGCGGGCCCAGTAACGTCTCCACTGGAGACTCTGTTGTTACTGTGTCTGGCATATCGAATACTCTCGGTAGCTTGCCGTTAGCTTGCCATGTATAAAGTAAAATGTAATGTATATTACATTACATTTTACTTTATACATGGATCTCACTATGGTAATCATCTCTCACCTGTCATTAATAAAATCTTTCATGTAATTCTGTGTTAATCTATTTTGGAGTTCGCATGGAATATGTAAAGCCTACATATGTAAATTTTCCCCTACACTTTATGTAAACACTGTAGTTTACAAAGTTGTTCATGTTGGTTCGTTACAGGCATTGAACATTCCAACACAATACCATCACCATTATACTTTTCCTCCACCACTGTCTCCAATTTTCCCAACCACCCCTTAAGCCTGTCCCATAGCAGGCCCTCAACGATTTATTTTATATTGCTTTTTATCAATAATTTGCTAACAATGATAACAAATATTTCTTTAGCAGAAAATTAGTATAAATTGTTGTATCTCACCATGGAGACATTAAATCCTTGTATGAGAGATTATTAAGATGTTGTTTCAGCTTAAGTCTTTTATATTTATGTTTTATTAATTGAGATTGATTGCCTTCTATGTTACATCCCATCCAATCTGGTGGGCTCCTACTGGTTTATCTGTGTTGTGGAGTTTGAGATGTCATTCGCATTCACGGCTATTCACTCCAGGAAGTCCGGAATTTTTAATAGGCTGGTGCAGCTGGAGTTATATTTTTAACTGGTTGGTGACTTTAGGGTGTGTAAGTGACTTCTGGGACTTATGGAAGTACAGGAAGCGGGGCAGAAGTAGCCCATCCTGACTCTGAGAAAGCCTGGAAGATCTCAGTCACAAAACCCACATACCTGAGTTTTTCAGCAGACTAATTTCTCTATGAGGTTGAGTCCCAAGACAATGGAGTCCCGTAGGGAGCATGGTGGCTATTTTGAAATGTGGGAGCAAGTGCAGGCCAGGATTCTGTTTGATTGGGTCAGCCCAGGACCCACCCCTCTTCCAGGGTACCATGGACATCTCAATCATGTGTGAGTGTCTGGAAAAAATATCTTTTGTGTCATGTTGTTCTCTTGAGATTTATTTATGAATCTCTGGAGCATGGTCTTACACGAGCTTACCTCTTGTTTTAGCTAATTGTTTTACCTACTTGTTTTAGTTTTACCATTTACATTTAAATTTGTCACGTAGGTAAGCTATGATTATTGTTTGAATTTATTGCTTTCAAAATATGCACCCAGAATAATATGCGTGGAATCTGTTATAAATTTTAATGTTACTGAGAATTAATTGGACACACTTGTCTGACTTCCTTTAAATAAAGCTGAGTTAAAAAAAAGTCTATGAAATTACACAGCTTATTAGGGGTTGAAATGTACTTGAGAGCAGAAATGTTATCTCTCAGTTTCTTAAGTTTCTGACCAGTTTTTTTTTATTTTAATTGAATCACTGTGAGCTACAGTTACAAAGCTTTCACGTTTGAGTTTCGGTCATACAATGATCGAATATCCATCTCTCCACCAGTGCACATTTTCCACCACCACTGTCCCCAGTATTCCCCCTGCCCATCCCAACCCCCTCGCCCCCTGCGCCTCTATGGCAATTTCTCCCACACTCTCTACTTTTCAGCATTATGGTTTGCTTGAATTTTTCCACTACCATTCAAGCCTGCCTTGCCAGGGGCAGATGCAGATACTTTATTATCTATTGCAGATACTTTACTATCTATTGCTTACTATGAATAACACGAGAGGTCACATGACCACAAAAGCAACCACACACCTCTGGAATTCTAAAGTTGTAAATGGTTGGGTCCAGATACATCTCTGTAGGGAGCTAATACATTTTGAGATTCATTTGGGAGTCTCTGAATCAAGACTGTTGATGCACTGAGATGGCGCCTGGAGGCAGATTGTGGGCATGACAGCCAGGATCCCAAGAGGGCAGGGAGACTTGGAGGGACAGCCTGTCTCAGCTACTGCCATGTGGCCTGGAGTCTTAGTCCTGGAATCCGCATACCTGGGTTTTGCTTCTGGAAACTCGTGGCCACAGGGGTTTCATCTGGAGCGGGCAGAGAGGGCAAGTCTGTTCTGTCTGAAGTGCCCCAGTAGAATTGGCTCAGTAAGAGGTCCGGAAAGATCTCCGGTGATCTGTTGCCTGACCAGTTCTTTCTGTAGTCTAAGAGACCATGTCATGTAGGGTTTGGTCAGTCCAGGCTAGGGACCTATAAAAGGAAATAGATATCTCTTAAAAGAAAAATACAGGGAAATTAGAAATATAGAGGAAACAAAACAAAAATTAAGCTGACAAAGGTATAAAAAGAATTAAGAATAATAAGAGAAATATAGGAGATCTAAATATCACAGTCAAATACTATTTTCCTTTGGAAGCATCAAGATTACACAAAAATACTGTAGGCTATATATCTCAGCACACAAGTCTCAACCTTTAACAACATGCTACTAATCTCTAATAGAAGGGCTTAATGGCTCCTGGGTGAAATACAACAATCTTCACACATTTTTCTCTAAGAAAACTTTTTTGGATCATTTTTAGTGGATTATTCATAACAAGAAATACAAAACAAATTACTTCGGTTCTGCTTTGGGGGCAGGGTTTGGGGTTTGGGATGGAAACACTTGAAATATGGCTATGGGAAGGTGTAATGGTGGTGAAATTCATGTTCAAATATTATATTCACGGTATATATATCACGGTACTCCTGTTGTTCATCAATTTTGCTCGAGCGGGCCCAGTAACATCTCCATCATGAGACTTGTTGTTACTGTGTTTGGCATATCGAGTACGTCACGGGTAGCTTGCCAGGCTCTGCCGTGCGGGGTTCAAATATTATATGTAATCAATTATTGTGAACAATTTTATAAAAATAAAATTTAAAATACTGTAGGACCTCAATATATGGATTACGTTTTTATGCTAATAATTTTCTTAGGTAATTAATTTTAAGTAAAATAGTAAATATAGAGAATAAGGTTCAGGATACTGTCATTTATTATTTTTTTTTGTTTTTGTCTTTTGTTCTTATCTTTTCCATTTACATTTTAACTCATTTACGACACCAATATAATAATATAAAGTTCCTAAGTTTAAAAATTACAAAGACAATAGTGGAAAAGAAAAATTACATCTCGTTCCTTTGAATTTACATTTCAGACCATCTCTATATAAATCAAGACAAAGTGAATCTTCTAGCAAAGTGAAGTTTCTGTCTGCACAGTTCATTTTGACAAATCAGTTTTATGTTCACAGTTTCTATGCAGAAAGACCATTCAACATAGTAATATCCATTCACTAAACAAACTTAGCAGTTTACAAAGAAACAATCTTTAATCTGATAAGCAACTATAAAAAGCAGTGAGATAGTATCATGAAAATAATATGCAATGATATAATTTGAGGAAAAGGGTACCAATGTAAAATCAAAATGTCCACCATTCAGGAAAAAAATCTGTACTCAGAAGCTAATATAATGTACAAAATAATCTAGTACAAGTAAGTAATTCAACTAGATACGGGGCCCAAGAACTCAATATAGTAATTACTTTTTAAATTATTCTAATATTGTTGCTATATTTAAACTTGTAATCATATGCTTTCTATGTATTCTAACCTCTGACTTAACAGTTTGCGTAGACAAATATATTCACCCATGTCTGTTTGTGAATATAGAACAGATTTCTTTTAGCTTGCCTCAGACAGAAATGTTTATCTCAGAGGACTGAACTCACCTTGCTGGTGAAATCGGCCAGGTCCACATTCAGACTCCTTCACCAGACAACTGAACGGCAGCTGTCGTTTGAGAAAATTATGGTTTTCTCAAATATTCAAATTTAGTGGGGTGACACAAAAGCAGACTTCTGAGTAGCTGGTTACTATTTTTTACTGTTTTTGGACCATTCCTGGTGGTAGTTTATGATAACAGTAATGAATTCATCAGGAATGTCTTCTTACCGTTCAATCTTTTCTAATTTTCTTTCTTTTCTATTTGGAGATATTCAATCCTGTATTATCTATTATAAGGTAAAGGTAAGGTAAAGGCCCTCCCGTTGATCGTCGATTTGCTCGAGCGGGCCCAGTAACGTCTCCATTGGAGACTTTGTTGTTACTGTGTCTGGCACATCGAATACTCTCGGTAGCTTGCCGGGCTCTCCGAGAGGGGCGGAGGAATCGAACTCGGGTCGGCCACGTTGGCCGCGTGTAAGGCAAACGCCCTACCCGCTGTGCTATCGCTCCTTCGATCTATTATATGTGCCATAAATACATATTTATGCGTTTTACTTTTGTCTTTAATAATTTTATTCATCTCTGGATTCACATATTTTTCTACACAGAATAAGCCAATTAGTCCTCCACTCCGCCAATTTATTTTGTCTCCAGAAGAGATCCCTGCAGAATTTAATTCCTTTTCACTAGATCACTGATAAGCCTATTAGTCCTCCACTCCGCCAATTTATTTTGTCTCCAGAAGAGATCCCTGCAGAATTTAATTCCTTTTCACTAGATCACTGATCTACTTCCCAAGCTTTAAAAAGGTTTGTATTGTGACATATATAAAAGATAAAATTGACATCTTCAGGGGCTGGAGTGATAGCACAGTGGGTACAGCATTTGCCTTGCATGCGACCGACCCAGGTTGAATTCCCAGCATCCCATATGGTCCCCTGGAGCACCACCAGGAGTAATTCCTGAGTGTAAAGCCAGGAATACCCCTTGAGTATCACAGATGTGATCCAAAAAGCCAAAAAAAAATTGACATCTTTGTTCTTATGTGTTCAGCGATGTTAACTACAGTGATGATGTCGTGCAACCAACTGCCTTTCATCGTCCTCTCCCCTTCCTTCTGCAGGGTAGAGACTGCTCTGTAAATAATGCACATGCTTTTCCCTCTTCTCTCCAGGAACCTGCAACCACAACTCTGTTCTGTTTCTAAGATTCCAGCTACTTATTAGAGTTCCTGTCTAAGCTCATTCAATGTGTGTTTCTCTGTTTCTCACTGATTTGTTCACTTAGCAGCATGTCTTTAGTGTTCACCATGTGTCAGAATTTTCTGAGAAGCTCAGTAGTGCTCTGTTTTATGTCTATACAGCATTCTGCTACTTCCTCTTCTACCACTAGACACTTGTGTTGCTTCTTCTATGCTTGTGCTATTGTGAA